>NC_044382.1:85840548-86189048 GCF_006542625.1 Nomascus leucogenys
GCCACCCCTCTCTAGGCTTCTATAATGTAACAGGATAACACCCTAATTTGTTTAATAAGCCACTATAGACCACCTCTGATACTAGCACCTTAATGCAATTCCTGATATTCAAGGCTTTTTCTAAAAAAAAAAGTCATTCTTTTCTAATGGTCAGAGGTAAGGTACAGACTGGTATTACAAGGTAAAGGTAACTTGGCCTTGAAAAGATTAAGACAAGAGGAGCACTGCTTCAAGTAGCAGTTAATCAGCTTATTTATTTATTCTCCAGTTAATTACTAAAAACTGAAATATCATCTTAAAGATACCTTTCAAATGGTATTTATGGAATTTCTTATCCCCTAAAGGTGGAGAAAGTAGAAAATAGCATCTTTTTAAAAGGACTTCAATATATTCATTGATGGAGTCATAATGCATCAAGGGAAGTCAGAATTTTTTTGCAATACATCTTTTTTCTACATCACAGGGGACATACCATGTCTTCTCACTAAACTTCCTTTGATGGCTTAAGGGTTACTCTTGACATGACAATAAGGTAGAATCTCTGTGTTTCCAGATACAGTGCCTTGTGAAGAGCTCTTCAGGCCTAAGGAGGAATGTGTATAGGACCTAGAGAGGGCAGGTCTCTGCTGGAAAGCTTACTGTTTATGAATAATCTAGTGGGCAGTGCACAAGACAAAAATACATACAGAGCCATATTTTAAAATTTAGATTTTATATTATTTATGTATGGTGAGGCCAACAGATCAGGAGATGGTCTGCTTTTAAAAAGACAGTTTATTATTTACCCAGCCCAAGAGGAGGATGCACACCAAGCCACACAAGGCAATGTGGAGAAGCACCAAGGTCCAAAAGGAGGCAGAAGGAGTAGGAGGAAACATGGCAAAAAACATTATATGATTTTTGCAGGAAGGAACGGACAAGTCAGGGTAAGCAGGTTTAGTTTGCATAATTTCAGTGGGATCTGAGATGTAGGAGTTGTTCCTAGTTGTCTGGCACTTTGCCCTGGAGTTATTAGGGCAGGGGAGTATTGACATGGAGTGTAACAGCCTGATAAAGAAGGTAGACGATCAGTGCGTGGCATGCTGGGTGAGTTGTTTGCTATGTCTAGGAATTAGCTAACCCTTGGAGGGGGTATCTCCCTGGTCAGGGAGACCCCAGATGCCAGAGCATCAAGAATACAAAAAATAAGAAAATATAGTTAATGGAAGCAGCCATTGATCTACGACACCAAACAGGCTTCTCTTGTTCAGCTGTGTTCAGCATTTACGGATACTGCTCTGTGACAGGCACTGTGCTGGGCCCTGGAGAGGAACATCTGCACGACACAGCTGCTGACCTCCACGAATCTCAGGCCCAGTACTCTGAGCTCATAATCTAATTCTAAATGACTTTGGCAAAGGAAAGAAGTGTGTTCCAAAGAAGGCCTCAGCAGTTTAAATATTGGCAAACCAATGCCGGGGTCATGCAGACAAAAGACCAAATAAATGCACCAAACCAAAGCATTTTTCTCCTCTGTTCCACAGAATATTGTCTCTGTCTTATTTTCCCACCAGAGATGCTCCTTTTTGCGACTTAGACCTAATGTACTTGCTCTATTTTCCCAGGGGGTCTAAACTCAGGAACCAGCAGAATGACTAAATGAGAAATAAAACTAAAATTCTGAGCCCCTCAAGTGACTGAACAGACCCATTGTTCACTACATAGAAAGCCAGTCATTGAGACAAGGAGTATTGCCAGGGAAGAAGGTTCTATTTGGGTGCTGCAGCCAAGGAGAATAGGAAATCAGTCTCAAATCCATCTCCTCAAACAACTAAAATTAGGGGTTTATATGGCAAGGGAGAAATGTGACTACATGTGGAAAACAGGAATTAGTGAGCGGTACGGATGAGGACTTGTTCAACAGGCATCAGGTGGCTGGTTAGGCAATCATGATGGGTGAGGGGTATGGTGCCTCATTGTCCAGATGCAGTGATCTGTTAAGTTTCAGTTCCTTGATACTATCTGGGAGGCCTCATGGTTGGTTTCCCAAGAAAGGAACTCAGATAAGACAGATGTAACTTTATGAAGTTTTAAGACTGGGAAGGTAAATTTTCAGGTTTATTCAAAAGAAACCATAAACGTCAGTTCTATAGGACAGTTGGGCTGATTTCACACCAACCAGCATTCCTTCCTGATAAGAGACCACCAACCACGGAGAAGTTCTGTCCAATCTACCAGGGACTCACAGTGAGTGTTTTCATGTCCTCTGCTTTGCCATTTGACATCAGAGGGCTGAAAACTTCACACTGGGATCATGCTAACACCAACATTTTTTGAATATGGGTCCCATAGGCAGGAAGCTTAATTTTGCATGTGCATATTTCTCCTTTCATAAATATTCATGAATCCTCCTACAGCTCATTGAATATATTTGGCCACCCTGCTCAGCATAAATTTCTGTTCCCTTTGCCCTTCCTTCCAAGTGTCTGTTCTCAGCTTCTGACCAGAGGCTATGCTTCCAAGCCTGTCAGAATGGCCACCCTGCAGGCTGTAACCCTTCATGAGAAATGAAGCCCATTTCTGAATTTATCAACCTCCTCATTCTTCAGTTGACATATATAAACAGAGCATCATAGTCCCCACAAATCATTTCTGGGATACTCTGTTCTTATTTGTAAAACAAGGAGATAGGAAACGCATGCTATACTAAAAGTTTGTTCAAAGAACATCAGCACGTGCAAATGTCTGAGACCAGAGGCTGCAAGTCGGTAGCCACATTGCCACCAGCTCTCCACGCCCTCAGGTAACGCCCCTCTGCAGGCCGAGACGTCGGCACGTACACTATCAGGTCCTTCCCACTTTCCGTCGCTTCCTGTTCCGTCTTGGCCCCGCCCGCCGCTGGCGCCGTTGTTTCCGGCTCAACTGGGTTGCTGCTGGAGCCCTTCTGGCCTCTGGTTTTCCGACCGCTTATCCGACGCTCCTCCCTCCGTCTCTGTAGCTGGAGAAGGTAGTTTCCAGGAAAGTTTTCCGGTTTTCAGGCCGCGCACATCGGGCAGGGGCCATCCTCGGTCCCCTTGCTCGTTGCTCGCAGCCCCGTTCGGCTACTAGTGAGTTTCAGGGCGTCATGGCCAGGGGCCACCGCGGCCGGCCGGGTGTGAGGCTGCCTTTCGCTGCCCGCGCGCTCCCGTGGTCTCTGGGTCCGCCGGCGTCCGTTTCGGCCTGAACGCAGCCACTCCGCGGCGACGAGCAGTCTCGCGCCGGATCTCATGGCCTCGGAGGCGCCGTCCCCGCCGCGGTCGCCGCCGCCGCCCACCTCCCCCGAGCCTGAGCTGGCCCAGCTAAGGCGGAAGGTGGAGAAGTTGGAACGTGAACTGCGGAGCTGCAAGCGGCAGGTGCGGGAGATCGAGAAGCTGCTGCATCACACAGAACGGCTGTACCAGAACGCAGAAAGCAACAACCAGGAGCTCCGCACGCAGGTGCGCGGTCCGCCTCAGCCCCGCGCCCCATCCAGCCCAGGCGAGGCCTTCGAAGCCCCTGATAGCTTCGGAAGGGGTCCCTGGCAGGGGCTCAGAACTACTGTAGAGTACTTGGAAGTAAAATAAGTAGAAGCTCAGCGCAGTTACAATTCCAAGTACATTAGGAGCAAACCTGAGTTCAGGTTACTTGAGTTAAATCAATGTCTCGCGGCCGGCGTGAATTGAGCTTAAGTACTGTGGCTACATTGTCTTCATTCTCACTTGACCTAACATCCCATTGGCAGTAGGAGCATTTACTGTAGATCACATTTGAGTTTATTAAAATGTTGAACTTGAGTCAGAATCCCATCTCTGCCATTCACTGGATATGTAAACTTATACCAAGTCTCAGTTCCCCATTAAATGAGAATGATAGCTTACAGTTGTGAAGGTGAAGTAAAACATGAGGAAACAATTTTACAAACTTTTGAACGCTATACCTGTGTAAGGTTGCTCTTCTGGGCGTTTATCATCTTGGGCTTTTTTGTGGAAGTAGGGAAGATATATAACTGCTTTTGTTGGAGACGTTAAGCAGCTTATTTCGTTTTCAAGATAGATAGTAGGGGCAAATGTTAATACTTAAACTGTCACATTAAAAACAAAAAACCTTGGCTGGGTGCGGTAGCTCACGGCTGTAATCCCAGCACTCTGGGAGGACGAGGCGGGCAGATTACCAGGTCAGGAGTTCGAGACCAGTCTGGCCAACATGGTGAAACCCCGTCTCTACTAAAAAATACAGTTAGCCGGGCGTGGCAGCGGGCACCTGGAATCGCAGCTACTCGGGAGGCTGAGGCAGGAGAATTGCTTGAACCTGGGTGGTGGAGGTTGCAGTGGGCCGAGATCGTGCCACTGCACTCCAGCCAGGGCGACAGAGTGCAACTCTGTCTCAAAAACCAAAAAACCAAGAGCATAGTACTTTTTTCCACCTTGTTGGCAGGCCCTCTCTGCCAACAGATTATTTCCACATAGTAACTAGTTTCAATTTAACCGTTGTCTAGTTCTTCATAATTTATTGGTACGTTTCCTAAAACCAGTATATAGGCTGAACACTGAAACGTCATCAGACTTCTTTATGATTTGTTACCAAATGGACTATGAAAATAACTGCTGAGTTGCAATGACTTTGTATGACCATTACATAGAGTTCCTGACATCGTGACATTATTGGAAAGTTTTTATTTGTTTAGTCAATTTAAACACCTACGGTGTGTAATAGCTATGCTAGGAAAATACACATATGGTGGAAAAAAAAAACGGGGAGAGGGGGCCGGGCGCGGTGGCTCACGCCTGTAATCCCAGCACTTTGGGAGGCCGAGGCGGGTGGATCACGAGGTCAGAAGATCGAGACCATCCTGGCTAACACAGTAAAACCCCGTCTCTACTGAAAATACAAAAAAAATTAGGCGGGCGCCTGTAGTCCCAGCTACAGGCTGAGGCAGGAGAATGGCGTGAACCTGGGAGGCGGAGCTTGCAGTGAGCCGAGATCGTGCCACTGCACTCCAGCTTGGGCGACAAAGCGAGACTCCGTCTCAAAAAAAAAATATATATATATATAAATATATATATATGGGGAGAGGGGAGCAAAATATGACAGCCTTTTGAAAAGGTCCTTTAAATTCTAAATTGTTGAAGTACTGCTTGCGTTACAGATTCTAAAAGAAAACGTTTTTTGCTAATCTTCAGAGAGTCAGCATTTTGGTGTTACTGTCAATTTGATAAATCAGACTAAATAATGGGACTTTGTGAACAGATCCTTTATTTCTTACAGAAAAGAATGTTTTTATGCTAATATTTCGGGAGGTCAGCAATTCTCCCTAAAGAATTAGAAAATTTAAAAGCTATTAATTCCCATTCATGTTATCTAATATCATTCAGTGTTCACGTGGATTTAATTATTAAATATGTTAATGCCTCTTATAAGCTTTAATACGCTTTAAAAAAAAATAGTTCTGTGACTAAACTGCAGCAGAAGCGAACAGAAGGTAATTGCCTGAGAGGAGCATCTGTCCTCCACATGCCTCCATTTTAGTCCAATATTAAAAATTTAATCTTATAGAAAGTCTTGACTCTACTTTGGATAGTGATAACTGCTTACTCTCCTAGTCAGCCTCCCTTGGTTGGGGAGAGGGTGGGTTTGATTAACTGTCATTCCAAATTACTGAATGTGTTTTATCTGGAGCAGTTAAAAAGTTTTGCTTGAGAATTAATGATAACTGGAGGACCATAATATGTATAGGGTTTGTACAAGACCCCAAAATAGCATTGTGCAAATTACTTTGTCTCGTCTGATATTTTATGTGTAAAATTGGGGTTAGGACAACGAATATTTCAGGTGGTTTTGTGAATTAATGAGATGTTATCCAAAGCATCAACTATAGTGCCCAGCGTGTAGTAGATATTAAGTAATCTAATTCATAGTAATAGAGACAGTAGCCAGAGCCAGCATTTAGGGCAAGGCAATCAGGCTCCTAGGGCGAGGAATTTAATGGGGCACTAATTCCTAGCGATGGACTCTGTACTTGCATGAATCGGAGGCGGGCCTCAAATTTTTCATGATCAGTGTCTTGCTTCCCTCACTGTAGTTCCTGCCCTAGTATTAGCAACAGATTGGATAACTCATGAAGTGCACGGATAATGTGTATATAATCAGTTTTATCACCTTTCTCTGTTTAGGCTTTATGTATCATTAAATACTTAAAAGTTTGTTTTTTAGTTGGTTTCATGTGTGTAGTAGATATTGTCTCACATTGAGGTCCTCTCAGGCTGAGGTATATTGACAGGCAGCATGCTACCTGCTTTTGGGCACTTCCACACACTGTTTCTCTCTGTCCTGTGTAGTAGCATCCTTTTAAGTGTACTTTAGTGTGTGAAGTACATAGAGGACAGATGCCCCTCTCAGGCGGTCACCTTCCCTGTTCTCTTCTGCTACAGTTACTTAATTATAGGACTACTGTTTAATGAAAAAATGTATTAAAGCTTGTAAGTGGCATTAACATATTCAAGTGGATAGTTAATTCCCAGTGGAGAATACCAAATGAATATTAGATAATCCAGTAGGGATGAGAATTTGTAATTTTTTAATTTTTGAATTCTTTAGAAAGAACTGACTTTAAAATGTTAACATAAAAGCATTCTTATTTGTTAGAAATAAAGGACCTTGTTCACAAAGTCTCATTATTTAGTTCGATTTTTGGAGGAGATATTTGGACCTAGTAAGAGAGATTAGGAATAAAAACGTCTTTTAAATGTAAAAAGTAAAATAATTTTAGCTTTTCTGAAAGGGAAATTTGCTGCTCTTGACATTTCTCTAAAACAATTATTTGTAACGGCAGGAGACTGGTATATATATTATTAGATCGTTACATGATTTTTTCCTAAAGCCTTGTTTTCTCTCAGGTGGAAGAACTCAGTAAAATACTCCAACGTGGGAGAAATGAAGACAATAAAAAGTCTGATGTAGAAGTACAAACAGAGAACCATGCTCCTTGGTCAATCTCAGGTATTTAGCTTATAATGAGGATATGCTAATACTGTTAACATTCAAATCATGCTAATGTTGAGTTTTCTTTTAATTTAAAATAAACTAAGATCAAGGTAAATGAGAATTGTTAATACTGTTGACGTCTCTCCATATGATATGGGATTTTCGGATAATCGATTTGTTCTTCTGGAGGAAAAAGTAGAAATGTATTGTCATTCCTGTGATTTCTATAATGTTGCTAATGTTTTCAGTGGCACACTCGCTGAGTAATTTTTGGCACGCAGTTAGCCATCTACTTCCGTATCTGCCTTCCTTGTGACCAGGGGCATTTGTTTTCTTGTTGATGTGTTCTAATTAGAATTATGTATAGTATCAGTCTCTCACCCTGTGGGAATGGTGAGCCCACCACCATGGCCTTACGAGTGGCATTATGTTATAAGGCAAAATAGCTGAGATACTGAGTTTTAATATATATGTGTCACAAGAAGAAATCATGTTTCCTATTAAGTTTTGCCTTGCTTCATTCAGGACATAATTTTTGGCTAAATTACTGAACACAGCAGTAGTGCTAACCTTTCTTATCTGCGTGATATGTTTTAAAAAGTCTGCATGGGGAGAGAAATTTGACAAAAAAAAAAAACAAACGCCTAATTCCTTGCCTTTATTTCATTATCAGTTGATAAGCAACAATATTAAGGTATCCAGTTAGAAGTTAAGAGTTAAGTTTTTTAAATAGAACACAACCTATCTACTGATTTTTATTTTACTCTTGCTGTAGAAAATGTAACCAACTTACCTTTTTTTTTTCTTTTTAACTGACAACTAGGGTCTTGAAGGAGACATTAGAATCAGAGATATACACTTCTGCAGATTTATCTGTACCATCTGTTTTAATCCTTTAAAATTTGTACAGTTATAACAATCATGATTTATTTGAAGTATCTGCTTTTTGTGTTTAAATGCTAGTGTTTTGTAATTAAGTCCTTTTTATATACATTATTCTAATATGATTTCACTTAATTTTTTTGCTACAGATTATTATTATCAAACATACTACAATGATGTTAGTCTTCCAAATAAAGTGACGGAACTGTCAGATCAACAAGATCAAGCTATCGAAACTTCTACTTTGAATTCTAAAGACCATTTACAAGTAGAAAATGATGCTTACCCTGGTACTGATAGAACAGAAAATGTTAAATGTAAACAAGTGGACCATTTTGCCTCAAATTCACAGGTAATAAAATGCTAAACATGAAACTGTTGATGCCCAAGAACCTGTCCTTCTATGTTGTTATTATGTGGAAAGATAGACTTCTTTGGTCCGTCACAGCATATATAAGGGTTATAAACATTCCTATGTGTAATTACGCAAAGAATGTTGTAGTTTTTCCAAAACCAAAATTAGAACTTGTTCATATGTGTAGTGGTTTTCCTACTAGATTGTGTTCCAAAATTTTGTGATATACATAAACTGAAACAAAATTTGTCCAGATATTTTGACTCAACGAAAGAACTGTGGACAATTCTACATTTACACCTAAAAAAATTTTAATGTTCCTTTATGTCAGATACCTTGCCACTGTTCAAATTTCTCTGAGTCTATAAATTTGTTTTTATAGTTTGTTTGAATTAGGATCCCTATTGTGTTTGATATATTTCATTTAATCTACAGTTTTCTCCTTCATTTGTCTTTTTGAAATTTTTTTCCAATTGAACATATAATTATTGAAGAACCTAGATCTTTGTCTTAACCAATATTTCAGGGTCTGTATTTTGTGGATGGCTTCCCTGTGGCATCATACATTTATTCTCGAATAATTGTCACTCATTTTTAGTGCCTTCAAAACTGGGTCAAAGTTGAAGTTACTGACACACTAGTAAGTGTTGTAAAAAGTGGTTCAAATCGTAATTGATAGCCATCCTTTTCCATTGTAGAAATTGAAGCCATTACTTAAATATAGTCTCAAGTCTTGAGTTCAGCCAACTTTTTAATTGATACGCAGAAGCTTTTGTCTTATTTGGCATGACTATATCTTTTATAGGAGTCAGCATCTGCATTAGCAACAGAAGATACATCCTTAGAAGGCTCATCATTAGCTGAAAGTTTGAGAGCTGCAGCAGAAGCGGCTGTATCACAGACTGGATTTAGTTATGATGAAAATACTGGACTGTATTTTGACCACAGCACTGGTTTCTATTATGATTCTGTAAGTATCTCAGACCTTTTGTTTTTTTTTTTGTTTGTTTTTTTTTTGAGATAGAGTCTCCCTCTGTCACTCCGGCTGGAGTGTAGTGGTGTGATCTCAGCTCACTGCAACTTTCACTCCCCAGGTTCAAGCGATTCTTATGCCTCAGCATCCCAAGTAGCTGGGATTACAGGCATGCACTACCACACCCTGCTGGTTTTTTGTATTTTTAGTAGAGGCAGGGTTTTGCCATGTTGGCCAGGCTGGTCTCGAATTACATCTCAGACCTTTTAATACTGTATGATACATAGTGCCTGATATCAAATATTAAACCCTAAGCCAAAGTAAGAAAGCAAAAAGCTGCATTTAAAAATTACATTTGACTCAAAACTATTTGACAGAAGAATTCTAAAATAGCTTATGATGCTACACTTCTAAGTTTTTAAAATAAGGTTAAGGTTAAAGTTTATTGTGATTATTATAGACAATGTTTTGGAGAAGTCTTTATGTATAAAAATAACATACAAAAATATTGGAGCTTTTTTTTTTTTTTTTTTTTTTTTTTGAGACGGAGTCTTGCTCTCTCCCCCAGGCTGGAGTGCAGTGGCGCGATCTCGGCTCACTGCAAGCTCCGCCTCCCGGGTTCACGCCATTCTCCTGCCTCAGCCTCCCGAGTAGCTGGGACTACAGGCACCCGCCACCGCGCCCGGCTAATTTTTTGTATTTTTTTAGTAGAGACGGGGTTTCACCGTGTTAGCCAGGATGGTCTCGATCTCCTGACCTCGTGATCCGCCCGCCTTGGCCTCCCAAAGTGCTGGGATTACAGGCTTGAGCCACCGCGCCTGGCCAGAGCTTTTGTTAATAAAAGCAGATAGTTAACTACGTTGTAAATATTTTAGAACCTAATTTTTTTTCATAGAATTAATAGAGAAGTAAGGTTAATTTTAGGCTTGGGGTAAGAATTTTAAAAATTATGTCAAATACTTTATGAATTCATTTTAGGCCACATAAGGAGATTTCTTTCTTGAATTCTTAGTAGTATGTTTATTATTAGCCAGTGTTTTATATTCTGTGCCTTTTAACTATTTCACTTTAAACATTCAGTCTGTTGGCTAGGCATGGTGGCTCACTTCTTGTAATCCCAGCACTTTAGGAGGCTGAGGCAGGTGGATTGCTTGAGTCAAGAGTACAAGACCAGCCTGGGCAACACAGTGAGACTCTATAAAAAATTTTAAAAGTCAGCTGGATGTAGTGGCTCACCCTGTAGTCCCAGCTACTCAGGAGGCTGATGTGGCAGCATCACTTGAGCTGGGAAGATGGAGGCTGCAGTGAGCCATGATTGCACCACTGCCCTCCAGACTAGGTGACAGAGTGAGACCCTGTCTCAAAAAACAAACAAACAAAAATCAATCTGTTAACAATGAGAACTAGGGAATTAATATGGAATCTAAAATATAATGGACCACTGACTAGGATAGAACCAGAAAATAAAGTTCTTGATTTATAATACAGTGTTATAGCTGTTAAAGTCTAATACTTAATTATATTTCATTGAAGATTTGATGACAACGATAGAACTCAGTCACATACCTCAAACTCAAGAATCTAGTAATGTAATCTGGTTTTCTGAGGAATTATAGAATGTGGTACACAAAAGTGGAGTTGACGTTCATCATTCTTGTTACTGGAACTATTGTTATCTAGAGAACATAAGATAATACTAAATATCTCAATTAACATAAGAGTTGTCATTAGTTTGTCAGTCTGCATATGGTAAACTGTAAGTCCTTTGTAAAGAGAGGGTTTTCTTTCATGGGGGTTGCTAATTGACAACGCTAATTAATAACCAGAAAATTAATGTTTCAACACTTATCCAAAGGGAGTAGTTATTTAGTTTCTAGGAAAACAGTAGTTTCAAGTAGACATTAGTCTTTGTCAGTCTTCTGCCTGCCTTTCTGTATCTTTTCTCTTGACATCAGTTGTTTTGTAAATGGTTAGTACATTCTGCAGGTTATATTTCTGAGTAAATTAGGAACTTCATTGTGTTTTCATTTTCATTGTGCTAATATTTTAATAAAATTTTTTTATATTTTGAAAATGTCTATATTTTGGACTGACAGATTAAAAAGGTTTGAATTATAAAAGTTCCATTATTACTAGAAATAAAGATTGGAAAGCCTCCATTCAGTTTCTTAGTTAAGAGAAAGATGGTGAGAAATCTAAATATTTTTTGTAAGAGATCTACAAAATGCATGGATTAAAGACAATAAATTGCAAGTGTCAATAGTTAGAAAAATAAATTATTCTTTTTCAGGAAGTTTTAGTTGCTCAATCTCAGTACATTAAAGATGTTTCCAGGTCTGGTCTGCATGGATTTAGGATGTAAATAAAATATAGACTGTTCAATTAAATCTTGGTTTTAGAGTACTGGCCAGTATATCATAAATACAGGTGATGACCTAATTTTATCTTTCTGGTTTTTAAATCTGTAATTTGCCAAATTCATTTTTGCATGGTTGCTTATAAGTCTTATTTACTATAGAATTAATTAACTAGTGGAGACAGTTTATTGATTGCATTTTATAGAATGTTATTTTTTGGTACGCATGAACTTTATTTTCAAAATTTTCTTCACTAATTTTAAGTAATGAACATCAAAAGACAAATCTTTGTTTTATGACATTGAGAGGAGGGTTTAGGGGTTTATACTGCCACACCATTATTGTGCAGTCATTAAGAATCAGGAGTCTAGAACTGTGCTCATATGGTCAGCTTTTTCTTATGCTTGCTTTAGTTTTCATGCCTTCAAAAGTATTATCAATTTTTCTTAATGTATTAAGTGGAACCATATGAAATTGCTGTTTCTTATAAGTTAAAAATGGTCAAGTATTGACAATTTTATATGATTAAATTTAATATTTAGATTTACTTGTTTCTCACACTAGGAAAATTAGATCAGCTGTTGAATGGTAAAGTATTTTGGAAGATTAAAGCATTTTTTATTCTGTTATCTTTAATTCATTGTCTTCTGAAAATACTGTAGTTGTTCAAAGAAATATTTACCACATTTGAATGTATTTGGCATTTTCGTTAAGTTTATTTTACCTTACATGAATAGAATTTATTTTTTTCTTGACTTTCAAAGGAAAATCAACTCTATTATGATCCTTCCACTGGAATTTATTACTATTGTGATGTGGAAAGTGGTCGTTATCAGTTTCATTCTCGAGTAGATTTGCAACCTTATCAGACTTCTAGCACAAAACAAAGTAAAGATAAAAAATTGAAGAAGAAAAGAAAAGATCCAGATTCTTCTGCAACAAATGAGGAAAAGGTAATGTCTTTACAATTTTAAAAATTGACATAATGGTGATAACATGATAATTAAGACAAAATTTTTTATGAAACTGACAATCATTCAATAACTCTGTATTTCAAACATGCCCATTAAGATAACAACCAAGGAAAGTTTAGATGGAGCAAACATGGACTTTGTCATAAACTGTGTCACTAGAAATAGAAAGCATTTCTTAAAATTTGAAGGAGATAGATTAAGAGCAGATAAAATATCTCGTGTTGTATATAATTTGGAAGAAGAATTCAGATCCTCAGTTGATAAGTTGATGTCAATGCACAATTCATAATAAAAGAAAAACAGTTTATAGGTAGACATAGATACAGGTTCAGCTTTCTTAGTCATGTGGAGCAATTTTTCACTTATTAGGACAACTTTTTTTTTTTTTCAGACAGAGTTTCACTCTTGTTGCCTGGGCTGGAGTGCAGTGGCGTGATCTCAGCTCACCGCAACCTCCGCCTCCCAGGTTCAAGTGATTCTCCTGCCTCAGCCTCCTCAGTAGCTGGGATTACAGGCATGCACCAACACGTCCGGCTAATTTTTTTGTAATTTTAGTAGAGACGGGGTTTCTGCATGTGGTCAGGCTGGTCTCGAACTCCTGACCTCAGCTGATCCTCCTGCCTCTGCCTCCCAAAGTGCTGAGATTACAGGCATGAGCCACTGCACCCGGCCAGGAAAAAAAAAAAAAAAAAATCCATTGGTGACAAGTGTGGAGTGAGATAACATATTTATTAGGATTAATAGTTTAAATGGTCTGCAAGACAATGGTTAAGAAAGCGATAGTTACATTTAATTTAAAAAAGTAGTATGTAGGCTTTCAGATGGTACTTGTAAAGACTAAGGGGAACCCCAAAAATGCTTACGATGATGCAATGTTAAATTGAAAGAAGGAAAATACAAAAAGTTATCAATGTTCTTTATTTCTCCTTTCTAAACAGGTAAGTTTGGTGGTTTATAGGTTATAAAGGAGGCTTGTTTGTTTTTTTGACATTTTATGAACTGTGGCAACTATTCGATATCTTACTCTTGAAATTTTATCTCATGGTTTCCTGTCCTATCTCTGTCCTGTCCTGTCCTTCTGTCCTGTCCTATTCTATCCTTCTGTCCTGTCCTGTCCTTTTTTAAGACAGGGTCTTGCTCTGTCACCCAGGTTGAGTGCAGTGGTGCCATCATGGCTCACTGCATCCTCGACTTCCTGGGCTCAAGTGATCTGCCTACCTCTGCCTCCCAAAGTGCTGGGATTATAGGCGTGAGCCACTGTGCCAGCCAGTTTTTCTCTTCTTAACCAAAGAAAAATTACTTGGTACTAAATTCTAAAGTTCACATAAGGAATTAGGATTCTGTTAGATTTTTTTCTGTTCTCTATTTGATTTGTTTCTGTTCTTCAATTTTTTTGTGGACAATACTTAGGAATAGAAGAGTATGTGACTAAAATACTAAAAATCAGTTTTCTGTTTGCTTTCAAGATCTCTGTTTTAATGGCTTGTGCTTGTTACTAGTGGTTTGACTGTTTGAAAGGCTAGGTTGTAGGTCGGGCGTGTTGGCTCATGTCTGTAATCCCAGCACTTTGGGAGGCCGAGGCAGGCGGGTTACCTGAGGTCAGGAGTTCAAGACCAGCCTGGCCAACATGGTGAAACCTGGTCTCTACTAAAAATACAAAAATTAGCCGGGTGTGGTGACAGATGCCTGTAATCCCAGCTACTTGGGAGGCTGAGGCAGGAGAATTGCTTGAACCTGGGAGGCAGAGGTTGCAGTGAGCCGAGATCGCACCACCACACTCCAGCCCGGACAACAGAGTGAGACTCTGTCTCAAAAAAAAAAAAAAAAAAAAGGCTAAGTTGTGAAAGCACCTCTCCCTAACGATAGAAAAAGAGTATATAGGGCTCCTCAAATGGCCTTGCCTGAAAAACTAGAGAGTAGAGGCGGAAAGCATTCTGTGATATTTTGGTCCAGCCTCGCTCCCATAACTACTCATCTTTGCCATTCTTCTTTGAAAATATGCGAATTCCGAGACAAGAACTTTAAGAAAAATCCTGTTGGAATTTTTAGAATTTCCTGAGGATTCTAAAAGGTACCTGTGAGGCCAAGAGAGTATCTTCATCTGTTTTCTTTATTTTTAAAGATATTTTTTGAGCCTCACTTTTTGCAGGTGAAGGTTATGTGGAAGGAAGACAGTAGGGGAGACAGGAGTAAATAATTCGAAATATACATATGTGCCTCAGTGCCCATAAATAAGCCCTCCTTTCTTTTCACTTAATGACTATCTAACGTTCTGTACTGGCAAATAGCTTTCCCTGCATATGTTGTTCAGTAAGTAAGAAATATACAAGATTGGAAACTGCTTTTTTAAGAGTATATACAGATAGGGAACTTTTTTGCTATAATTTTATAATGTAAAAGCTCCTCATGGTTTTTCAGCTCCTTGCCCTTGTTCTTGTTCTTGGTGAATTTGTATTGCTAGAAGTGTATATGATTTATCACACTGTGAATGTTTAGCCAGTCTCCAAGCTGAACTTATGCTGTTATTAAAGATAGGTATGTGAGGTGGGTGGATCATGAGGTCAAGAGATTGAGACCATCCTGGCCAACATGGTGAAACCCCATTTCTACTAAAAATACAAAAATTACGTGGGTGTGGTGGTGCATGCCCGTAGTCCCAGCTACTCGGGAGGTTGAGGCAGTAGAATCAATCTCTTGAACCTGGGAGAGGTGGAGGTTGGAGTGAGCTGAGATCGCGCCACTTTACTCCAGCCTGGGCGACTGAGACTCCGTCTCAAAAAAAAAAAAAAAAAAGAAAAGAAAAAAAGGTGTGTGAGATGCTCTCATATTTTATAAAATAACAGAAGAGCATATGAATTCACCTCATGTTGCTCTGAGGTAGAAAGAAAAGTGAGAGTGTGTTAGAAACCAAGGGAAAAAAACAGAAAATAATTATTTACTTTTTCTAAGGCTAAAATAATAGATTTGACCATTGTATAACACGGTGACTATTGTTAATAACAATGTGTTGTATTATTGAAAACTGCTGAGAGCAAATTTTAAGTTTCTTACCACAGAAAAATAAGTATTTGAGGTAATGTACATGTTAATTAGCTCAATTTAACCACTCTACATTGTGTACATATTTCAAAACTTCATGTTGTACATGATAAAAATACATCATTTTTGTTAATTAAAAAATAGATTTGTTCATTTATTATAAGGTATATCAACTATCAATGTACAATAAATAATAAGACTTATGCCAGGCAAGTTAAAATTTTGGAATAAGATAGTTACAGTTAATTTGTACTTTAAACTTTTATGTATTATCAAGCTGAATCTGAAGTACTAAATTTTAGCAAAACTACAGTTTTGCTACATATTGAGTGCATTTGGATCTTTAAATTCATGTCGTAAGTAAAGCTAATTCTGTATTTTATTTCTGTTGACTTGCTAATTGATTATAAGTTTAAAAAGAAAATTTAGAATAGGTATTCTTCAGGCCTGCACTGTCCAGTAAAGTAGCCACCAGCTCCGCATGGCTGTTGAGCACTTGAAGTTTTGCTAGTCCAAACTCAAATGTGCTGTTAAGTGTAAAATACACTCTGGATTTTGCAGACTATGTAAACTATCTTATTAATAATTTTACTTTTTAAATGTGGCTACTAGAAAATGTAAAAGTACAAATATGGCTTGTGTTATGTTTTTATTGGACATCATTGGTCTAGGCTATCCCATAGTCCAGGCAGTATGTGACGAGGGCCTGGACTAGGAATGTTAAGACATTGAGAATAGAGAGACAGATTTGGATGTATTTTGAGAAAAGTCTGTAGCACTTCGTAATTTTATATATGGTTAAGGGGATCTCAGAGATAACTATAGGATTTTTAATTTGGATGATAAGAAGATGGTAATATCATTAACCAAGAAAGGAAATGTGAGAAGGAGAGGGGGAACAGATTGTAACCATTGTTATTTTACTGACATATATCTTCACGAATTCGTTGAAACTTGATATAATGTTATAAGATAGTGATGTTTAAGAGTATTCTCCCCTCTTCCCACGTATCTACCCACCCTTCTCCAGGATTTGAACTCAGAGGATCAAAAAGCCTTCAGTGTTGAACATACAAGCTGCAATGAGGAAGAAAGTTTTGCAAATATGAAAAAGAAGGCCAAAATAGGCATTCATCACAAAAATAGTCCCCCCAAAGTCACTGTTCCAACTAGTGGAAATACTATAGAGTCTCCTCTTCATGAAAACATCTCTAATTCAACATCGTTTAAAGATGAGAAAATCATGGAGTCTGATAGTGAACCAGAGGAAGGTGAAATTACAGACTCTCAGACTGAGGATAGTTATGACGAAGACATTACCAGCGAAGGCAACGTAACTGCAGAAGATAGTGAGGATGAAGGTGAGTAAATAATCATTATTTAAGTAAATAGCCCAGTCTGGTAACTGTAAAAGAGCAAAACCATTAAAAATGTTAGTGAGTTGTAGTATATCTGCCAGAAAGTAAACATTATTTTAATGATGTTATTGAAAATTTTGTGGGTTGCCACTTGGTTATTCTTAGAGAGTAGGATGTGAATAAATGACTAATACTTAGACCTTCAGAAAGTTTCATTGTATTGAATGGCATAGTCAGTAGAGTACAAAACCAGGTTACCTGCATTGTAATCTTAAAATATAGATTAAGGCTGTTTTAGTGGGTTAGATATTTGTAGTCTACTTTTGTAATTGAGAGAGAAAAACAAGTTGTCTTTAAAAAGTATACATTATGAATTCAGCTACATGTATATTATGGTAAATCTAATTTTTTTTTACTTGAATATATAAAGACATACTTTTGAAACACAGGATTTCATATTACAGTTGGCCTTCTGTATCCATGGGTTCTACTTTAGTGGATTCAAGCAACCTCAGATCAAAAATATTCAGGGAAAAAAATGGATAGCTACATCTGTACTGAACATGTACACACTTTTTTTCTTGTTATTATCCCCTAAATACAGTGTCACTATTTATATAGCATTTACATTGTATTAGATATTAGTAATCTAGAGATGATTTAAGTTATACAGAAGGATGCACTTAGGTTATATGCAAATACGATACCATTTATATAAGGACTTGAACATCCATAGATTTTGGCATATGAGGAGGGATCTTGGAACTAATCCCCCACAGATACCGAGGGCCAGCTGTATAGTGTATGAGCTTATTTTGTTCTTTGGTTCTCAGTGGCATTTCTCTTGGGGTTTTTTTGTTTGTTTGTTTGTTTTTTTTTTTGAGACAGACTCTTGCTCTGTTGCCCAGGCTGGAGTGCAGTGGCATGATCTCGGCTTACTGTAACCTCCACCTCCCGGATTCAAGTGATTCTCTTGCCTCAGCCTCCCAAGTTGCTGGGACTACAGGCGCCTGCCACCACACATGCCCAGCTAATTTTTGTATTTTTAGTAGAGACAGGGTTTCACCGTGTTGGCCTGGGTGGTCTTGAACTTCTGACCTCAGGTGATCCGCCTGCCTCAGCCTCCCAAAGTACTGGGATTCTAGGTGTGAGCCACTGTGCCTAGCCTTTTTTTTTTTAATGGACTCAATTTTTGTAACTTAATATAAACATATTTGGGATTTTTTCAGATTCTGAAACCTTAAAAAAGAAAGAGTTGATTATTTTTGATAACTGTGATAGATGCTAAATATACAGCTACCTTTATGTGGATCACTTTAATAACAGTGTTAAGCCTTACCCTTTGCTATGTATTATACAGCAGAATTTAAGAAGTTTGTTTTAGTCAGAATTAAGATTTTTGACCAACACATTTTTATTTTATGGGCGCCTCCTAGTTATCCCTGTGAAGTTCTTTTTCATAGTAGTTAAATTAATATTTACTCACTTCTTTCCTTGGCAGATGAAGACAAAATTTGGCCCCCATGTATTAGAGTAATTGTCATTAGATCACCTGTGTTGCAGATAGGATCACTCTTTATCATTACTGCTGTAAACCCTGCTACAATTGGAAGGTAAAATGGTTAATATTATTATATCATTCTTTCAGTTATTTCAGAAAGGCTTTATTAAGAGCATGTATTTTTGTTTGTTTGTTTATTTTTTGTTTTTGAGACAGAGTTGTGCTCTGTTGTCCAGGCTGGAGTGCAGTGGCACCATCTTGACTCATTGCAACCTCCGCCTCCTGGGTTCAAGCAGTTCTCCTGCCTCAGCCTCCTGAGTAGCTGGGATTACAGGCGTGCACCACCACGCCCAGCTGATTTTTGTGTTTTTAGTAGAGACGGGCGTTTCACCATATTGGCCAGACTGGTCTTGAACTCCTCAAGTGATCCACCCACCTGGGCTCCCAAAGTGCTAGGATTACAGGCACATAAGCCACCATGCCTGGCCATTATGTTAAGCATTATTCTATGTGCTGTGGATACAAAGAGGACTAATGCAAAATGTCTACCCAAAGGAAGCACAGTCTGGGGGGAAAAAAAGACATGAGTAAATAATCACTGTGTGAAAGCACAGGAAATCTAGAGTAGCAGTAAGGAAACTGGATAATCCATAACCAGGAGATTTACTGTTGATAGACGTGTATTTTAGCATTATCTGTTTTTTAAAATTCTTTCCATGTCACTTTATATAATATGCTTCAAAAATTATTAAAGACACTTTACTTAACTCTGCAGAGAAAAGGATATGGAACATACTGTCCGAATCCCTGAAGTTGGTGTCAGTAAGGTAAGCTCTTTGATTTCTCAAATATAGTCCCCTAGATGTAATTTTTTATATTATTATTACAGTAGAAAGCTTAGGGATTTTTCTCATTTAATAGGAAGGTTAATATGCAGTGTAGTAATGGTAATGAAGGCAGTGCAGATCTGTTTATTCCAGTGCTTGAGAAAATAAAAATTCTTTATCACAATTTGAATAGACAAAATTATGTTTATTTTTAAGAATCTGGACAAGAGTAGAAAACATGAAGTCTTAAAGTAGTACCCATTTAATTAATATTTATTGAGTGAAATAAATAGGCTACATTTTATGACTGTTAAAAAATGAATCTTACCTGGCTTCTGGCTACTTTAGTAGGTGGTTACTTTGAGCCGGAGGATTTTACAACCCAAGAATATATCCTATACCACTCAGGGATCTTGTTTAAAACTTCTCCCAATTGAGCATCTAATGGTTTCAGGAAAAAGAACAATTGAGTTTTCAAAACGAATAGAACAGAATTGCAACTCAAGTTATAAGTAGAAAATAACTAAAGGTTTAGCTACTGAGATTCTTTATATATTTTTACTGTTTTTGTTTTTTTGTTCTGAGATAGGATTTCACTCTGTTACCCGGGCTGGAGTACAGTGATGTGATCACGACTCACTGCAGCCTCAACCTCCCGGGTTCAAGCAATCCTCCCGCCTCAGCCCTGCAGGTAGCTGAGACTACAGGCATACTCTACCATGCCCAGCTAATCTTTATGTATTTCATAGAGATGCGGTTTTGCCTGGGTGTTCGCTAGGCTGGTCTTGAACTCCTGGGCTCAAGTGATCCACTTGCCCCTGCCTCCCAAAGTGTTGGGATTACAGGCGTGAGCCACCACGTCTGGCTGAGGCTCTTTATATTTCTCTTTCCTGTACTATGTTTTCTGTCCTCTCTTATGGTTGTTATCTTTTTTCCTGTTTTGCTTTTCTCTTTTTTTGAGCTTCCATCGTTCCCATTTTGCTTTTATTTAATGGACTGTAATGTGGACCTAAAGTAGATTTTATGTGATTTTTGTCTTTTTGGAATATAATTTCTCATTTTTAATTTGAAAGTCCATTTGCTTTCACTTTCTGGGGACTCATTCAGAAAGAGGAAAAAGTCCTCATAATTTTAATTCTACCAGATTGTGTTGCTTTTTTACTTTTTTACTATGACCTTGAGTCTCCTGCCTCCAAAAAAATAAAACAACACCTAAACTGTAACTTAAATAGCAAAGAGATCTGAGATCCTTCCCCACCTCCAGTCTAAACCATAGATCGTTCTATGGTGGCTTTTTCTTTTTCTTTTTCTTTTTTTTTTTATATAGAGACAGGGTCTTAACTGTGTTGCCCAGGCTGGAATGCAGTGGCACGCACCACAGCCCCTGACACCTCCTGGGCTTAAGTGATCCCCCTGCCTCAGTTTCCTGAGTAGCTAGCACTATAGGCACACACCACCACACCAGGCTTCTGGTGGCATTTCTGTTTTTTCTTTCTTTTAAACTAACATCTGCTAGTGGGGTGGATAATTTGTTGGTGAAGTCAGTTTGATAGCACGTATAACATATATCCAAATAGATGAAAAACTTTTAAAAAAGAAGCTTAATGTTAGGGGAAAAAACAAGTATTTGACCACTAGATAGAAGACTTTCTGAGTTTAAAAAATGGTAAAAATTACAAAGGACAAAATAATCTTGCTCTTTATATGTTAAACCAATTTAGAAGGCAGTCTCTGACAGGCACAACAAATATGACGCAATATACATTATTTATTTTTGAAAAGTTCACGCAAATTTATGTTTTCAAACTCTACTGTGACACCAGTAGATAAGTGAGCAAAAGATACATC
Source organism: Nomascus leucogenys (assembly GCF_006542625.1). Taxonomy (NCBI): domain Eukaryota; kingdom Metazoa; phylum Chordata; class Mammalia; order Primates; family Hylobatidae; genus Nomascus; species Nomascus leucogenys. Next base: position 85,861,641 of record NC_044382.1, read on the forward strand.
AGGCAGTTCACAGTAAAGGAAATATCATGGTCAATATATGAAAAACCATTCAGTCTTTCTAGTAATCTGAGAAATACAGATGAAGCCAAGGTGTCAATTTTCATTCATCATTTATTAAATATCACTTCTATTGGGAATGTAATTTAGAACAGCTTTTTGGAATAGGGTTTGGCAGTACAGAAAGACTTACTCTAAACAATCCAGTTGGAAAAAAGTGTACAAAGGACATAAAAAGAAAATTTACAGAAGAGGAAACCCAAATGGCTAATAAATATTAAGAGTTTTGGGGGTTGGGCGTGGTGGCTTATGCTTGTAATCCCAGCCCTTTGGGAGGCTGAGGCGGGCAGATCACAAGGTCAGGAGATCGAGACCATCCTAGCTAACACGGTGAAACCCCATCTTTACTAAAAATACAAAAAATTAGCCGGGTGTGGTGGCGGGCACCTGTAGTCCCAGCTACTCGGGAGGCTGAGGCAGAAGAGTGGCGTGAACCCGGGAGGTGGAGCTTGCAGTGAGCCAAGATCATGCCACTGCACACTCCAGCCTGGGTGACAGAGTGAGATTCCATCTCAAAAAAAAAAAAAAAAAAAAAAAAAAGTTTTGGTAGTAATCCGGGAAATGCAAGTTAAAATCACAATGATAAGGCAGTTTCACACCTCTTAGGCTAGCAAAAATTAAAAATTTTGGCAACATCCAGTTTTGGTTTAGTATACATAGAGCAGCAAGAATTCTCACAGACTGCTGGTGGGAATATGAATTGATACAACCACTTTGGAAAACAGTTATCTAGTAAAGTTGAAGATTTGCTTATATTATGATTTAGCAATTCCATTCCTAAGTGTGTACTCCAGAGAAACACTTACATTTTGTACACAAATAGATTGCAGGTACAAGAAGGTTTATAGTAATATTTTTAAAAATAGGAAAACCTTGGAAAAAAACCCTGAATGTCCGTTTTCAGAAGGATGGATGGATAGATTGTGGTATATCCACACGATGGATTAACATTCAGCAAAATGAATGAATGACAACTCTATAACTGTGTATAACAACTGGATGAACCTCATAACTTAATGTTAAAGAAGCAAAATAAGAGGAATAGATAGAGTGCTATGGAACAAGGAGGGAAAGATTAGTCCTAACTATTGCAGATCTTGGAAACTTCTCTGAGAAGTTGGCCTTGAGTGTTTCAAATCACATTTTGTATTAAGAATTTTTGGCCAGGTGTGGTGGCTCACGCTTGTAATCCCAGCACTTTGGGAGGCTGAGGCGGGAGGATCACTTGAGCTCAGGAGTTCGAGACCGGCCTGGGCAACATGGTGAAACCCTGTCTGTACAAAAAATACAAAAATTAAGCAGGTATGGTGGCACACGCCTGTGGTCCCAGCTACTCAGGAAGCTGAGGTGGGAGGATTGCTTGAGCCCAGGAGGTCAAGGCTGCAGGAAGCTGTGATCACACCACTGCACTGTAGCCTGGGTGACAGAGCGAGACCCTGTCTCAAAAAAAAAAGTTTTTAATGATATGGACAAATACTTACATTAGGTCAAAATTTTTCAAATTATAATCTCTAGTACAAAAGGAGAAGAGGTAGGACATATTCTAAATTTTTCATGGTAATTAAAGGTAGAGTTATAGATGACATTTTCTTCTGTAGCCTCTGTTTCTACCAGAAGCATATAATAGTTTGTGTTTCTAAAAAAGTATTAAGTATAATAAAATTTAAATTATCAAAGACTCAAGTTAACATCATCATATCATACAGAAATTGTCCATAGTTTTGAAAAGTGTAATAATTAATAATTGCTTGATTTCACTTTCTAAGTTTCATGCAGAAATTTATTTTGACCATGACTTACAAAGTTATGTCCTTGTGGATCAAGGCAGTCAAAATGGCACAATTGTTAATGGAAAACAGATTCTTCAGGTGAGTGTATATGTATTAATTTGTTACCTGCACATTATTTTTAAACTGAATTTTTTTTATTTCTGAAGGGCATAATCTTTATCATTTGGTTCAGTGTAGCGTTAAGCCCAAATGTGTTGCTTGGGAAGGAATTTCCAGAAAGACTGAAAAAAGTGTATAATCAGTGGGTACTTACTTGGCTGTTGAGTTTTGACTTCTAATTATGTACCTATGCCATATTTTCAGTTATGAATCCATTGTAAAGCTATTCAGAGTAAGTGTGTAAATGTTCCAATAGCAACTTTGAAGGTCCTCCCTTTTTTAATTGTCTTAATGGAAATGTTACTAAATTGAAAACTGTATTAAAGGCAAAAGCTATGTCTATTCAGTTAACACTTAACATCCTCAGCATGTAGCAAAATATTTGGCATATAATAAGAAAATATAGGGGCTGGGCGTGATGGTTCACACCTGTAATCCCAGCACTTTGGGAGCCCGAGGCCAGTGGATCATCTGAGGTTAGGAGTTCAAGACCAGCCTGGCCAACATGGTGAAACCCCATCTCTACTAAAAATACAAAAATTAGCTGGGCGTGGTGGTGTGTGCCTGTTATCCCAGCTACTTGGGATGCTGAGGCAGGAGAATCGTTTGCACTGGGGAGGTGGAGGTTGCAGTGAGCCGAGATCACGTGATTACACTCCTGCCTAGGCTACAGAGTGAGACTGTCTCAAAAAAAAAAGAAAAAATATAGGAAGGCGGGAGGCCTTATTCTTAGTCTGTAAGAGTACAAATGGAAATAAAACCGAGTTGTCAAGAGAGAAGAAAAGGGAGATGTGATGCATCTATCCCATTCTCTTAGCATTTCATCTTTTTTTATTGTGATGATTATATGTTTTGGTAATAGACTGAAGTCTAGAATTGGATATTTCTGATTGGATAGGGAGATTGGTGGGTTTGACAAGTTGCTCAGTTCAGCTATCTTCATCTCCACTAGTAGTACTTTTTTTATGGGTCATTAAGTTGGGAAAGTGTGTGCATGTGTGTATGTGTATGTGTCTATTTCATTTATAGCTATTTTAAATATATTTTAAAAATTATAATCAGACATTACTTACAGTAGACGTAAGGTAACCATAAGTGATTGTTTTGATTTCTGTTTTGTAAAATGTTTCCCCTCTAGCCGAAAACTAAATGTGACCCTTATGTACTTGAGCATGGAGATGAAGTCAAAATTGGAGAAACTGTCTTATCCTTTCACATTCACCCTGGCAGTGATACCTGTGATGGCTGTGAACCAGGGCAGGTTAGAGCCCACCTTCGCCTTGATAAGAAAGATGAATCTTTTGGTATGTGAAACAGATCAAATGTGGCTGTGATAACATTTCTCTTTCGTTACCTAAATGTTCTAAAAAATAGCAGTCACCTACTGGCTACATGTCTAATTGATATGATACTGCATTGAGAAATATTTATACAAAGCTATCGATCTTGTATCCAGTTGATCTAATAATAGATTGAGATATATTTCAGTAAATATTACCAAGTGAGACTAAGAAATGACATATATTTGGAAGTTGAGACCTAGGCTAATAGATTATAATTGTAGTTGATTTTTCTGTGTAATAATTTAGCTTCATGATATGTAGCATTGGTCTGCTTTCTGACCAGGAAAGAGATTGATTAGCTCTCTTTCTGCTAATCCACTTTAGTAGGCTTTTGAGGCAGACTGTAGTAGTAGTCATATGTACTTAAGAGCAGTTGTAATTGAAAATTGGTAAGAGTGTAGATTTTAAGTATTCTCACCATACACAAAAAATGATAAGTACATGAAGTAATGGATATGTTAATGAGGTTGATTTAGCCAGTTCACAATGTATACATATATCAAAAATCATGTTGTATACCATATATACAATTTTTGTTTATCAATTAAAATAATTTAAAAAGTAATTATGACTTAAAGTAATAATTTAATAAAGATTGGTTTCCTTTTGACATGTATGTATCGATGTAAAAAAAGTCATCCACAGTTGAACTCTGTCATATAATATTAACATAGGAAATAATAAGCCAAGGCATGAAGGGTTATTGATTGATATGTTTTCTGTCCTATTGATAGCTCATGCTGTATATTGTCTGTGTACCATTATTTTGTATTATAGTAGCACTGTAGGATATTACTGTTGTGCTTTCAGCCCACTCGTCTAAAGCTCTTAAAATTAAAATAGATGCTTTGAACTAGTAAGAGGTCATCTTTTTTGACATAAATTTTCCCCCTAAATGCCAAATATGCATGTTCATTGTTTATTTTTTGTTTTCTGATACTAATTTGAAAATGAATATGTTGCATTACACAATAACATGAATTTTGGTTTCTCTGGCTTTTATTTTGCATATGGCTATGTTCCTTTGCAAAATTTACTTAATATTTCTGCATTTGAGATTCTATTACAATAATCATATTGAAAAATCGAGATGTTCATTGTTTATTTTGGTATCTATACTATAAGATTCCTATTATCTGTAGTTTTTGCTTTACTTCTCAAGTAGGTTTAGTTACCAGAATGCTGAAAGGACATCATCACAACCCAATATCCTTTATATTAATGTTTATTTCAACTTCTGGTTAATTGGAATGGGTTACCAATGGGTTATATTAGTTTTCTATTAATTAAATAACATTAGTTTTAATTTTCTACAAAGTCAGATTTAGTGGCTTTTTTTTAATCAAACTTTTTTTCTTTCAGTTGGTCCAACACTAAGTAAGGAGGAAAAAGAGTTGGAAAGAAGAAAAGAATTAAAGAAAATACGAGTAAAATATGGTTTACAGGTGAGGATGTTGAATATTGTTTCATTTGTTAAGCTCTATATCCGGTTTTGAGTAAAAACGTCTTTAAATATGCTCAGTACATTTTATATGTAAATAGTTGTGTAGTATGATTTTGTGATTTCTATTAGTTTACTGTTCTGGTATTCATAACCTAAAAACTATTGAAGTTGGAGTAGAAAAATGATAATAGCCTACACTTGAATATACATTTCTGGTTTTCAGAAAACTTGCATTAAGATGCCTTGACATAACTAGACATGGTAGTGTCTGTAGTTTGTAGTCCCTGGTACTTGGGAGGCTGAGGCAAGAAGATCGCTTTAGATCAGGAGTTCAAGGCTGCAGTGAGCTGTGATCACACTTATGAATAGGCTCTGCACTCCAGCCTGGGCAATATAGCGAGATCTTATCTCTACAAAAAAGATGCAATTGATTGAACAGCATGGTTGGAGAACTAATATGACCTGATGTAAAGACTTATTATAATTAAACTACAGTAATTAAGGTAGTATCATATTGGCATAAAGATAAATGGATGGAACAAAATAATAGTCCAGAAGTAGATCCATATATATGTGTGGACAATTAATTTTTGATAAAGGTGTGATGGCAGTTTGGTGGAGAAAGAGTGGTCTTTTTTTTTTTTTTTGAGACAGAGTCTTACTCTGTCACCCAGGCTGGGGTGCAGTGGCACAATCTCAGCTCACTGCTACCTCTGTCTCCTGGGTTCAAGTAATTCTCCTGCCTCAGCCTCCCGAGTAGCTGTGATCGCAGGTGCCCGCCACCACGCCCGGCTAATTTTTGTATTTTTAGTAGAGACAAGGTTCACAGCGTTGGCCAGGCTGGTCTCGAACTCCTGACCTCAGGTGATCTGCCCACCTTCGCCTCCCAAAGTGCTGGGATTACAGGTGCGAGCCACTGTGCCCGGCTAAGAGTGGTCTTTTTCAACAAATGGTGGTAGAATAATTGGATGGCCTTACCGAAAAAAAAAAAAACCACAGACAAAAAGAATGTTGATCCGTACCTTGAACCATCTATAAAAATGATCCAAAAGTGGATCATAGATATAAAAGTAAAACCTAGGCCAGGCGCGGTGGCTCACGCCTGTAATCCCAGCACTTTGGGAGGCCGAGGCAGGCGGATCACGAGGTCAGGAGATCGAGACCATCCTGGCTGACACGGTGAAACCCCGTCTCTACTAAAAATACAAAAAAAAAATTAGCCGGGCGAGGTGGCGGGCGCCTATAGTCCCAGCTACGCGGGAGGCTGAGGCAGGAGAATGGCGTGAACCCTGGGGGGCGGAGCTTGCAGTGAGCCGAGATCGTGCCACTGCACTCCAGCCTGGGCGACAGCGAGACTCTGTTTCAAAAAAAAAATAAATAAATAAAAGTAAAACCTAAAACTTTTAAACTTCTAGAAACTTTTTTTTTAAAAGGCAAAGATTCTAACACCAAAAGCAGAATCCTTAAGAACAAATTGATAATCTGTATTTCTTCAAAATTAAAAATTCATGTTTTTCCAAAGACACTATTAAGAGAATGAAAAGACAAGCCACAGACTGGAGAAAATATTTGCAAATCATGTATCTGGTCAGAGACTTCTATATCTAGAATATACAAAAAACTTTCAAAACTTAATAATAAGAAAACAACTCAGTTAAAAAATGGGCCAAAGATTTGAATAGATACTTCACCAAAGAAGATATGCTGATGGCAAATAAACACCCGAAAAAATGTTCAGTATCATCAGTCTTTAAGGAAATGCAAATTAAAACCACAACGAGATACCACTACACATCTATTAGAATGCCTAAAATTTTCAAAACTGACTATAACAGGTATTGGAAGGGTTGTGGAGGAACTAGAAATCTCATGCACTGCTGGTGGGAATGTAAAATGGTGCGGTTGCTTTGGTAGTTTCTTAAAAAGTTAAATATACACCTATTTTACAATTCAGCCATTCTAATCTGAGACATTTACCCAAGATAAATGCAAGCATATGTGCATAAAAAGACCAGTAAACAAATGTTCATTGCATTTTTTTTTTTTAATAACCAAAAACTGAGAAAAACTCAAATGTCCATCATATATGGATAAGCAAACTATGGTGTATCTGTATGGTGAAAATACTACTTAGCAATAAAAAAGCAGGAACTAGTAATATAGGCCACAACCTGGATGAATCTCAAAATAGTTATGTTGAGTGAAGCCAAATAAAACACGTATATGTGCTTCCACTTGTGGAACAGTTTCACTATTCACTGGTTTCCAACTTGTCTGAGGTCTGTGAGACAGAACACACTCTCATACAAGTTACATGAAGCAAACTTACTACTTACAAATAGTGAGCAAGAGATGACAGAAGCCTAGGATTTATTGTGAAACCACCCCCCAAAGCTCAGAAAGCTGTCTTCTGGGTGAATGGAGTCTCAACTGTGTGTGCCCTACTCGCACAGCAGTTGAGGGACTGTGGAAAGCATTCTACATTGGGTTGTGTACCTTAGGGTCATTTGACTCACTGGGCTAAAATGTTGAAGGACATCCTGTTTCCAAGTGGGGACTGGAACAGAGCCTGGACTGTTGTAGCCAATCCCTCCTTACCTCAGGATGTTGTTGCATTCCCAGCACGTTCTGGTTGGTGTTGAGAACTACAAACAAGAAAGTGGGAAGAACTGTTCTGCACCATTTATGTAAACTTCTAGGAAAGCAAACTAATGTATTGTGACAGAAGGAAGACGAGTGATTGCTTAGACACAAGGGAGGAATGCTACACAGGGAAGGTCTGGAGAGTTGGATTACAAAGAGAGACAAGGACACTTTTGGGAGAGATGGATATGTTTATTATCTTGCTTATGGTGATAGTTTCATAGGTCCATAAATCTCAAAAGCATTTCATTGTACACTAGGTATGTATGATTTATTTATATTAATTATACCTCAATAAAGTTGTTTTTTAAAAAAGTTATCACTTAATCCTGTAAATAGACCAGGAAGGCAATTAATTAATATTTCTAGTTTACTTTTGAGAAACTAAAGCTTAGTAGCCCAGCTATTAAATTGTAGAGCTAGATATAGAATCTAGGTCTTAAGTATATTTGTGCTAAATTTTTACACTTCATGAAGATGTGGAAAAAGAAGTTGCTGCCAAAACAACATATTTTTCCATCAAATTGTATTTTTTTTGTTGTTATTGCTGTTTTACTAAGGTAGAGAAAGCATAGAAAAAAACAAGATAGGCCAATTTGGGGAGAAAATAGAAGACATTTAAGGAGAGAATAAAATTGTTTTCTCAAAAATTTTAGCTCAATTTCTTTATTGTCTTCTGGAGGAAAAACTTACTAGGATAGATAGTTCTGTATTTTTCTTCTCTTTTTAAAAGCAAAATTAATTAAAAGCTTCTGTCGTACCTTCCTTGAGTTGCTCTCCAGTCCCTAGCATCTCTCTGGATGAGTATCATACTTTTTATATAAAGATCAGCAAGTTATAACAAAGGGAAAGGGAAGGCTTCTATGAATGCTGAATTGACTACCCTTTCTTTGTGCCACCACTACACCTTGTGTACACCTTTATTGAACCACTCATACTGTAACAGGCCAAAGATTATGCGTGTCTTCCCTCTGGCATCCCATTACCTAGCATGGAGCTTGACATACTCTTTATCTAGTGAATGTTTGTTAAGTGACTAATTAGTCACTTAAATGGAGCTTTATTGAAGCAAAAGCTATTATTGCCGGGGTAAATGGGTTTTTTAAAAGTCTCTACATTTCTCCCTTCCAAGAAACAGTATCAGATTACTATAGGTCCCTTGGAACTTTCAGTTCCTTAGAGAAAAGGGGAGATAGATTTTTTTTTCCCGCAAACCCCAGGGATTCTGTATTTTTCTTTGAATACTATAGTTCATATGACAAGATGAGAACACAGCATTAAGTCAGAATATACTGTATTTTCACCATATCATCTTATGTATATGTATGTTATGGCATAATTTGAAATATAAACATTTTAAAGGGAATAGGATAAAAGTAGCATATCTAATATGACAATTTTTTCATATCTTTTTTTATAACTTTAATATAAATCAAGTAGAGATGGGGGTCTTGCTATATTGCTCACACTGGTCTCAAACTCCTGACCTCTAGCTATCCTCTTGCCTCAGCTTCCCAAATGCTAGGATTACAGGCATGATGCCTAGGATTACAGGCACCCAGCAATTTCTTCATATCATAGCTTGTTTTATTTCATTATTTATAGAGGCCACATTGAACCATATTTGTTAAGTAAGGCACATGTACAGAAATTCTGTTTTATTTATCAGCTTTCTTTTCCTGAATGAATATTTTGTGTTTATTAAGAATACAGAATACGAAGATGAAAAGACATTGAAGAATCCAAAATACAAAGATAGAGCTGGAAAACGTAGGGAGCAGATTGGAAGTGAAGGAACTTTCCAAAGAGATGATGCTCCTGCATCTGTTCATTCGTAAGTTTTGAATTACAGTGGCTCGAAGCATTGTTTGTTCATAATAACATTCATAGGGTGGTCTGATGTTCGGGGCTATATATCCTGATAGGTGGCCTATTTATTTGTTTATTTATGAGATGGAGTCTTGCTCCGTCACCCAGGCTGGAGTGCAGTCGTGTGATTTCGGCACAATCTCTGCTCACTGCAACCTCCATCTCCCGGGTTCAAGCGATTCTCCTGCCTCAGCCTCCTGAGTAGCTGGGATTACAGATGCGTGCCATCATGCCCAGCTAATTTTTGTGTTTTTAGTAGAGGCGGAGTTTCACATGTTGTTGGCCAGGCTGGTCTTGAACTCCTGACCTCATGATCTGCCCGCCTTGGCCTCCCAAAGTGTTGGAATTACAAGCGTGAGCTGCCATGTCTGGCCGATAAGTGGCCTTAAAATTAACGCTTTAACAACAAAGTGGAGACACTAAGTCTATTTATACTTTCCACTAATCTTAGAATTCTATTATCCCCTAAAAAATTGCTGAGCAAATACATGAGCACCTGTACTTAAACACACGTATATGTATGTTAACAGTCTAGCCACACAGTTGAGTGTATATACTTTTATATGCTAGATACCTAGAAGCCTAGACTGGTAAGAACTTGGTATGGACTGGTATTTTTTAATAATTATTTTAATACTCAAATACTTTTGTTCTTAACCCTGAAATATAATTTTTCTTATTTATTTTTCTCTGATTCAGTTTTCTCTTGGCAAAGTAGTTTGGATAAAAATGAAAAAGGTGATTTTTGAGGTTTGTAATATGACCATATTTCTGCATAATCAAATATTAGCTACATTTTTTCCTCAGAATATAAATTTTGAGTTTAGTTAAAATTTAAATTTTTCATGTAGAACTGATAACTAATTATAAAGTTTTGATTCAATATCATATTGCATTGACTCTTAAGAGTTTTATGGTTACAAATGGCAACATTTTTTTCTTAATGGTACATAAAATAATGGTGTACCTCAGAGTTGATGGAGTTTGATCCATTACCAACATTTTATTTGATGAAATATAGGATTACAAAGTAGGTACACTAAGCAACATGACACTTTTTTTTTAAGTTTAATATTTAAAATATAATCTTGGAGAATATAAAGAGTGCATTCAAATTAAATAAGACAAATTTAAAATAAAACACATTGGTTTGACATTGCTTGGTTATTAACTGAAGGGCTAACAGCATATTTTGTGGAACTGAAAAGATGTAATAGAACATAAAATACTCTTAAATTAGCAGAGTATAGAATCATAGGACAAAATGCAAACACTGATTAAGAAGTTTTATTTCATTTGAACTTTTTAATATATAACATGTACAGAAAATTACACAAATTATAAGTATATAGCTCAGTGATGCATCATAAGATTAACATATTGCAGAATACACATTTCTTGGACAAGAAATAGAAAATTATCAGTAACCCCAGAAGCTTATTCTCCCTGTGCCCCGCCTAATCACTGTCCTGCTCTCTTCCCGAAAAGTAATCACCATCCTTACAGCAATAGATTAATTTCACTTATTTTAAAATTTTAAAGAAATGGAACAATTCAATATTTATTTTGTGTCTATATTCTTTTTGTTCCACGTTATTTTGTTAGGTATGGTTTATTTTTATTGCTGAATAATATTCTACTGTATGACTATACCACAATTTATCCATTTTAATCATTGCCAGACATCTGGATCATTTCTGATTTGTTGCTATTAGATTTGCTGGAAGAACATTGTTGTGTCTTTTGGTGCACATGCACATGCTTTTCTAAGTAGGATTTGTGTGTCTTCAACTTTGTTAGGTAATGCCAAGTGGTTTTCTAAAGTAGTTGTACCAATTATTTTTAATTCATGAATTTATTATAAATGTGACCTAAAAGATCTTTTATAAATCAACTATCATTTTAATATTCCTTAAAGTGAAATTACTGATAGCAACAAAGGTCGGAAGATGTTGGAGAAGATGGGTTGGAAGAAAGGAGAGGGCCTGGGGAAGGATGGTGGAGGAATGAAAACCCCGGTAAGACTTGCATTTTCTTTTATTCATTTATTCCTAGAGCAGACATTTACTGTGTACATTAATGTGTCAAACGTTGCCTTAAGTGCTAAGAATATAGTAGAAAGCAAAAGGAGACATGATTACTGCCTTTGTGGCATTCACAATTACCAAATATATACATGTGCTTTGTTGTGTGTTTTATATTTTTAGAAAGCCTCTTTTTGAGTTTTTTTTCCTACATTAAAGCTAGGGTAAGAAGTGTAGTTTCCTGAGCCAAAGGTTCTTCTGTGTTTTGAGTCATTTTTAATAACTATCATACTGTGCCTGGTACTGAGCACTCAAGAACAATCACAGTGTTAGTTTACAAACAGGTGGATTGTCTATGAGCTGAAAAATCTGTTTGGTTCAAGAATCAGAGCATGTAACATGAAATATAGAGAATAATGTCTGGAAGACGACATAGTGGTTTAATTAATGGTCCCATGGTTCATAGGAGGTTTGGGTTATCTTTCACACAAACCTTAATAAGTAACCTGACTGTAGAACTTTCTGGATAATGACTTAGTACCTAAAGAAATAATAGATGGATCAGTGTGAGTATATACCCGCTTTCTCATTTTTTTTGAGGTACAGTGGAAAGAATAAGGATTTTGTAGTCAGACCTAGGTTGGAATGTGTGCTCTATCATTTACTAGCTATGTGGCTTTGGGCAAGTTTGGACTTTAGTTTTCTTATGAAAAAATGGGGATAAGAACTCTTTTTCAGGGTTGTCTTGAAGATAAAGCCCCTAAGCATTGTACCTTACATTAGGCACTCAGTAAATGGTAGCTTTGAATGTTCTTAAAATATTGAGAAGTGCTCCCCTCCTGCTATGAAAACAATCGAATTCTTTTTATGGTTATTAATGTTTAACCTGCTTGTTCACTTACTTAGGTAAGGATAGGACAGTGGGTTTAAACATATCCATTGCCTTTTTTTTCTGGTTAGGGTGGAATGACATACTCAGCAGCATCTAAATGAAATTTGGTGATTGCTAGTTAAGGAGCACTCTATTTTCTGTAAAGTAGGCTGTACTTATTGACAAGGAAAGACAACATAGAAAAATGAGTGTAAGTTCCATGTATAAAGGTATATATATTCCTGTATGTATTTGATGCATTTGACAGGTTTTTCTTTTGCATCAATCTTTAATAAATCAAAAAATTATAGAGTCCTAAGTTGGACACAGCAGATTTCAATGTGTTTAGACTCATTTTAAAATAAGTCCTCTGCTCAACTTTTGGTAACAGATCCAGCTTCAGCTTCGGCGAACACATGCAGGCTTGGGGACAGGCACACCATCCTCAATTGAAGATGTTCACCTCCAAAACAAGAACAAAAAAAACTGGGACAAAGCACGAGAGCGGTTTACTGAAAACTTCCCAGAAACTAAGCCTCAAAAAGATGACCCAGGGACCATTCCTTGGGTAAAAGGGACTTTAGAGTGAAGGTTAATCATAGAAGAAAACTCTAGTTTTTTTAAAAATAGAATTTGGAAACTTATTTTTTCTCCCCAAAAGAATCAGCAGCACGGGGGAACTATGTCACAGTTTACCTCTTCCTGATTCAGAAATGTGTATGGTTTGCAGCTTTTAAAAACCATTTTTTTAAAACTAATAAATAGTGACTGAACCAATTTATGCAGTAAATAGACTAAAGTTCGCAGGGCACGGATGAGTTTATCAAACATCGTTATCTTGTCATTTACAACATCCATATAAGCAACTAGCCATATAAGCAAAATTCATAGAACTACTAATGACTTAAGTGTACATCTGTTCTTGTCTCCATATATTCATGTAAGATGCACAACAAAAGAAACATCAGAAGTTTATAAAAATAAATCTGACTATATGCATCCTCATTTATTCCCTTTAGAACCTAGATAAAAAATGTTGAGAAAACATGGGTAGTGGCACATACATTTTGTTAACCTTGAAATAGCCTAAGTAATATTATTGAAGAACTAATGAACAGGTAACATGCTGTAGAAAATTAGTCTTTCATTGTTTTCTTCTGTGAAGAATCTGTTGCTATGTACTATATATTCAGCATTTATATTTGGTTTGTTTCATAGCTAATGAGATATTTAGATATGAACAACTGAATACATATTGAAATAGTGTGCTGGCTTTTGTAGTTTTGATAAAGACCATTGCAGGCAATGGAATTGTGCCAGAGAAATCTGATTTCTAGTACAAAAGGAATACTTAGCCAGGGCCTCAAGCTCAAGATACTTATTGAAAACGTCCTCAATTGCAATAAAAACATTATAACATGAAAAAGAGTGATTTTTTGAACCGGTGATTTAAATGTATTGATCTGCTTTGAATTTTCAAGCAGCCAGAATTTTCTAGTTTAAATTGGCAGAGTTATAACAAAGGAGAGCCTCAAATATTAGACAATTGCAGTGCGGCTTTCTGGGCACAGGTGTCACTGTTATGCCACCTATCACTATTCTTTTCTGTTCAGTTTTTCTCTCAGGTGTTTGCTGGGAAATTAACACTGGAACTGACCCTTTTCTGGCAGTGAATGTAAGCTCTAGCTCCCCCATCTACTATAAAGAAATGTCTTCAAGATGTAGAAATAAGGAATATTCTGAAAATAAAAATTATACAGTAGTAAAGATAATTCAGAAAGAAAAAGCTACCTGTTAGAATTTCCAGTCTAAATGACACAGGGTAGTTACGGAGAAAAGGTGATGGAGAAGGAGAAACTATGACTAAAGATGAGAGGTATGAACAAGTTGTCAAGTTCCTATGGGCTTAAGCTAGGACAATCAGGCCCTAAACTCCAAATTTGGATAAAATATCTCTTTGCATTCTTCTTGGCCACCTGCATAGTCTGACACATACGTATGTACAATTAGACTTGCAGGCTGCAGGAGTGCCCTGCATTGTTTTCTTTTAATTAGAAATAAAAAGTATTAGTCTAAATGTGGTTCTGGTGCTGGTGCCTTGTATATATGTAACAATATAGGACCCCTCCAAATAGGTTTTGCTTCTGGTGAATCTTGGTCATTAGGTTAGTATATGACTGTCTATAATATTTTCTATTTGTATTATTATATTGGGGAAAACATTTTTTATCATTTTCTATTAAGAAAATGGAAAACTTAAATATGGTGTTAAAAATGGAAATATATGTGATATTTGCATTATTAAACCCCTTTGCAGATCTAAAGTCTCAGGGTTCCACTATTAGTGGTTAAAGTACTGAATAATGTCTGGGTCTATTTCCATCTGTAAAATAAGAATATTTGTCTCACGTGTCTGTCATGAATAGCAAATGAGAAAATGTATATAAAAGCACTTTGTAAATTGTAAAAGTAGTGCAGATGTGAGCTTCTATTTGTTTAGAAGCATAAATGTGAATTATATACAGTTTGAATTTTGCATAAATTTTTTGTGTCTAATTTTAAATATTTAATCACACTATACATTTTCTGAGTAGCTTTTAAGTATGTATTTTAAGTGGAGCTGCAAGTTCTGAATTTTAAGAAATCTAACATCTAATATTTTTGCCAGAACATAAGAAGCTGGCAAAGTTGAGAACAGAAGAAACTTTCAACATTAGAGTAAAATAGAAATTTTTTCCAGTATTAAATAGAGGAAGCACTCTTATCCTCAAAAAGAGGAACTTTTTTCTGCTTTTGAAACAAGTGTTACTTCTGATGTGTCATTTTTATCCTGCATTTATAGAACGTAATGGTTTACGCAAATCAAAAACCTTCTGACTTTTCATAGAATATTTTTTATTTTTTATGATTTTTATTTTTATTTATTTATTTTTTTGAGACAGAGTCTTGCTCTGTTGCCCAGACTAGAATGCAGTGGTGCAGTCTCAGCTCACTGCAACCTCAACCTCCTGGGTTCAAGCGATTTTCGTGCCTCAGCCTCCCAAGTAGCTGGATTACAGGTGCATGCCAACATGCCTGGCTAATGTTTGTATTTTTAGTAGAGATGGGGTTTCACCATGTTGGCCAGGCTAGACTCCAACTCCTGACCTCAGGTGATCTGCCTGCCTCAGCCTCCCAAAGTGCTGGGATTACAGGCATGCGTGAGCCACCCTGCCTGTCCAAAAGATTATTTCTTAATTTGACATATTTTTAAAGAGCAGGCAAAGAAGATAGAAATCTCAAACAAGGGAAAGCAAGAGACGTTGGAGATCGCATACAAAGGCCATTCTGTAAAGTTGCAGGACAGAGGGATGTCCTTGGCAGGGAGCCAGAAAGCACTTGAGGACCCAAAACTCAAAGGCAGTCTCAGGAACAGTTGAAAGTATTTTCCCCACCGTCTTGTTCTAAGTGTGCTGCTTTTAGTAGGGCATAACTTATATTTCTGCTCTGAATCTTTGATTCAAACATTTCGTTTTACTATTTCAGCCTTTAAAGTGGAAATGCATTTTGATTCTTTAAAATGAGGCAGTGGTTACTTATATCTCTGTGTGTTTCAGGGCCCAGGCTGTCTCTTCTGCTTTTGTTTTACTAATCTTAGTGTTTGCTTATGGCCTTGTAGTTGCAAAATGGCTTTTGAAACTTCAGACATCATATTCATACCTAAAGCAAGAAGAAAGAGGAAAGAGCCGAGTGTAGTGTTAGTTTTCTTTTTTTAGGAAAACAACAGCTTACTCAGAAACTGACTTCTTAGGGTCATTAGCCAGAACCAGATAACATGGCTACCCATAGAAGAGATGCTATAAAAGTGGGTAACAAGATGGTCACATTTGGCTTAAGCCAGTCATGAACCATCACCTGCAGCTGAGAATGTTGCCATTGGAATGAAATAGGTTCAGTGAACCAAGCAGAAGGGGGCAGTGGATGTTGAATGGGCAGGTAGGTAACTGCCAGATAACGTACCTGTCCATCAGTGGGGACTACAGGGTTGCTTAAATTTTGATGCATCCCTACTATGTAATACTTTCTAGCCATTCAAATGAATGACAGAACTGTGTATACCCTAGTATAGAAGAATATCTCACAAAGCAGATTGTAGCAAAGTATATATGGCATAATCCCATTTTTATTTTTAAATTACAAAGGTATGTAGTGAGTTGCTAATTACCTAGAGTGAGCAAACTTTCACATTTTATTATTTCTATACTTGAACTTTAAAAAAGTAAACAGGTGTGTGGTTAATGTGTATGTATATACACATCTGTGGTAAGAATTTACCCAGAAGTGGGTAAATTTCTGGTTAAGCCTTCATGGCTCAAACCCAGGCATTTTTCTCACATATATACCCAGTTTAACTTACCATCTATAAACTCATGACTTCTAGGCTGTCTTAGGATATTGATTCTGAGCTTATGACTTATATATCCACCTCAGAGTCACTTTAAATGCAACTCCAAGACTAACTCCATAATCTTCTCCAAACCTAGTCTCTTCTAGTTTACTCTCTCTGGCTGGTAACACCATCCATCCAGTTGTGTGAGCCAGAAGCCTGAGTCAGCCTCTGTTTCACAACCACCAGCTTTTCTCCCCTTTGTTTCCAATATATTAAATCAGTTCACTGTTACCACTCACCAAAATTATTCTGAGGGCTTCCTAACTGGTCTTCCTGCAGGCGTTCTTTCCTCCATCTTCCACACTGCAGACAACTTCCATCTCATCGTCTCCTGTTTGGCTTCCCATTACTTTGAGGCCATAAAACAAACTCCAGGCCCATAAAACCCTAAAGGATCTGGCCACTGCCAGCTTTCCTGGTCTCATCTTGTGTCACTTTCCTACTTGTTCTCTGGGCCCTAGCATGCTGGCCCCTTTTTCAGTTTGTCAAACACAGCTGCCTTCTCTCATCACAGAGCCTCTTAACATTGTATCGTATGTGGAATGCTCTTCCTCCCCCATTTTACATAGTTAATTCTCACATAGTCTTTAGGTCTCTGCTCATTGAATCTTCAGGGGTGCCTCCTTTGAAGCCCTGGACTAGATTAATTGCCTTTGATACGTATTTTGAAAAACCATTTCTTTATTTAGACCACTTAGCTTGGTTCACAGTTACATATTAGTGT
This sequence comes from Nomascus leucogenys, assembly GCF_006542625.1. Taxonomy (NCBI): domain Eukaryota; kingdom Metazoa; phylum Chordata; class Mammalia; order Primates; family Hylobatidae; genus Nomascus; species Nomascus leucogenys. The sequence goes on from NC_044382.1 coordinate 85,878,934, forward strand.
GGTTAGTGTAATATTTCTGTTTCTCTAGATTGTTAAGTGCCATGTGAGGAGGACCTTGGGTATGCTTACTATTGCATCCCTAGAGCCTAGCATCACATCTGGTTTATACAACCATAGGCACTGAAGCAAACAATGGGTAACTGCAAGTGGCTTGATGGAGTTTTAGCAAGCTGTGACTGAAGAAACATGGGAACTGAGGCTACACAGAGGATCTACAACAATGGCTTTCAAACTATTTTGATGATGATCTACAATATGAATACAATTTGTATTACAATTCAGTACACGAGCATGTTCATAGCATATGTAACATAGATTTTGTATACCAGTACTTTGCCATAAGCTCATGTAATACACTCTTGTTTTCCAAGTCACTGATTGCATCCACTAAATTGCTTTCATAACGCACTAATGGGCTGTGTCCTACAATCAGATTTTCAAACCTTTTCAAAGAACCCATTGCATTGCCTTAGGAGCTGCAGCTGTGTGAGTCTACGTTTGTGTGATGAGGTGGGGAGAGTTTAGGATGCCAAACTGTGGTGACTCCAGTTCTCAGGCTTATTAACTACAATAGGTCTACATTCATCTGATTTGCAGTTCAAGCTTCCAGATAGGTTTGATTGCATAACAAAGAAGGGGTGAACAAAACCGAGCTTCTTACCTGTACCCAAAACCGCATATTGTGTTAAGAAATTTACACAATTAAGAAATGAAGGATTTTATCTCTGAGACAATGAGGAATCCACTGAAGGATTTTAAGCAGGAAAGGAACCTCATTAGATTGCTTTATAGCAGAATAACTGTGGTTGATTGAAAGGAGGCAGAGTGGTGACCGGAAATCTTGAGAGTAGGTTGACCTCTTTGAGTTTGTTCAAATATTTATTGAGCACCCACCAAATGCTGTGCACATCTTGGAAGGCAAGAACCTTCTTCGTCTTATTCGCTGCTCTATCTTCAGCACCTAGCACAGGATTGGATGTTTGGGAGGTCCTCAATAAGCATTTCTTGGTGGAATGGATGGAATGCACATTTGGGTTGCGTCTGGCACTGTGCTAGGCCCTTAACATACATTCTTTATTCTGGACACCATTTTATGAATTAGAAAACTGAGGCTTAAGAGGTTTTTATTTTGCTCAAAGTCAAAAAGCCGGTGTGACAGAAGTGGCAGGGCTGAGGTTTCTATCTTGATTCTTTCCATCCCACAGGGATGATTAAGAGCACAGGCTTAAGAGTCTGACTGACCTGAGTTTAAATTAAAATTCTACCACTTCCAAGCTGAGTGACTTTTAAAAATTTATTTGAACCTCTCTACCCAGGTGTCTTCTATGGAGTTTGTAACTGCCCATCGGGTTTGCCTTGCCTGCTGCCCAGATAAAGCCTATTTTTCAAGACAGGGGAATTGCAATAGAGAAAGAATTTAATTCATGCAGAGCTGGCTAAGTGGGAGACGAGTTTTATTACTCAAATTGGTCTCCCAGAAAATGGAGACTGGGTTTTTTTTTTTTTTTTTTTTTTTTTTTTAAGGATAATTTGTCAGATGGGGGCTAGGATAGTGGGGAGTACTGATGGGTTTGGTCAGAGTTGAAATCATAGGGGGTCAAAGTGGGTTCTTCTTGCTGTCTTCTGTTCCTGGGTGAGCTAGGACTGGTTGAGCCAGATTATCAGTCTGGGTGGTTCCAGCTGGTGCATCAGAATGCAGGGTCTGAAAGATATCTCAACCACCAATCTTAGGTTTTACAATAGTTATTTTATCCCTAGGAGCAATTGGAGAGGTTCAAATCTTAGGGCCTCTGGTTGCATAATTTCTAATCTTTCGGCTAATTTGTTAGTCCTACAAAGGCAGTCTGGTCCCCAAGCAAGAAGGGGGTTTGTTTCAGGAAAGGGTTGTTATCATCTTTGTTTTAAAGTTAAAATATAAACTAAGTTCCTCTAAAAGTTAGTTTGGTCTTTGCCCAGGAATGAACAAGGACGGCATGGAGGTTAGAAGCAAGATGGAGTCAGTTAGGTCAAATCTCTTTCACTATCATAATTTTTGCAAAGGTGGTTTCGAGTTTTGGCGAAGATTAAATGAGATAAGGTTTGTGTGGCACTGAGCACACTGGTGCATAATAAGCCTCCAAATATTAGTGATTATTAGCATTGTTATTATCCATGCTAGCAATACCAAGGACATGGTTGTAGGAGTAGAATCCCAGAGTAGAGATGGTGGTTATTGAAGTCAGGTAGGATGAGGAATGAGGCTAGCAAGTAGTGGATGGGTCATCCTCATTCCACAAGGCAGTAGGAGATAGGTGTGGACGAGAAGACTGAGTCAGGAGCTGGCTTTCTAAGTGAATATTGGAGAATGAGGAGGAGATTGGTAGACAATAGTGAGAAAGGACAGAAGTTATTGTAGGTGACTCTCATCATCCTCAAAGGAGGAGGAATGGATTCTACATGACTTTGGAAATGGAGTCATCTGGAGGAATGATAGGGAGATCTAGCCGGGCAACTCTGGCTCTCAGTACTCCATGGAGCACAAGAGCTACAGGGAGAATTCCAAGAAGAAGTAGATTTCAGATCCCCATATGTAAAAATCTTTCAACAGCATACATTAATTCAGCAAATAGCCATGAAACACGTAGCATAGGCCAGGCACTGTTCTAGGCACTAGGGATACAACAGTGAATAAAACAGTCAAGGCTCCCTGCCGTCATGGAGCTTACATTTGTTTTTAGATAGGATTTGGCAGAATGTAAGAGCCAAGTAATACATGCAGGCCTTGATAGTTCCAGAGAGTATTAATCCAAAATAATTTCTGTTCATTCCAAAGTCTTAAAGCCAACATTTTAAAGCAAAAATTTGGGTGGAGTGTGTGATGTGGGAAGGATTTGGGGCTTTTTTCTTAATGTTTTCAGACTGTTTCTAAACCAGATCTATTTAGGGGAATCTTATAAACTGTGCTTTCAAAATCTTTTTAGTCATGTGTTTGAGAGTTCTGGGTATGTAGACAACAGACCTCATTGAGGCTGCAGCCCCTTGTTCAATTATGTATCTCCTCTACCTGAGAATAATAACTGCCTGCTCAGACATCTGGCTTCTATGGTTCTAAATCTGAGCACTAAGTACAGTCATGTATCACTTAACGATGGGGATATGTTCTGAGAAATGTCTCAGTGGTGATTTCTTCACTGTACAAACATCATAGAGGTACTGACACAAACCTAGATGGTACAGCCTACTATACACCTAGGCTATATGGTATACTGATTGCTCCTAGGCTACAAACCTGTACAGCATTCTGTGGTCTGAATACTGTAGGCAATTCTGACATAGTAAGTATTCGTATATCAAAACATATCTAAACATAGAAAAGGTATAGTAAAAATACAGTATGGTAATCTTACAGGACCACCATTGTATGTGTGGTATGTCATGGACTGAAAGGTTATGTGATGCATGACTCTACCAAAAAAAATGAAACTGCATTATGCAGTTCATAACTATACAAAAAAAATGCAACAGGAATCAGGTCACTGGAAACTGGAAGTGATGGAAAACATGTAAATCAAAAAGTTTTTGGAGGGTGAAGAGCAGACACAGACGGGAAAGTTAATGTGAATGGAGGCAAACAATGTCTGCCTGCTATGTAAGAATGTCATTTTTTTTTTTTTTTTGAGACAAGGTCTTCCTGTATTGCCCAGGCTAGAATGCAGTGGCATGGTCATAGCTCACTGCAGCCTCCACCTCCCAGGCTCAAGCGATCCTTCCACCTCAGCCTCCTGAATAGCTGGGATGACAAGTGTGTACTAGCACACCTGGCTAAAAATTTTAATTTTTTGTAGATACAGGGTCTCCCTCTGTTGCCTAGGCTGGTCTTCAACTCCTAGGCTCAAGCGATCTTCCCGCCTTGGCCCTCCCAGTGTGCTGGGATTACAGGCATGAACTACCATGCCCAGCCAAGAATGACTTTTGGAAATTCTTCCTTTAAAAAACTCACTCTTCATCCATGTTAAAATGCTATGGTATTTCATTGCCCAGCATGCAGAATACAGGGAGAAGCTGGTGGAATATTATCAAATGTATTTAAACACGTGACAACATTTTACTTAGCTTCCAATTACTAGTAGACTTCAGAGGGCGGAAGGTTGCCAGCTCATTCATCTGGTCATTACTTATCTTGACCAAAAGCCCATGAGAATATATACTGAAAGAATAAAGCTTTCATTACCATTTAATGTTTTTCCTTAAAGCCTCATTTTAATACTGTGAAACCAGATTTCAGAGAATGTCATAATTAAGATTTTCATAAAAGGAAACATTTAATACTATTTAAACATATAATGACTCCCAGTGCTACCTGAATTCATTCACATCATAAACCAACTAAAATGGGCTTTAATCTGTATGGTGACCATGCTGCCTTTACTTAACCTTAATATACCACTATCAAGACCAATTTATGAGCCACACTAAAATAATTATCATTGTTTTATTATAACTCACCTTATTAACCAGAAATGTTAATCTGGTTAATCATCTACCATATTCACCAGACTCTGAATAATTGGCAGTTCTTTTAAAAAATCAAATTTATCCTGGAAAGAGGAGTATTTGACAACTCAAGGATGTTTTAAAGAATGTGCTAGGGACTCATGGCCACTCTAAGAGAGGAGTTCCAGAAATGTTGAAGCATTTTGGGAATAACTGTATAGTCTTCCAGCTCTTCTACTTTGAAGAGAAGATGACTTAGATGGATAGATTTGTATATACATTTGGGATTCATCAGATTACTTTGTAGTCACAAGTCAGATTGAGTTTGGCAACTATTTGACAGAAAAATATTAAATAGTTCTATCGGAAAGAGAATGTCTTGGCAGATCTCTGAGGTTTGTGTGTAGGTGTTCTCAGGAATCCTCCCAGGGAACCTGCTCTTGTAGGTTGGGAATGATTTCAGGTGAGCAGCAGGAGCCCTCAAGGCCGAAATGCATTAAGTAGGTTGGAGTCAGATGATGCGCCACAGCCACCATCTCCTGACAGTGGACAGGTCACTCTCTGGGACCTATTTTCCTAATCTATCAAATGATGGAGTTGGACTGAATAAGGGCTGCATTTCTTTCTAGGATTTTCTGGAAATGGGGATTATATCGATGCTTTCGTTGGAGATTTTATTTTAACTAAGGATTCTGAATGCTGAAGGAGAGGAATTTTGTCTACAAACAAAATTTTTTATCATAAAAGTAATTCATACTTTGTGTAAAAAATTACAACAATGCAGAAGTGTATAAAGCAGAAAGTAAAAACCTCTTCCCTTAACTCAGCACTCAGGTTAATTGTTCTCTATCTCCTGAACAGGACATTCAGGCTCGCACTAGCCATCTTTGAGGGAGTAGTTAAGACTAAATCTTTTCCTATGTTTTAATGGTTCTTACAATTGGTGAGATAGAAGAGTAACATTTGTGGAAGTCTTTTTTTTCCTTCTAAAAAGGAAATTCAGATCATCTAGCCCAATTTATAAATCCATATGAAGAAGTTAAGTTCCAATACTTGAAAATAACTTATACTATTACTAAAGTAATATAAAAATTGCAAAAGACAAAAGAAAATACATTAAAATGTTAATAGTAGTTTTACATAGGTGACAGGATTTTGGGGTATTGTTTTTTCTGTTCTTCCTCGATTGAGGCAATACATTTTGTGTTACTTGTATAATAAAAAAGTAGATTTACATATCAGAATAGTTGGTTGATTGGCTTCAAACCAAACAGTCCAATAACTGATGCATTAAATCTTTATTGACTAAACAGCTTAAAAAATTATTACTGCTATTTCCTTTTATTTGTTGTTGTGAATTTTACTCAGAATTAGAGATAAATGATTAGTAATTACAGGAAAACTAACTTGTAAAAATCTTAAAGACATTGAATGGGTTAATGTACTGAGCAGCTACAGAATGCAAGGCACTGTGGGAGTAGGGTGAGTATACTCCCCCCAAGCGCTCAGGGTCAGGCAGGGGAGGTGAGATAAAAACCCATAGCCATACATTAGCTGGCCTGTCCTGAGGGTTGTGAGACACAAAATGCTAGGAGACGAGAGCCGTAAGAAATGTCTTGATGTGAGGAGAAATCAAGGAAAGCATGGTTTTAGAACATGGGTGGGATGTTTTTTGTACCGAGACTGAAGAGGCTTTTTAAAGTGGAGGGAAGGCAAACTGAGGCATAGAGATGCCAATACCAGGTCTTGTCAGGAAGAACAGAGTCCAATTTGGCTGCAGCATAGGGCATATGTAGGGGAGGGGATAAGACTGGCACGGGGGCAGAGGGGGACTTGAATGTCAGGTGACAGAGTCAAAGCTTGCACTCTAATAAGTAGGTGACTGATAGGTGATCTTGGGGGCTTTTGAGCAGGAAGAGTGATATAATCAATATTGGCTTAGGACAATCCCTTTGGCTTTGGCGAAATTGTGACTCAGGTAAGGGACAGTTGGGGGAGACAAGGATGGGAAGATGCATGATAAATGGGCCCTGAGCTTGGCAGGCATCAGGAAGGCAGTGCAATATTTTGTAGAAATAGACTTAGCAGAGCAGGTGCCCAGCATTCAGCGAGACCGCAGTTCAAACCCCATACAGATTCTTAGCCACTGTATGACTTGAAGGTGTTATTAACTCCCCTGAACCTGTCTCATCTACAAAATGGGCATAGTAGCACCTATGTCATAGGGTTGCTTCATGGCAGGTAATTATTCTTGTAAAGCATTTAGCACAGCTCTGACGACACATGGTGAATGCTCAGTAAATATTAATGTCACTAATTCCAGTCAATTCCATTAACTGGAATTAATTAGTTGGAGTTAGGAAGGAAACAGGTGTCAGCTGGGTCGACTGAAGGAAGCAGAGATCTCAGGAAGCAGTACATGGTGGTACAGTGGGAGCATGGCATCTGTGGGGGAGACTGTCTGCGGTGGGATCCCACCTCTATTGCCAGCCAGCTGTGATCTTATACAGGATACTTAACCCCTTTCTAGCTCAGTTTCTTTAGCTGTAAAGCTAGCGCAGTGTTACCATGGAGCTGGTATGTGAGAGTAAAGTGAGATAATGAATGCATGTTAAGTGTGTAGTACGTGCCTGATACATTATTAGTGCCCAGTAAATGTTAGTTATCAGGTGAGGGGTGGGATGTGGGGTTGAATAGATTTGCCTCTTCCACTCATAGAGGCAGGATGTGCAAGGATGGGTGGAGACATGCAGCAAGGGATTGGGCATCAAGGTTTTCTCCAGGCCCAGGGAGAACACTCGGCCTGGAGATATTCAGCAGTCCCTGGCCCAGAGGAGATTACAGCTCTGCAGGGAGATGAGCCACGAGTGGAGTGTAGACATAGGCCTAAGGAAGCAATCAGACACTTCCAGAATAGAGGACATTTGCTAAGACAGCTGGCCTGGATGCTTCAAAAAGTATCATGGGAAAATATGTCGGGGTTGTTCTAGATTAAAAGTGACTAGAGTTGAAACCAAAGAATATATGAACCTTGATGGGACCTGGTTGTGTTTTTTTTTTTTTAAAGACAAACATTCTGGAGACAATTGTTGAATACTGATTAAGGGCTCTGTATTAGAGGCTATAAAGAAGTTACTGTTTATATTTTTAGGCATGATAATCTTATTGTAATCATGTGGAACAGTGTCTTTGCTCTTAGGAACTCTGTGGTAATACTCAGGGCTGAAATGTCATTATATGTACACATGCATGGGGTGGAGAGAATAGTAAATCTGGCAAAATGTTAACAACTATTCAATCCAAGTGGAGAGTATGTATCTGAGTATTCATTGTGCTAGCCTTTCAACTTTTTCTGGATGTGTGGAATTTTTCAATATGAAAAAATGAGAAAAAAAAGAGGCCTATGGAAAAACTGGGAACCAGTACGCAACAGGAAAAGGAATTATTTGAAGGAAAAACAGGATCCACCTACCAAGAGAGCAATTTCAAGGGAGAGATTAAGCAAAATGAAGGCTGCAAATAGATCATATTTGGTCACTGAGAGATTGTGGCAGCTTGGAAATAGTCCAGTGAAGCACAGAAAACTGACATGCACCCTAGAACTTAAAGTATAAAATATATATATATATATATATATATATATATAAAAGAAAGAAAACTGACCCAGAGTGAAGGAGTAAAAACTGGGGAGGAAGGATAGGCAGCCAGGACCTGTTGGCCCTTCTGGGTTAAGTCTTTCTTTTCAGTAAGAAAGGGAGACTGCGCATTGCTGAGGAAGAGCCTGGGGGAAAGGGAGGGACTGAGACGGCGAAAGGGGGAATACTGCAGGAGGAAAGACCCAGTAAACGTGGGAGAGGAATGCGATGGAAAATGACAGGAAGATGTGGCCTTAAGCGGAGGGATGCTTTCCCCTTCAGCCCAGAGGTGAGGACTGTGACGACATGTGGGGAAGAAACCCTCTTCCTAGTGACAAGGAGATGAGGTGATGTCTTGCTAAGGTGGCAGATGTGAGGCCCGAAAGTGGACATATGTGCCACACTTGTCATTAGGTCTGAAGCAAGGGAAGGATGGCCGTGAGGAGACAGAGTGCACCTGGTATTGGTTGAATATGGGCAGTAAAAAAGCGGGCTCTGGGACTGCCCTGATGAGGGCTAGCGATGACGCGGGTCTACAGCAGTCATGGAAACTAGAGGGGACGTCCCCCCGCCCCACCCTTCAGAACTTGGTGTTGGGCGGATTATGCATTAGGAACTCTTTTTTGTGGGTAAAAAGCTTCCTCATTTCCACGCACCCTCCACCTTGGGCTGCTGGGTGTATAGGCACATGGTGTGAAAAGTGTTTGGTATGGAATGAAGCTCTATCCTTTCAAAGTCACCAGGTTCGGGTTCCCAGCCCTAAGTGGCCATGGCACTGGGTGGTCTGGGTTCACGGGGCTCCTGGAGCTCTCGGGTGTCCCGTGTGCCACCCCATTCTTTGCATGCATGCCCATGAAAGGCCGCCCAGGCACCCCAGGTGACCCCATGGAAGTGACTTTTGGTTCTGCTCTGGCTTCGAAGTGCTTCTCAAGCTGAAGCCTTAGGGTGTCGAAGACCCTACAGTGAGCTGGAGCTTCCGAGTGAGTAGGGGCTGCGGGCCTGGCTTCGGTCCCAGCGGGGGCTGAAGGCATTGGCATTTGACGGAGAACCGCTGGTCTGGGGTGGGGAAGTGGCTACACCCCTACAGGAGGACCTTTGTGATGACGCAGCCGTCCCTGTTACCCTCGGGGTCGTCCTTGAGCGGCGGCAAAGTGGGGACCCAGCCCAGGGCGCCCTCACGGCGGCTCACCTCCCGCAGCCGCGCCTGCAGCGCCTCCCGCTCGGCCTGCAGCTCCCGGCGCGCCTGTGCCGCGGCGCGCTCCTCCTCCTGCAGCGCCCTCCGCCTCCGCTCCAGGGCGCGCTCACCCTGCTCCACGGCCGCCTCGCGCCGCTCCAGCTCCCGCTCCCGCCGGCTGCCGCGCACGGCCAGCGCGCCCATCTGTTCCAGCAGGCGCGCCCAGTCGCCCTCGGGGGCCGCAGCGGGGCCGGGCGGCGGCGGGCAGGGCCCGGCAGGTGGCGAGCGCCGGGCGCCGCTGCTCTCCAGCTCCCGCCGGTGCGCGCTCCTCAGGTGCCTCCACAGCGCCGAGGTCCCCGCATGGAAGCCCGGGCCGCGGCCCACCTGCTCCCCGCACAGACGGCAGGTGGCCCAGTGGCCCGACGGATGCCCGGGGCGCCCCGGGGCCAGGTGAAAGTAGCCCCAGGCCTCGGAGTACGGCGCCCCCAGGCGGCCGGGAGGCGTCGGCGCCGGCCCCAGTCCCGGACACTGACCGCCCCGCGCCGCCACGTCGTCCAGCCCGCGGGCCTCGTCCATGGTGCAGGCCGACTCGCCACTCCTCATTCTTCGGCGCCCGCACGCTTGGGAGCAGGGGAAGAATAATAATGAATGTTAGGATCACGCACACAGCTCCTAGACTACAGTTAGCCTAAGAAACCATGCCGCTCTCTATTTTCTTACCGATAAAAATCCTGTAGTGTGGGTAGATTGTCTGTTTCTAATTAATCTTCAGTATTAAGTGTTGATTCCTCAGAAAAAACTGTTAAAAATGTCTAGCCCTTCCTATACTAGGAATCCTCTTTGAAATCAAGTGGGTCCCCAGTCAACAAGTATTTATACTAATAGCGGGAGGCTAAGCTGCTTGAACGGAAAGAACTAGCTAACTCCGTGCTGTGTTTGTATTAGCTTTAACTAGTCTCTGCTTTCTTAACAATAACAACAACAACAACAATAAAAAAGGTACTGTCTTCAGAATAACAGCGAGGCTCCCTTATGCAGGCTTCTCTGGGTGCTGCACAGCACACTTCAGCAATGACCAGTAAAGAAAGCTTTGGGAATGAAAATTTTGTTTCTTAAACTTGAGGAGTGGAAGAGCCAGTGGTGAACAGCCTTTTAAAAAGCTTGCAAAGACTGTATGTTTTTCAAGATAAAAATATGTTTTTGTGACTATAAAAACAATCTACTTGTGAGAAAATCGGCAGTACTGAAAGCAATGCTTTTAAGATATGCACATTTAGGAAATAGCAATATCCAAAGCAGCATTCTAAATTTTTACCTTTAAATTAGACAGTGGGTCATTTCCCAAGGATTCTGGGGTCCCTGTCATTGCCTCAGGGTTTCCAACCATCTCAGGTTCCAGGGGTAGAAACAATGCATGCAACACGATTCCTGAGTTCTGAAGAACCATCAGCAGTGCTAGGAGTAAATTCAGAGGACAGGCAGGCCAGTGAAAGAAATGCATTCAAACCACCTTAAAGATAGATACTAGAAATACTGAGCAGCGCCATGGCCTCGTTCACTTTTTCTAACCCTTTCATAGATACCCAAGGCCTAAAACAAACAAAATTAGTTTTCTTTATTGTTTGTGCTAACTAAAAGATCCCCTCTACATATTTGCAAGATACAAAGTTTGCTCAATACTTTTAATTAAGGAAGAAAAAGAAATAAAAGTAATAATGTCTTGCTTTGTTCAACACAAAATCTGTTAAAAGGATCCAAACATAATGCAATGACTGTCATTGCAGTCTTTTTTATTAGGAAACTAATTCACTACTGTAATAACCTATTAAAGAAAAGGGAATACAGAAAAAGGTGAAGTTTATTCTTTAGGAAATAAGTTCACAAAGGACCAAATGTGTGATTCTAGATAAATTTGCTTTGAAAGTTGAAAAACAATGAGAAGAACACACATGACAGACTTCTGAGCTCTTCTGAGAACTTAGGGAGAAAATCAAGGGCAAGGTGAGACCCAGGCACAGTGAGATCAGTGCTGCTCATACTGTCAGATTTTGAACCAGCAGCCGTGGAGACGACAAAGCTCCAGAATCTTTCTTGTTAAACACAACTGGGAAAAACTGAAGACAAAGATGAGAATAGGAAAAATAAGCTGCTATAGTTACAGTAGCATTTAGTGTAAACTATGAATTCAGTTACTAATAGTCTTGTTACAGATGCACTGTACTTTTCTAAACCTAAGTATTCTTTTTCCCACCAAGCAAGTCCACTCCGGGTCAGGTATGACATTTAACATATCATTTTTAAAAAAAGATAACAAATATACCAGAATCATCAAAAAAGATAAGTACCATGCGTCTTCTAACAAAGAAATGGCTATTTACATGTCTTCTGATACACAGGCATTGATTTAAATACGGTCACTCATGATAAAGACCAATTAGCATAAAAAATCTTTAGAAATTAAAGGCTACATTTTCCCCCCAAGAGATTTATTACATTGCTAAAGTCTCAAAAGTGGGGGAAAGTAGGATGAGGAGTTACAGACTACCTTCAAGAATAGTATTTTTATGGCCAGTAAATATTATGGTTATATAACATTATGGTTGCTAAACAGAGTAAGAGTTAAGTGTTATAAACATTTTTAATTATCTAACTTTACCTAGAATTTTTCCTATACTTTTTTCTTTTTTAAAATTTCTATTTCCTTCTATATTGAATCTGATCTTCCCTGAGGTCCTTTTTTATTACTGGACAAACACAAAAGTGGAGAGACTATTATAATGAATCTTTATGACTAATTTATTTTATAAATTAAAAGGGATGTAAACGTTTCCTATAACATCAAGAGTATTGCTTTGCATTCTGATATGCTTTCTTGAGCTAAAGCTTGGAAACTGCACATAAACCCGCAGATTCTCTTACTTGTGCCAAAGTCTGACAGTCATCCTTACTGATGTGCCCCTAATAGTGCCAGAGGTGACCGATTACTGTCATGCTTTTTACCTCTCTGGTTTTCTTTAAAAACTGGAATGCCCAGAGGGAGTGTTGCACAGGTGAATGCCATCTGTTAGGAGTTAAAGTGGGCACGAGGGTGAGAAGCACTGACTTTGACGTCTTAATCCTTTTGACCTAGTGGAAGCCTCACCTGAGCCAGGGACAAGCCGCATCACAAATGTCGGCCAGCACAGCACTGCCCCTCCAAGGGTGGCAAGGGGACATCCTCTGCCTGGGCAGCCCTTCGATTTTGGAGGTCTTAACCAGTGGAAGGCAGCATGGGGCAGAACTGCCTCACCTTCTCAGTCCTCCACATCATGCGGCTGTATTCTAGCTCAATACAATCCTCAGTCTCAGTATCTACTGAGTGACCAGCAGTCTATGGCCACCAGCTGTAACAGCCTGGTTAGCTGAGCAAACTATCACAAGGACAGAAAACCAAACACCGCATGTTCTCACTCATAGGTGGGAATTGAGCAATGAGAACACGTGGACACAGGGTGGGGAACATCACACACTGGTGCCTGTCGTGGGGTGGTGTGGGAGGGATAGCATTAGGAGATATACCTAATGTAAATGATGAGTTAACGGGTGCAGCACACCAACATGGCACATGGATACATATGTAACAAACCTGCACGTTGTGCACATGTACCCTAGAACTTAAAGTATAATAAAAAAACAAAAACCAAAAAACGTGAGTGCATTTCAGCTGCCCCTGCAATGTGGAGGGGGAGAAACCTCTTCAGACACTTCAGCCACAACCATAACACACAAAGAGCTCTTCAAACACAGTAAGAAGACAAAGAGCCCGACAGAAAAACAGACGAGAAATATGAGTAGGCAAATGACCTAACAAATGACCTAACGGCAAACTTCAATGGCCAGGAAATTTATGAAAAGGTGCACAACATCACTTATATTCACGGAAATGCTATTAAAGTAGCAATAAGGTATCATTTTACATCCATCACACCAAGAAACATTAAGAGGTCTAACAGCCAAAGTTACAAGGGAGGTAGAGAAAAGGCACACTCCTCAATTACTAGTGAAGATGGGATGGATTTTAGGAAAGCATTCTGGCCATTTCTTTTCTTTCTTTTTTTTTTTTCTTTTTTTTAAGACAGGGTCTTGCTCTGTCACCCAGGCTGGAGTGCAGTGGCACAATCATGGCTCACTGCAACCTCTGCTTCCCGGGCTCAAGAAGATCGTCCCACCTCAGCCTCCAAAGTAGCTGGGACTACAGGTGCATGCCACCATGCTTGGCTAATTTTTGTATTTTTTTGTAGAGACAGGGTCTATGTTGCCCAGGCTGGTCTTTCTTGAACTCCTGGGCTCGAGTGATCCACCTGCCTTGGCCTCCCAAAGTGCTGGGATTACAGTTGTAGCATACCCGATGAGAATGCATGTCATTAATTCTGTGGTTAGCTAATAAGAAGAAAATGAAAAGTAAGAGCTCCCTCAATTTTTCCTTGAACATTTTTTAAAAACTAACACAAAGGTGCCAATGAATTTGAGTATTTTGCTTACATCCATCCACTCCATCCAACTCTCATTCAAATGCTCATTGTGCACCTGCTAAGGTCAGGTGCGTGCTTTCTGCCAAGCATTCCAAGAGGAATGTCACATAGTCTCTGCCCTCAGGAAGCGTACCATCTGGTGGGGAAAGAGATGCTTCCAACAATTCTGATACCTGTGTGATAGGGCCAGCTGCAATCTCTATATTAATTAAAAATAGAGGCTGGGCTCGGTGGCTTACGCCTGTAATCCCAACACTTTGGGAGGCCCAAGCAGGTGGATCACCTGAGGTCAGGAGTTCGAGACCAGCTTCGCCAACATGGTGAAACCCTGTCTCTACTAAAAATACAAAAATCAGCTGGGCATGGTTGTGGGTGCCTATAATCCCAGCTACTCAGGAGGCTGAGGCAGGAGAATGGCTTGAACCTGGGAGGTGGAGATTGCAGTGCGCCGAGATAGCACCATTGCATTCCAGCCTGGGTGACAAGAGCGAAACTCTGTATCGAAAAAAAAAAAAAAGAGAGATAACCTGAGATTCTACTCCTGGGGATCTCTTCTATAGAACTAACAGCGCCAATAAACATAGTCTTGTGTCAGGATGTTCATTACAGAATCATGTAGAATGACAAGAAACTGGAAGCAAGGGAATGCCCACCACCAGGAAAATGGCTGAGTATATAACCTATGTTCATACCAGGGAGTACTATACAGCCATCAAAGAGGAATAGGATGAAGTTCCGTTCAATGTCTTACAAGGATATCTGGAGGAACTGTTCAGGGAGAAAAGAGTGATGCAGAAGAGTGTATAATATGACCCCACTATTATTAAGTAATATACATATCTGTATAGGTGATATATAGCTATAGATGAAGAAAAATAAGGAGATACTATGGTTGAGGCAATGGTAACTGATGTGAAAGGAGGGAGAAGGGGAAGAGGTAAACACAAAAGTAAAAGCAATGAGGTGCTAAGAAAGCATGCATGTGATCACGTGTATACATTTAGGGAAAGTGCGTATATCACAGGATCTCTACATAAATAAAAAATAATTTTATAAAACAACCCTTGGGGCTGGGTGTGGTGGCTCATAGCTGTAATCCCAGCCCTTTGGGAGGCCAAGGCAGGTGGATCACCTGAGGTCAGGAGTTCAAGACCAGCCTGGCCAACATAGTGAAACCCTGTCTCTACTAAAAATACAAAAAATTAGCTGGGTGTGGTGGCGGGTGCCTGTAGTCCCAGCTACTCGGGAGGCTGAGGCAGGAGAATCGCTTGAACCCCAGAGGCGGAGGCTGCAGTGAGCCGAGATTGCATGATTGTACTCCAGCCTGGGTAACAAGAGCGAAACTCCATCTCAGAAAAACAAAAACAAAAAAAGCAAAACAACCCTTGGCTCCTCAGGCATGTGAGCTCAGGCAGGGCCAGCAAAGGCTTAACTGTGGAGGCTGGTGGGACAGTCCCATGGGGAAGCCCACTGCTGCACTGCTTGGAGGAGGAAACCCAGCATGTGAGGCTACTCATTGTCACATGGTTTGCTGTGCTCTGCAGAAGGAGATTCTGTATTCACACCCAGGATGTCATGGAAGAGGAGCTCATCCCATTCATCTCCCTGGCACAGGGTAGACACTTGGGGGATGCTGCATTAAATGAAATGAACCTGACTCTGTTTCTTTAGCCCCAGCCGACCGAGTCTCAATCTTCCCATCTGTCAAGAGAAATAATAAGATTATTTGCCTCTAAGCAGGTGGCTGAGATCAGATAGTGCAAATGATGTCACTGTTGGACTCTCCGGTGTTATATAAATTCAAGACATGAACAATAAAGAAACTACCGATATTTACTGCTCAGACATGCCCACGTTAAGATTTTAGTGGCTAAAAGGCAGTTGTTTTTCCATCTGGCATTATGTTATTCAATAGAGTAAGTAGTCTAAGTTGGAGGAATCCCCTTGGGAATTGAGTACAAAGAGCAAATAAAAAAGACTAACAGATCCAAGACCCTTACCCCTTAAATTTATTTTCACTTCCTAAATTGAACTTCATGCAAAATAGGTTATTTATCACTAAGGTAAAATAAGATAATGGGGAGGTTTAATTAGCCAAAGCCCTGTGATACGCAGTTCTTCCTTATCAAATACCCAATGAGAATGCATATCATTAATTCTATGGTTAGCTAATAAGAAAATGAAAAGAGCTCCCTTAATTTTTCCTTGAAAATTTTTTTAAACTAACACAAAGATGCCAATGAATGTATTTTGCTTACATCCATTCATTCCATCCAACTCTCATTCAAATACTCATTGTGCACCTGCTAAGGTCAGGTGCGTGCTTTTTGCCAAGCATTCCAAGAGGAACGTCACATAGTCTCCGCCCTCAGGAAGCGTACTGTCTAGTTGGGAAAGAGATGCTTCCAGCAGTAATTCTGATACCTGTGTGATATGGTTTGGCTGTGTCCCCACCCAAATCTCATCTTGAATCGTACTCCCATAATTCCCACGTGTTGTGGGATGGAACTGGTGAGAGATAATTGAATCATGGGCGCGGTTTCTCCCATACTGTTCTCGTGCTAGTGAATAAATCTCACGAGATCTGATGGTTTTATAAACGAGAAGCCCTTTTCACTTGACCCTCATTCTATCTCATGCCGCAGCCAGGTAAGAAGTGCCTTTCGCCTTCCGCCATGACTGTTAGGCCTCCCTAGCCACGTGGAACTTCAAGTCCATTAAACCTGTTTCTTTTATAAATTGCCCCGTCTTGGGTATGTCTTTATCAGCAGCGCGAAAACAGACTACTAACACACTGTGGTAAAGGTGAAATCAGTGCTCGCTCCTTCGGGTGAATTCCATCACATAATCTCCACTGGGGAAGGGGTGGGCGTGGGCAGCTCCTGGGAGCTGAAGTCTTAGGGGCCCTAACACAAAGGTTCATGCAGTTCAGCATCCCTTCCCCTCGCATGCCCCACAGGGCACAAACGCATTGTTGTCCATCACAAAAACACATTACCCTTAGTACTCGACTCTAATAAAGTCCCAGTTCCTCAGTTGTATAACGAGGCTTCCAAGCTCCTATTTTAAAAGAAAGTTTCTTGAAGCTAAATAAAAGCACTGCTAACATGAAATTAACAGTGGAAATTTCTGAGTGTAATTTCAGGGTGAAAAAAACTGAAAAGACAAATGTAGATTTTAGATATTTCAAGGAAGGAGAGAGAGTAGTGTTGCTGGTACCATGCCTCTGTACTTGCTATAGCTGAGTTTCATTTGAGTATCCATTATTTGGAAGGAGTTCTTAAATCTAAGCCTGTGGAAGACAATAAATTCACATTAATTATCTCTCCATTTGACTCAATTTCTGAAGAAGTTCGATCCTTCTGATAAACTATCAGATTAAATCCCAGATTCCTCAGTATGATGTCCCTGAATACCAATATAAAGAATAAAGTAAGAGATCAAAACCTGGATGAATAATCTGTATAAATATGGGCATATTCACAAGGTATGACTATAATATTGAGACTCATCCTATAAAGCACCTACAAAAGTTAATTGTATTATTTTATACTTATGCTTGTGCACATAAAAAATATTTGGCAGGCTAAAGGCCAAAGAACCCGGCACTGTTCTCAAAAGGACAAAGCAGATTAATTACTCCTCTATTTGTCCTTCCATACTCAAGGCTACTCACTGTAGTTGGGTTAACCAGGCAGAGTTTAAACCAATATATGTTGGTTGAGCCTGGACTTTAGATGAGAAATTCACACTAATGTGAAATTCACACAGACATATGTGGAAACACTAAAAACATTTTCTTTTACTTCATCCACCAGTGACTTTAATGAAAGCAGAGCATAATAATTAATACAAGTAATTAAAGTTGACAACTGAGGTGTCAAGAAAACCACAGTTCATCTGTTATCCGTCCATCTCTGTTGAAATATTAGTTTACTGCCATATATTAATCTATTTATAAACAGATCCCGACAATTAGAAAAATTAGTCTGGAATCACCAGGCTGAAGGCTTAGCTGAAGTTAAAAGACAAGTAAAAATGCCTCCAAACTGTAAAACCTGAGTTGGGGAATAAATGGTAAAATGTGTAAAAATTTAGAAAAAGGTTATATGTGGACTGTAAAAAATACACTGGACTCACAGGTAATTATGTGGTCAATCAGAGATGTTTCCTAAATGGCATAAGCCAAACTCTTAGATATTTCTACCATTAGCTAAAAGGCAGAGAAGCACTCTCTCTCTCTATTAATGCACTTTTAAAAATGAAAATTGTGAAGTGTTCTGCCCTTAAAGTGGACTTTTATTTCAGGCCTGCATTACTTTGCTTAATAGATATGGTCCTAAAGATTAACGTGGTGATCCATTTTATCTTGTAAAAATGCATAATTTAATCTGAGTTATAGGAATTTAAAGCTGCCCTACTTTGAAGGCCTTTGTGACTCAAAGATTTTTTTAATTTAATTTTTAAATTGAGAATTACCTGGCTTGGGCTTTTGGTCTTTTTAGAATATGTATTGCTGTCTACTTTTTTTTTATTCTTGGCTGCCTCAAGCTATTCTTGCCTCCAAAAGGTGTCATCATATGAATAAAAACAGCAGAAAATAATTACCCTAATTAGGTCAATGTATTAAGCTGTTTCTACAACAGTTTCTCTTAAACACCTTATCTTTGTAGTCTTGGCTAATTAGAAATTCGACTAGTGGTAAGTATTTATTTTTTTCCTTCAAGGGGGTTTTTGCTTTGCCAAGCCTCGGACATTTGGTTAGTGCAAGAAATCACAGAAACTGCTCCAGCGGACTCCGAAAGGAGCGGAAAATTCTTTTGTTTGGGGGCCATGAGGGGTGGGGGAGGGGTGGGGATTCTGGTGTAAGCTTTTGGCTTGCATTCGCTTTCTCCCTCCGAAAGTGGGCGACATCAAGTAAGTCCCAATTACAGAAAGAACCCACTGCAGGGCGCCCAGCCACTTGCCCAGTGAAAAGACTGTAATCAGACAACTTTAATAAAGGGAGAGCAGGAGAGTGGCGACGAATTTCCACATTCCGAACAAGCTTGTCGAAAGGGGAGTGTAGGGAAGGAGCAAGAATGAGGCACTGGAAGACGGTGAGCGGGGCCTTGCCACAGAATCCCGGGCCCACCTGCTTTCTCACAGTCGCGACAGCCGGCCCGGAGAAGGGCAGCCCAGAGAAGGGCACGCCCCGCGCGGGTGCCAGGGAGGCCGGCGGGGGCGTCCGCGGTCGCTACTCACCTGCGCTCCCCGCTGCCCGGCCCGGCCCGGCCCGCCTCGCCCACCGAGTCTGGAAGCCCACACTCACCCCTTTACCCGCGAAACGCGGCCGGAGCCTGCGGCGGGTCGGGAGTCCGGGATGGTAGATCCCCCTCCAGGCGCCTCGCTGACATTTTGTCCCGGACGGAAAACCTCCGCGCGTGCCCCTTAAAGACACAGCGCTCCATTCACAGGTCTGCGGGGAAAGGGGGGCCGTCACGTGTGGCCTTCACCCGAAAGCGGTAGGGGAGTCGCTCTGAAACCGCCAAGGATCGCGAGCGACAGACTTGTGTTGGCCAGGGTTTTAAGATGACGCAATAGCTGAGTGTGGTTGAAATGTAACTATTGTTTTACAACTTTGCATTAACCTTCCAAGACCTGGATTCCCGGGCCTGTGTCTCAGAGCGCGGTTTGCATCCTTGCAGGCTGTAGGCGCATGATGTCACAAGTTATTGGAAGAAATCCCTCCAACCTAGGTTGGGACAGATGAAGGCGGCGCTTATTGGTGTTCACCAAAACACCAGCATGGTGTACCAGCTTTGGCTAGATTATGCTCAGGTAACGAACAACCCCTGCAACTCAGTGGCTTTAAGGTCCATTTCTTAAGCGAATTACTGTGGCTGCAGGGAGCTTTGGCAGTACTCCACCAGTTTCTTCACTCCAGGCTCCAGGCTGAAAGGTCAACTTTTCTGGGCCATGCTCCCTGCTGCGCTGGTAAACCAACTTTGAGGGAGAAGGGGGAAGTCCAGATTTGTAGTGTTTGCTATTTCTATGATGTAAATACTCCCACCATGGCCGATTTCAAGCTACAAACAGTCCAACAAGTGGCTTGCCAAGTTCCTGGAAATTTAACAATTAGCTCTTGTACAAGACTGGCACAAGGTGCTTTTCAAACTCACATTCCGCATGCTTCAGTTCTGCTCACGTTCTTTTGGTCAAAGCTTGCTGTCAGTGGGTGGGGAAGTGTACCCCTCTCTTAAGGAAGCCTTGCAAGTCATGTGACAATGAAACGGGAGAGTTCCCTGATTCCCTCCTGGCCCCCCGTCCTCCCGCTGCCCTTTGCAGGACATGCAACAGCGGTGTGGCTCGTGTGTTCGGTCTCCGCCCTGCTGAAATCCCTTATGGGAGGTGGAGCATGCAGACGGACGGGTGCAGGAGCCAGGGTGCAAAAGCTGGGGCGCTGGGCTTCCAGCCCCACGGCAGTGTCCAGGAGCAGGATCCTGTGATTCCCAGAGCCCAAATGGGCGTGTGTTACAGTGTGCTCTTTTAGCCTTACCATCAGCTGACGGCTTAAGTGTTAACCAGCTCAATAGCCCCTCTGCCTTTTTGCAAGCGCAGAGGGTCAGTGTGACAGCTTTCTGTATCTCAGCTCTTGTCTCACCTCCCAGAAGAATCAGGTCACACATGGACTTAAAGGATGGTGAATGCCGGGGTGGGGGCGGGGGTAGAGGAGTTGGGGGAAGGTTGGGGGTGTTTATTAGGTGGTAGGGGTGGCACTCAGTAGGATGGATGGGGAGCTGGAAAGGGGATGGAGTAGGAAGATGATCTTCCCCTGGAGTTTGACCGTCCAGCGGTGGATTCTCTGACTGTCCCCAGCTGAACTCCTCCCAACATTCTTTCTCTTTTCTCTTTATCTGCGGCTCTTCTGCTCTTCTGTTCATCTGCTCATCTTTTGCTGCTGGAGCCTGGTGTGTGGAGTTTATATGGATACAGGATAGGGGGTCATGGAGGGCCAAAAGGTAACTTTTGGGCACAAAAAGAGAGGAATGCCTCTCTTCATTTAGGGCCATGGGTTTCCAGGCTTGAGGGTGGGGCCTTTGCCAGGGAACTGCCTTATTCTACCCAGTAGTTCCCTGTCTTCTGTCCCTATCAACAGTGAGTGAGCTGAATAATACCCTTAAAAGAAGAACAAGAAATACCTGGGTACAATAATACAATCCACCATTCTAATAATGGTTTCGGAAGAAGAAACTGGCTGGGTGTCTTCAAAGGCAGAGGTCCCCAACCCCGGGCCATGAACCAGTACCCTTTGTACCCTGTTAGGAACCTGGCAGCACAGCAGGAGTTGAGTAAGGGGCAAGCAAATGAGGGAAGCTTCATCTGTATTTACATCCGCTCCCCATGACTAGCATTGCTGCCTGAGCTCCACCTCCTGTCACATCAGCTGGGGCATTAGATTCTCATAGGAGTGCAATTGTGAACTGTGCGCATTCAAGGGATCTAGGTTGTGTGCCCCTTATGAGAATCTAATGCCTGATGATCTGTCACTGTCTCCTGTCACCCCTAGATGGGCCTGTCTAATTGCAGGAAAACAAACTCAGGGATTCCCACTGATTCTACATTATGGTGAGTTGTATAATTATTTCATTATATATTACAATTATATATTACAATGTAATAATAATAAAAATAAAGTGCACAATAAATATGATGCGCTTGAATCATCCCAAACCCATTCCCCACCCCTGTCCATGGAAAAACTGTCTTCCACGAAACCAGTCCCTGGTGCCAAAAAGGTTGGGGATTGCTGTTCAAAGGGATAATTTTGCAATGTGAAGGCCAACTATTAGGTTACTACTTTTCTTCTGGCCCAAAGGACACTTACAGCTACAGACATCTGATACAAAGAAAAGTAATGAGTACACTGTTGGTGGGAATGTATATCCATACACCCATTATGGGAAACAGTATGGAGGCTTCTCAGAAAACTAAAGATAGAACAATCATATGATCCATCAATTCCACCACTGGTTATTTATCCAAAGGAAAGGAAATCAATGTATCAAAGGGATTCTTGTATCCCTGTTTATAGCCACACTATTCACAATAGCCAAGATATGAAATCAAAGTCTATCAACAGATCAGTAAAGAAAATGTGATATATATACACAATGGAAGACTATTCAGCCACAAAAAAGAATGAAATCGTGTCATTTGCAGCAACATGCAGGGAACTAGAGGCCGTCTTGTTAAGTGAAATAAATCAGACACAGAAAGGCAAAAATCACATGTTCACACTCATATGTGGGAGCTAAAGAAGTTGATCTCGTGGAGGTAGAGAGCAGAAGGGTGTAGAGGTGGGGAGTGAAGACAGGCTTGTGAATGGGTACAAGCAAACAGATAAGATGGAATAAGTTCTAGTTTTTGATAACACGGAAGGGTGACTGTATTTCCAAAGAGAAGATTTTTTTCCTTTTTTTCTTTTTCTTTTTCTTTTTTTTTTTTTTTGGGGACGGAGTCTCGCTCTGTCACCCAGGCTGGAGTGCAGTGGCCCGATCTCGGCTCACTGCAAGCTCCGCCTGCCGGGAGCATGTGTGGAGCTAGTGTTTTTATTCATTCCATTCTCCTGCCTCAGCCTCCTGAGCAGCTGGGACTAAGGGGACTACAGGCGCCCGCCACCACACCCACTATTTTTTTTGTATTTTTAGTAGAGACAGGGTTTCACCGTGTTAGCCAGGATGGTCTCGATCTCCTGACCTCGTGATACGCCTGCCTCAACCTCCCAAAGTGCTGGGATTACAGGTGTGAGCCACTGCACCCGGCCGAAGAGAAGATTTTTTTCTGAGTTTGACTTTAATTTCTAAGATTCCACATATATATGAGATCATGCAGTATCTGTCTGTCTGTGTCTGGCTTATTTCACTTAGCATACTCTTCTCTAAGACATCCATATTGTTGCAAATGGTAAGAGTTCCTTTTTCTTTAAGGCTGAATAATATCCGTGTGTGTGTGTGTGTGTGTGTGTGTGTGTGTGTGTGTGTACACACCACAGTTTCTTTTTTTATTCATCAGTTGATGGACACTTAGATTGTTACCATATTTTTTGGCTTCTGTAAATAATGCTGCAATTAACATGGGACTGCAGATACTTCTTGGAGATAGTGTTTTTATTTCTTTTGGAAATATACCCAATAGTAGTATTAGTGGATCATATGGTAGTTCTATTTTTAATTTTTTGAGGAACCTCTCTATACTATTTTCAATAATGGCTGGCTGCACCAATTGACATTTCCACCAGTAGGGTACAAGCATCCTCTTTTCTCTAATCCTCACCAATACTTGCTGTCTTTTGACTTTTTGATAATAGTCATCCTAACAGGTGTGAGGTGATGTCATTTTGACTTGCATTTCTCTGCTAATTAGTGATGTCGAGTAGAAGACAAGATTTAAAATGTTCCCAATACAAAGAAATGATAAATGTTCAAGGTGGTGGGTATCCTGATAACCCTGACGATCATTACACATTGTATGCATGTATCAAAATATCACATGCACCCCATAAATATGTACAAATATTTTGTATCAATAAAAAAATGAAAAAGAAAAGTAACTAGTATAAATGGCCAGGTGCAGTGGCTCATGCCTGTAATCCCAGCACTTTGGGAGGCCCAGGCGAGTGGATCACCTGAGGTCAGGAGTTCAAGACCAGCCTGACCAACATGGTGAAACCCCATCTCTACTAGAAAAATACAAAAATTAGCCGAGTATGGTGGCGGGTCCCTGTAAGCCCAGCTGCCTGGGAGCCTGAGGCGGGAGAATTGCTTGAACCTGGAGGCGGAGGTTGCAGCAAGCCGAGATAGTGCAACTGCACTCCAGCCTGGGTGACAAAGTGAGACTCTGTCTAAAAAATAATAATAAAATAAAATAAATAAATAAAAAAGAAAAGTAACTAGTATAAACAAATCAGGTTAAAGTCATCTCTAATTCATGTTTAAATATTTGAACAATTTTTTACAGTTTATTGTATCTGGCAATTCTTTTAAGAAGAAGCTTTATTGCTTTGAGTGTCTAAAAGAATCCGTTTAACTTTAAACTGACCACATAATGAGATACATGATATTTTCATTAGTTCATAGAGGAGTTTTTAGTAAGTGCTGGTTATGGGCAAAGCACCATCTTAATTAAGCCTAAGCAGGAGTCTGGAGACTATTCCTGCCCTCAAGAGGATTACACTCCAGTATGACAGTAAGACATACGCAACTCTAAGAAGAAAGTGAAAAATTATATAAGAGGAAATATTCAAGTGCCATAATAAATTGAGAATGGCTACATATTTTTGAAAGTGGCAGCATTTAATCAAGGCTTGAAAAAGAGTAGGATTTGGATTCCCGGCATTATATGTTTATTATCTTAACAAGATGTATTTCTTATTTATTTTTAAAGTCAGATAAAAGGAGCTTATCCTTTTTGTGAGTCAGTGCTTAAATTTTCTTAAATTTTGTGAGTCAATGCTTAAATTTAAAAATTTTCTAAATTCTTAAATTTTCATATAATCAGAAATCTCTTTCTTGTGTTAAATTTAAAATCAAACTACAAAATATGTCTCAGATATCTAATAACTTTTCTTCTTTGCCCTGCATCCTTTGTTCAAGTTTCAGCAAGAAAAACAACCTTTAGTTCTTGCTTTCTTGGTAGTGGCAATTCCCCTAACTTTCATCACGCATGTAACCATAAATAAATAACATTTAATTTTCACAGGAGGATCTCATTTCTGTCCCCTGCCCTGGAAGCTGGCAAAAAGTAAGGACCTGCATTTCATTGGAAATACAGAATATTTACTCTCCCTATTCTCTTCAGAAATCACAGCCTTGAAATCTGCTATCAGAAACCCAGTTTGAGTCTGGGCCCAGTGCAGCGGCTCACACCTGTAATCCCAGCACTTTGGAAGAGCAAAGCAGGCGGATTACTTGAGCCCAGGAGTTCAAGACCAGCCTGGACAACATGGCGAAATCACCTCTGAAAAAAAAATACAAAAATCACCCCAGCGTGGTAGCACACATCTGTGGTCCCAGCTACTCAGGAGGCTGAGGTGGGAGCGTTGTTTGAGCTTGGGAGGTGAAGGCTGCAGTGAGCCCTGATCACACATACCACTACACTCCATCCTGGGTGATGGAGTGAGATCCTGTCTCAAAACCAAACCCAGTTTGAGAAAAATATTTATCAAGATTGTCTCAAAGACATGCAATTATGGAGCTGTGTCCTTTGGACCACACTGTTCTGGTGCATCCCAGATGTGCTTTTGGTCTGTAGGTTTCTTTCTTGGGCTGTTTTTGTCTTGTTTTTGGTGTAAGGGTAATGCTAGCCTCATAAAGTGAGTTGACAAGTGCTTTTTTCTATTTTTGGAAGAGTTTGTGAAGAATTGCTATTAATTTTTCTTTAAATGTTCGGTAGATTCAACAATGAAGCCATCTGGACCCAGGCTTTGATTTATGCATAGGTGATTGATTACTAATTCAATGTCTTCATTTATTATATATCTGTTCAGATTGTCTATTTCTTCTTGAGTCAGTTTTGGTAGTTTGTATTTTTTCCAGGAATTTGTTGATTTCATCAACATGATCTAAGGTGTTGGTACATACTTTTTCATAGTATAGTATTTTTTATACTTTTTTAAAATTTCTGTAAGGTTGATGGTAATGTCCCCTCTTTCCTTTCTGGTTCCTGGATGTGCTTTTACTAAACTGTCCCTGTGGTAATGCCATCTGCCTTCAGCGAGGCACCTTGTAGGAAACAGACGCATAAACTTCATTATCAGATTTAGTGTCATGATGTCATCCGCTACAGCTATCTACTGCATCCCACAGTGTTTTCTCTGTAGGATCTAAAGGAGATTCTCTGATCTCTCGGTGTCATGAAAAGCTCTGCATGCCCTAAACAAATGGGACCTTTTAATCCCACTGTGGATTATGTCTCCTCCTTCGGCTGCCGGGAGGGCTGAGTCCAATGTTGAATATCTATTCTGTCAGTTTCCTAGAGCTGCCACAACAAAGTATCACAAACAGATTGGCTTAAAACAACAGGTGTTTATTCTTCCATAGTCCTGGAGGTTTGATTAGAAGTCAAAATTAAGGTGTCAGCTGGGCTATGTTACCTTTGGAACCTGTAGGGAAGAATATGAGGGGACTTCAAAAAGGTTGTGGAAAAATTGAATTAAAAGATAAAAATGAGAAATATACATTTTATTTCTCAACATAAACTCCACTAAGTTCAAGACACTTTTGTGAGTGATGACACCAGCCATCTAGTCCATTCCCAGCATCCTGGGAATTTAGCTGTGTCAATGCAGTCTTTCTTACAGCATTAACTGAAGAAAAATGGGTATACTTTACATACTTTTTTTGAGATAGAGTCTCACTCTGCCACTCAGGCTGGGGTGCAGTTGTGTAATCATAGCTCACTACAGCCTCAACCTCCTGGGTTCAAGCAGTCCTCCCACTTCAGCCTCCCAAGTAGCAGAGACAGGCAGGCACCACCATGCCTGGTTAATTTTGTGTTTTGTGTAGAGACAGAGTCTCACCATGTTGCCCAGGCTGGTCTTGAACTCCTGGGCTCAAGTGATCCTCTCATCTTGGCTTCTCAAAGTCTTGGGATTATAAGCATGAGCCACTGTGCCTGCCATTTTTTAAAAATATTAGTGTCTTAGTCCATTTTGCATTGCTATAAAAGGATACCTGAAAGGAGGTTTATTTTACTGTCAGTTCTGCAGGCTGTACAAGTAGCATGGCATCAGCATCTGCTTCTGGTGAGGACCTCAGGAAGCTTCCACTTTTGATAAAAGGGGAAGGGGAGCAGCCACCATGGCAAGAGAAGAGGAAAGAGAGAGTAGAGGGAGGCACCAGACTCTTTTTAACAACCAGATCTGGAGGGAAGTAAGAGTGAGAACTCATACCCCCCAGGTAGGGCTTTAATCTATTTTTGAGGCATCTGCCCCCATGACTCAAATACCTCCCATTATGCCCCACCTGCAACACTGAGAATCAAACTTCAGCGTGAGACTTGGAGGGGACAGATATTCAAACTATATCAATTAGAAAAAAAAGAAGTCAGACAGAGCCACGTCAGCTCTGTAAGGTGGATGCCTAATGATTTTCCATGAAACTCAAAAAATTGCCCTTGTTTGATGAGAGGAATGAGCAGGAGCATTGTTGTGGTAGAGAAATACTCTCTCTGGTGAAGCTTTCCCATGTGTTTTTTTGCTAAAGCTTTGGTTAACTTTCTCAAGACACTCTCATAATAAGCAGATGTCATCATTGTTTGGCCCCTCAGAAGTCAACAGGTGAAATGCCTTGAGCATCCCCAAAAATTGTTGCCAGGAACTTTGGTCTTGACTGGTCTGCTTTTGCTTTGCCTGTGTAACTTTCTTCTCTTGTTAGCCATTGTTCTGATTGTGCTTTGTCTTCAGGATCATCCTGGTAAAGCCATGTTTCATCTCCTGTTCCAATTCTTCAAAGAAATGATCCCATTGTTTATTCTGCTCTTCTGCACAGCTGATCTGAGCACAGTGGTTTTGGCACCCATTGAGTAGAAACTTTGCTCAACTAAAATTTTTCAGTGAGAATCGTGTGAGCTGACCCAGTTGAGATGTCTGTGGTGTTGGCCATTGTTTGTGCTCTTCATCGTTGTTCCTCTTCAGTTAGGGCTCAAACAAGATGAATTTTTTTCTTGACATAGATGGCCTATTGACATAGATGGCCTACCGTGATGGGCTTCATCTTCAACGTTGTCTCATCCCTTCTTAAACTTATCCATTTGTAAACATCTAATTTCTTTGGGGCATTGTCCCCATAAACTTTCTGTAAAGCATCGATGATTTTACCATTCTTCTCCCCAAGCTTCACCATAAATTTGAGGTTGATTCTTGCTTTAACCGACTTCATGTTGCTCTGATATGGACTCTTTTCAAACTGAAGTCTTATCCTTTTTCATGCCTCAAACTAGACCCTATTCAGACATGTTATACAAGTTAGTACCAGCTTATTGGTGTGGAAAAACTTTGAAATCCATGCATAATTTTTTCATGATACACATTTTTTTTTTTGAGATGGAGTCTCACTGTGTTGCGCAGGCTGGAGTGTGGTGGTGTGATCTCTGCTCACTGCAGCCTCAGCCTCCAGGTTCAAGCAATTCTCCCACCTCAGCCTCCCCAGTAGCTGGGACTACAGGTGCATGCTACCACACCCAGCTAATTTTTGTATTTTTATTAGAGACAGTGTTTTGTTCTGTTGGCCAGGCTTGTCTTGAACTTCTGACCTCAAGTGATCTGCCTGCCTCGGCCTCCCAAAGTGCTGGGATTACAGGCATGAGCCACTGCACTGAGCATGATACACATTATTGATGAACTTTTTTGAAGTACCCTTTGTACTTCCTTACCTTTCCCTAGCTTCTGGTGGTGGTTGGCTGTCTTAGTCCATTTCGTGCCTAGTATAACAGAACACCCGAGACTGGGTAATTTATAATGAACAGGCATTTATTAGCTGATAGTTCTGGAGGCTGGTAAGTTCCCTATCAAGATGCCAGCAATGGGTGAGAGCATTCTGGTTTCATCATCACAGGGCAGAAGGCAAGGGGTAGGAGGAGAAACTCCCTTCATCAAGCCCTTTATAATTACATTAATCTATTCATGAGGGTAGGGCTGTCATGACTGGAACATTTCCCACTGGGCTCTTCCTCTCAGCACATTGGGGATTACGTTTCAACATGAGTTTTGAGGGGACAAAAACATTCAAACCATAGCACCAGCGATACCTCGTGTTCCTCGGTTTGCAGTTGCATCCCTCCAATTGCTGCCTCTGTCACCACATGGCATTGTCCCTGGGTGTCTATGTCCAAATTTCCCCCTTCTTATAAGGATACCGGTTATATTGGGTTAGGACCCACCCTAATGGGTGTCTTAGCGTGATTACATCTGCAAACACCTTATTTCCAGATAAGGTCACATTCACAAGTACCCAAAGTTAGGACTTCAACACATCTTTTGCAGGGACACAGTTCAACTCAAAGCACCTACAAGTGTCACGTGGTCAACTT
Source organism: Nomascus leucogenys (assembly GCF_006542625.1). Taxonomy (NCBI): domain Eukaryota; kingdom Metazoa; phylum Chordata; class Mammalia; order Primates; family Hylobatidae; genus Nomascus; species Nomascus leucogenys. Next base: position 85,907,796 of record NC_044382.1, read on the forward strand.
CTCTGTGTGCTAATATTACCCTTCTTATTTCATCTTTTTATTTTTCTCTATTTTCCTTTTGTCCCGATTACCTAGATTACTTAGTTTTTCCTTAATTATATACACCTTTGGCTGGGTTTGAAAGGAAGAAGACAGAAAGGAAGGGAAGGAAGAAGAGAAGGAGGGAGGAAAAGAGAGAAGGCGAAGGAGGAAGAAAAGCTTGCCCCCTAAAATTAGACATGAAACCAGGGGAACAGCGTTGCTGGAATGGGGAGCCAGGGTGGGAAAGACTGACTGGGAAAGTGTTTTTGCTGTGGACTTCATCAGAACCTCAGAATTACTTTTTTTGAGGGGTTGGATGCAGTGGCTAGCAGCTGCTTGAAGCTTAGCTGATCTAGGAAAAATTGGAAGATAGTTTGATGAACTGAGAATTAGGAGAGTAAAGGTATCGTCCAGCTACTTTTATATGAATATTAGTAGACACAATATGGATTGAAGTTTTATGGTAATAGGAAGCTTATACAGTGCTGAAGACTCATGTATCCTAGCTGTTGTGGACACAGACCCATAAATCATTGATTTACTGCATGCAATTTATTCTGGAGGACAGTATCTCATGTTTGCAGGGTATCATCCTCCAAGTGGCACTTTAGCTGAAACTTTAATAGGCTATTCCAATTGTCTATCAGACTAGCTGTTTGTGGAGATTTTATATATATATACACACACACATACATATGACCAGCTAAAGCTACTGTATAAACCAACATTTCCCTTTCCACCTGTTCCTCATCTTAACCCATCACAGGTAAGAGTCTTAATCCTAATACTACAGCACACCAAGCATTACCATCACCCCACTTACCACTAGAAATGAGGTCCTTGTTACTGTTTGGTGGGTGAATGATCCCGTACCAGAATTCTATCCTGAGGTTTGTAGGTTCAGACCTACAAGTAGCTACAAGTAGCTTCTATTTTCTAGGGCCACTCTCTATATGCTTTCTTAGTTTGGATTTCCCTAAATGCAATGACTAAGACAAGGACTAGGATGCAGATAATTTGAGGGCTGACTGCAGGAAGCAGGGCTAAGGGAGCAAGGAGAGTAATGGAAGAAACGTATGTCAAAATAAAGAGGCTTTGCTTTTCTAACTATAAATGATTGTGTATCTTTCAAATAATGTCTTCATTTTATACTGATTATGATTGTAACAAAACCCATTCCCACATGGTGAATTGTTTTTAATGTTCACCTTTAGGCTTTTTCAGACCCACCTTCCTCTTTTTTTTTTCTTTTTTAGAAAGAAGCTCTTGTTCTGTCACCCAGACTGGGGTGCAGTGGCATAATCATGGCTCACTTCAGCCTCAAACTCCTGCGTGCCAGTGATTCTCCCACCTCAGCCTCCCAAGCATCTGGGACTACAGGCACATGCCACTGTGCCCACCTAATTTATTTATCTTTTTTTTTTTGAAGGTAGAGACAGGGTCTCACTATGTTTCCCAGGCTGGTCTCAAACTCCTGGTGTCAAGTGATCCTTACACCTCAGCCTCCCAAAATGCTGGGATTAAAGGTGTGAACCACTGTGCTGGGCCACTTCTACCCCATTGTTTAACTTAACATTGTCTTAATCTGTTTTATGCTGCTATAACAGAACACCAGAGACTGGGTAATTAATAAAAAGAAGACATTTATCTGGCCTACAGTTCTAGAGCCTTGGAAGTCCGAGATCAAGGGGCTGCATCTGGTGAGAGCCTTCTTGCATTATCCCATGGCAGAGGCAGAAGGGCAAGAAAGAATGAGAGAGGGAGAGGGAGAGGGGGAGAGAGGGACAGAAAGAGAGAGAGAGAAAGAGAGAGAGACACAGCGAGGGAGAGTGCACTAAATTTGCTTTTAGAGCAAACCCACTCCCACAATTAATCCATTCAAGAAGAGTCTGCAGTCACCTCTTAAAGGTCTCACCTGTCAACACTGTTGCATTGGGGAATTAAGTTTCCAACACATAAATTTTGGGGACACATTCAAACCATAGCCATCATCCTCTGCCATTTATTATTAGAAAAACATTAATGTGTACTTTATGTTTATTTTGTTGGTTGGCTTTTGGCTTGGATACTTATGAAATTTTTAAAACTTATCTTTGAGACTGGAAATTTTTACTGTAATTATATATGTGAAGTCTCTTTTTGCTTGAAACATAGTGCGCTAAGCTTGGAGTTTATCCTGAGGTAGTTTTAGGCAAGAGAGTTACATGGTGAGAACTGTGTTTTAAATATACCACCTCAGGCAAGTATGGGGGATGTGTTTGGAAAAAGTACAGACTAGAGCTGAGTAGACCAGTTGGACTGTTGGAATATTGTAGGCCAGAACTGAGATATTTTTAAGATTCAGCCTGTTCAATATGTAGCAGGAAGTAATAAACAAGAGAATAGATGGGAGATGGAGCTGGTAAGAAGTAACTCCAATGTGGTCTGCGGTTCCCATGTCTCACTGCTGTGTGTTACTGGCCTTGGTGTACTTGAGGAACCTGAGCTGCTGTGCAGAGGACGGCATCACTGGGGCATGCGACTCTAGGAAGTAGTGCTCCCCGGGGTGACCTTTTCTTTTCTTTTCTTTTCTTTTTTTCTTTGTGAGACGGAGTCTCACTCTGTCACCCAGGCTGGAGTGCAGTGGTGCGATCTCGGCCCACTGCACCCTCTGCCTCCCGGGTTCAAGCAATTCCTGTCTCAGCCTCCCGAGTAGCTGGGACTATAGGTGGACGTAACCACACCCTGGCTAATTTTTGTATTTTTAGTAGAGACGGGGTTTCACCATATTGGTCAGGCTGGTCTTGAACTCCTGACCTCAGGTGATCCACCTGCCTCAGCCTCCCAAAGTGTGGGGATTACAGGCGTGAGCCACCACGCCCGGCCCGGGGTGACCTTTTTTATGTCACTGGAATGAGAGGAAAATACTGGTTGCAGAAAGAAATGGCTCTTTTCCTATGGAAATCCTCAGCAAGGCATTTGATACTGATTTCTATTTCTCAGAACTGTTAGGAAGAACTGGTACAGAGATTTATCCCAGAATTTCAACTCTTTGTCAGGATTCATTAGTCTACCCCCCTGTATTGTTTTGTTGTGGTTTATGTACATCTATCCACCATGAACTACTACTACTGCCTAAGAATGGAGGAGGCTGGCAGGGGATCCAGGCAGGACTCACTCACTGTCATCTCACGTTTTTCCTCTCCTAGGTTTCTAGGATGCCCATAGTGTACTTTCTGTCTACCTCACTTAGCTCCACATTTGCAATTTCTGTTAACATGCATACACTTGAATGGACAGCCAGAATCAAAGCTATCTGCTGTGAGACGCAGTGAGAAATGCTTATGTGTAAAGGTAGGAGTACTTTTATTTACTGCTACATCATACAGGGAAAGTGGGGAGGAAATAAAAAGAAAGAAAGGAAAGAAAAGGCAAACCAATATGACCAACAGTGTTACAGGCCTTCTTGTTCTTACCTCTCTATCAGGGTCCCTAAATGAGGCTTATACTTGGAAAAGCAGAAGACAGATCTGGTGGGAGGGGATATGGAAAAGACCTGGGAGGCAACCCTTGTACAGAGAGCCTTGTCTCCAGGGAGCACTACTCCACTGGTGCACTTGTTCAAAGAGCTGGCAGGCTGGGGGTCGGGCTCCCTCCTGCTTGTTTAAAGGGTGGTATGACTGGTTAGAGTGGACATCTGGAGGCTTATCCCACTGTGATTTCAGGGGTCTCACTCTCCAAGTATAGTCAGGGTTGATGTGACCTGACTGTGGTGTTCAGACATCCACACAAGTTTCAGAAGTGTTTACAAACTTTTTGCCAAAGGAAAAATAAACTTGCACAGAAGAGCTGGTTTAGCTGTTTTCTGAGATAATTATAAAAAACAATAGTAAGCCCCAACTCCCAATCATCTAAAATTTTTTTTTCCTTTTTTTTTTTTTTTTTTTGAGACAAGGTCTCACTCTGTTGCGCAGGCTGGAGTGCCATGGCATAATCATAGCTCATTGCAGCCTCGTCCTCCTGGGCTCAAGTGATCTTCCTGCCTCAGCCTCCCTAGTAGCTGGGACCACAGGCACACATCACCATGCCTGCCTGGTTTTTTTTTTTTTTTGGTAGAGATGGAGTCATGCCATGTTGCCCAGGCTGGTCTTGAACTCCTGGGCTCAAGCTATCCTCCTGCTTCAGTCTCCCAAAGTGATGGGATTACAGGAGTGAGCCGCTGCACCAGGTCAATTTTTTTCTTTTGCATTTCTTTTGCAATAGGAGAAAAGCAAACCATTATCTGAGTATGTGTGGCTTGGAGGCACAAGCAGATCTAGGGTATATCGCTCTGTCCTCAGAGAAACTATCAGTGTGCTGTTGCTTTTGGTGTTGGCTGGCGCTACTCAGGATGATCCAGCTTGCCTGCTTGGATTTATGATTCAGTTAATCCAAAATCCTCCTCTCTGCCCAACCAAGCCTCCTACTCATTCACTGAGTCATCACCCTTATGAAAACTACTTAGATTGCACTATGTGAGAAGGATCTCTCCTTCACCTAAGTTTCTCTTGTCCTCCAGGCTAGTATCGTGCATCTGACACGTTGTTTCTTAGAAGCTAGCCTGCTTTCACAGCTCAACTCGAATGATCTCAGTGGCAGGAATGAGAGCTCATACATTTCCCCCATAAAGCCTAGCACAATGCTGGGCAAAGTATTCAGTGAATACTTGGAGTGATTGAAAACTTGCCACTAAAAACATATACTGTGTAGGTACTTACATGAGGTGCTTAGAGTAGTCAAATTTATAGAAATAAAAAGCAGAATGGTAGCTGCCAGAGGCTGCGGGTTGGGGGAGACATGGGGAGTCATTGTGTAAGAGGTACAGACTTTCTGTTTGTGAAGATGAAAATGTTTTGGAGATGCCTGGTGGTGATGATTGCACAACAATATGAACGTACTTAATGCCACCAAATTGTCCACCTAAAAAGGTAAATTTTATTTTATGTATATTTTGCCACAATAAAGTTTAAATGTTTTAAAAGCCTATACTGTAGAAATTTGAGGCTCTTCCCTAAGTCCACCCTCAGCTGCCCTCCCTGGTGCCCATGTGCAGAATCCACATCGTGTGCGAGTGAAATGTCCAGTTGGATGGCCGTGCTGGCCAGGCCCCAGATACTGGGCTCAGCTTCCCACTTGGCAGCTCCATTTTTGTTTTGAAAATGGGGTCATTTGCACCAGGCTTTTAGTTTAGATTTTTTTTTTTGTAGTTCCTGTCTACACAAGAATGGTTAGGAAAGAGTCCAGATCTAGAGCAAGCCAGGTTATAGTTTCCCTAGGGTAATGGAGAAAAGCTTAGTGATGGTGAGATTTCTTGACATCTCACAGCCTCCAATTTAGTTTGGTTTGGTTTTTCATCTGTAAAATGAAGATTTCAATAGTCCCTACCTCCTTAGGTTGTTGTGGGGATTAAATGAAGTGAGTTGCATCAAATACCTTGCAGAGTACCTGAGGCAGGGCAGGAGCTAGGAAGCGTTGTTCATTATTTATCAATGGCAGCTGAGAATTCTTGGATTCTGTGACTCCAGCTTGGGTTCCAGAAGGACAGGGCCCACAGGGCTCCTGACACAGTGCCTTGTCTATGACGTGTGATCCTATGTGTAACAAAACTCTTGGGAGGCACCAGGTTGGTGGCTGGGGAAACAATCTGGTCTAGAGCGTCAGGGATTTTTCGGTCAGGCTTTCCCCACTCAGCCAGAAACCCAGCTGCCAGCCACGCCCGGGCTCCTGTGTTCCCTGTAGCGCTCTCTTTCTTTAGTTCACATTCGAAAAATCTTGAGAAAGGACTTGAAGAGACCCGCTTGGCTGGCTTTCTCACGTGTGTGGCCAAGATGCCAGTGCTCATTTGACCACGTGGTCAGAGTAGGTCGGGCAGCTTTCCATGTGAAGAGGAGTGGTGGGCAAAGGAAAATGAGGCATCCACCCCTCACTGAACTGCATGCCCTGGCCAAGCCAGACAAAAAGCAGCCATGGCCCCACCGCCATCTCGCTCTTCAGTGACTAATGCCCTATGCGCCATGGTATCCGTTTGCAAAGAAAAGATGCCTTATGTTTCTTCTTTTGAAAGGGAGTCAAGCACATTGATCTTAAGGCTTTCCAAGTTAGCATCTAAAATTATTTGACCTTGGTTTAATAGGGAGAAATTGATCAGCTTGTGGAAATGAAAAATGAAAACGCTTAATGAAAAATACTTGAAATAAATTCAAGGCCATATTAACATTTAATTTACACTTCCTCCCAAAAGCTATTTTTACATTCGTATTTACTAGTATGATATGCAGTAGTTATTTTTCTCCGTGACTCAACATGATGGGATATTTTTTTCCTTTCTTCAAATACTTCTCGATTCGGATATGACACAGAGTTCCCATTTTCCCCATAAATTACATATTTATAGCACACGGGAATAGCAGGAATGCTGTATGTCTCTTAAAAGTACTTCTGTATTTGAATTATAGAGAAAATGACTTGATGGGAGTCTGAACTTTGGGCACTCTTGATGTAGCTGGAGCAGAGAGGGGAACAGAACTCTGTGTTCCAGGCCTAGGCACTGTCTGTTCTGAACATGAGCCTGCCACTGCCAACTGTGTGCACATGGGGAAGGGTGATGAGGGAACGATGGGCATGAGCAACCAGGATCAAAGGTCATGTGGTGGTGAGAACATAGCTTGGACATCCTGCATCTTGGATTCTGTTCTGCTGTGTACTAGCTCTGAAAGCTTGAGACAGCTTCTTAGCCTTTCTGGTCCTTTTGCTTTTTCCTCTGTAAGCTGGCATAACAGAAGGAGGTACACTTAGGGTTATGATAAAGATTTGAATAAGGTAATGCATGGAAAGCTTCCACGCTGGTGTTTTCATTGAGAGAGTCATCAATAAAAAAAAAATGCTTGTCATTCTAGAGAGTTCTAAAGCAGGACAAGCATCTTCTGTTCCTTGCACCCTTCTTCCCCTTCCCTTTGGAAGCCTGGTGGCTGAGGACAGCTAAGTTCTTTACTTGGGAGGAAGCACCCTTCCTTCCCCACAGAAAGCTAAGTGGGATACAAGAGTCAAGGGAGCACAGAGCAGGCCCCTTTAGCCTACCTCTATCCCAGGCTTCCTGTAGAGGTTTATGTGGGGCCTATTGTTCTTCCACACAGTAAAGAACCACGTGAAGGTGGGAGCTGAAGTACATATTTGCCGAGAGGGAGCTCAGTATAGTAGATGTTCCCTTTATAACCCGGCAGCGTGACAATGGGCAGTGCTATGGTTTGAATGTTTGTGTCTCTTCAAAATTCATACTGAAACTAAATCCTCAATGCAATAATAGTATTAAGAGGTGGGACTTTTAGGAGGTGATTAAGTCATAAGTCTCCTTCCTGGTGAATGGGATTAAGGCCTTTATAAAAGAGGCTTCTCGGGGTCTTCATCTTTTTTTCCCCTTCTGCCTTCTGCCATGTGAGGACTCAATGATCACCCGCTCCAGAGGACGCAGCAAAAAAGCGCCATCTTGGAAGCAGAGACCAGCTCTCACCAGACAGTGAATCTGCTGGCTCCCTGATCTTGGACTTCCCAGGGTCCAGAACTCTGAGAAATAAATTTCTATTGTTTATAAAGTACTCAGTCTGTGGTATTTTGTTATAGCAGCAGGAATGGACTGAGAGAAAAGCAGCTAGTTGAGGATTTGAGAACTTGGGTGTTTTTTTGGTTTTTGGTTTTGGTTTAAGTGAACCTTTTTGCAATACATTTTAGACATTTTATGTACAATAAAATGCTTCCATTTTAAATATGCATTTGACTAAGCTTTAGAAAATGTATACAACCATGTAAACACCTTAATCAAGACACAGAATGTTTTCATAACCCTCAAAGCTTCCCTTGTATCCGGTTGCAGTAAATCTCCCCTTCTCCCCACCCCCAGGTGACTCCTAATCTGCTTTCTATCAGTATAGAAAAGTTTGCATTTTTTAGAATTTTGTATAGAGAGAATGAGTCAGACTTTCATGTATCATAATGCTTTTGAGATTCATCCATATTGTTGCATGTATCGGTGGATTCTTCCTTTTCCTTGCTAAGTTTCTTTCTGTTATATAGATATACTGCAATTTATTGATCAATTCTCTGTTAATGGACATTTGGATTGTTTCTAGTTTTGGTGTATTTTGTATAAACCGACAGTTCCTGACTTATGATGGTTCAACTTTAAGGCAGTGCGAAAGCAATACACATTCAGTAGAATTCATACTTCAAGTACCCATACAACCATTCTGTTTTTCACTTTCAGTACATTACTTAATAAATTATGTGAGATATTCAACACTTTATTATAAAATAGGCTTGTGTTAGATGATTTTGCCTAGCCATAAGCTAATGTAAATGTTCTGAGCACATTTAATGTAGGTTAAGCTGAGCTATGATGTCTGGTAGGTTAGGTATAGTAAATGCACTTTTGATTTATGATATTTTCAACTTATGATGGCTTTATTGGGACATAACTCCATTATAAGTAAGCCAAGGAGCATCTGTATATTAAAAAGCTGCTATGAACATCTGTATACAAGTCTTTTTGTAAATACGTGTTCTCATTTCTTTCGGATAAATACCTGGAGTGGGATTGCTAGATCACATGGTAAATATGTGTTTAAATTTATGAGAAACTGCCAAAGTATTTTCCAAAGTAATAGTAACATTTTACACTCCTACCAGGACCGTCTGAGAGTTCCAGGTGCTCCACATCCTTACTGACACTTAGTATTGCCTGTCTCTTTAATTTTGGTTGTTTTAGTGGGTGTGAAATGGTATCTTGGTTTAGTTTTAATGTGCATTTTCCTAATGCCTCGTGGAATTTTCCTTCACCTAATGGCTGATGAGGTTGAGGTCTTTCCATGTGCTTATTAGTCATTCATATACCTTCTTTAGCAACGGGTCTTTTCAATTATCTTGCTTATATTTAATTGGTCTGCCTTCACAGTTGAGTTGTATTAGTTCTTTATATATTGAACATAAAAGTCCTTTGTCAGATATATGCTTGCAAATATTTTTTTCCTATTCGGTGGTTTCTCTTTCATCTTTCTAATGGTGTTTTCCAATGAGCAAAAATTAATTTTATAAAAGCTCAGTTTACCAATTATGTTTTTAATAGTTTGTGGGTCTTATGCTCTATTCAATAAATATTTGCCTACACTAAAGTTGCCAAGATTTTCTCCTAGGTTTTCTTCTAGGAGTTTTATAGTCTTTACTATTACATGTTGTCTATTATACAATTTGTGTTAATTGTTGAGTATGGTGTGAGGCAAGGGCCAATACTTATATCTTTTGCAATGAATGTCCTAGCACCATTTGCTGAAGCACCCCTTTTCCCCCATTGAAATGGCTTGGCACAAAAATCACTTGACCATACATGTGTGGGTCTATTTCTGGACTGTCTCTGCCACATTGATCGCATATCTATCTTTTTGCCATTATCATATCTTGATTGCTACAGTTTTATAGTAAGTATTAAAATTGCTTTGGTTATTCTAAATCATTTTAATTTCTATATAGAGTTTAGAATCAGCTTGTCAAGTTTTTTAAAAAAATCTGCTGGATTTTTGACAGGGATTATGTTCAATCTATGAGCCAGTTTGAGGAGAATCTCCATCTTAACAATACTGAATCTTCAGATCCATGAACATGATTTGTACCTCTATTTATTTAGGTCTTATTTAATTTTTAGCAATGTTTTATAGTTTTCAGTGTACAGATCTTACATAAACTTTGTTACATTTACCCCAAACTATGTCATAGTTTTTGATGGCATTGTAAATGAAATTGTATTTTTTATTTTATTTTTTTAATTATTATACTTTAAGTTCTAGGGTACATGTGCACAACGTGCAGGTTTGTTACATATGTATACATGTGCCACATTGGTGTGCTGCACCCATTAACTCATCATTTACATTAGGTATATCTCCTAATGCTATCCCTCCCCTCTCCCCCTACCCTACGACAGGCCCCAGTGTGTGATGTTCCCCTTCCTGTGTCCAAGTGTTCTCATTGTTCAATTCCCACTTATGAGTGAGAACATGCAGTGTTTGGTTTTCTGTCCTTGCAATAGTTTGCTGAGAATGATGGTTTCCAGCTTCATCCATGTCCCTACAAAGGACATGAACTCATCCTTTTTTATGGCTGCATGGTGTTTCATATTCCATGTTGTATGTGTGCCACATACATATTCCATGGTGTATGTGTGCCACATTTTCTTAGTCCAGTCTATCTTATTTTATTTTTCAAATGTCCATTGCTGGTATATAGTAATATAATTGAGTTTATACACTCACCTTGTATTGTATGACCTTGCTAAATTCAACTTTTTCATTCTAGTAGCTTTTTCTCCTCCGTAGATTCCTTAGGATTTTCTAACATAAAAGTGTTATGTGTGAAAAAGATAGTTTTATTATTTTTTTGTCCAATATCTGTGCCTTTTCTTTATTTTTCATGCCTTTTTTGCAATGGTTAGAACTTCTAGTACAATATCGAATAGAACTGATGAGAGAGGGTATCCTTGCCTGTTTACCATCTTAGGGAGAAGTATTCAGTCTTTCCCTATTAAGTATGATAGTTAGCTATAGGCTTTTTGTAGATGTCCTAAAATGTAGTCTGCTTTTAATTATTATCATGGTCTGGCAATTCTAAACAAAGCCAATGATAAAATACTTATCACTCCTAAAATATCTTTTGTTGGTCTGAGTTCCATATAATTGCTGAAATTACTTCTGAGTTTGATTAATATATATCTAACCTTCAAATTTACATATTTGCATCAATTATCCTTTAGTAATTGTATTCTATATGGAAGTTAATTAAGAGAATTCCCAGTTATACAGGGAATTCTTATTCCCCTCCCCCTCCCACCACTACCCCACACACTGACCCAGCAGCATGCTTTCTTTGGAGAAGAATTTGTAACAGATCACAGTCATTCCAGCTTCCCTCAGGGGTAGTTTGTGCCTCCAACTCCTGGGATGCATATATTCCCGCATTTACACTGCGGAGTCTGAAGAAACAGTTATAGCACTGGGATTGCAAAGATGAAGAAACAGAACCTCACTTGCTTCAATTCTATCATCTATATGATTCCTTGGAGTTTTTGGTTTTGTTAAATTCTAAAATTTAAAAGAGTGAAACTGTGAGGTATAATATTTTTGTTTGATAAGGGCAAATTTTTATTCATATATGAAATATTTTGAGTGATATTCTTAAAAGTGTCATTCATTTTAAATTCTATTCTTGTTATTTATTATTTAATTGTAACACTATTCATTTCTTTGACAGGCCATTATATAGGTCTAAGTTTTTTCCCTTTAAAAATGTATTAATGCAGGCCAGGCACGTGGCTCATGCCCTTAATCCCAGCTCTTTGGAAGGCCGAAGCAGGCAGATCACTTAAGGCCAGGATTTGAGACCAGCCTGGGCAACATGGCGAAACCCCATCTCTATTAAAAATACAAAAATTAGCCGGGCATGGTGGCATGCGCCTCTAGTCCCAGCTACTTAGGTGGCCTAGGCACGAGAATCACTTAAACTCTGGAGGTGGAGGTTGCAGTGAGCCGAGATTGCGCCACTGCACTTCAGCCTGGGTGACAAAGCGAGACTCTGTCTCAAAATATACATATATATAAATGCAATGAAAAAACTATCAATCGTTATTTTTGCATATTTGTGCTATAATATCTTATTTTTTATTTTTTACTTTTTGTAAAGTAAAAAATATTTATCTGCACCACATTCAACAAAAGATAACTTTTATTGTGAGCATTGCTTTTTTGGTTATTGTTATGATTCATTTCAGTTCATGATTATTTGTGACAATAATTTTAGTATAGAGAAGACACATTTGCTCCCAGGGTTGGGTATGCTGCTTCTGCCATTGGTAAGATGGAGCCTGTGCAGGTCCAACCCCAGGCAATTGTCAGCCCACAGACCATCCTACAGGTCAGATAGAGTGGGGTTTGGTTGGTTGCCTCTGATTATTTGTCTTCTAGGGAATATTTTGAGTTTTGTTCTGAGGCAAAGGCACAGATAAAACAGATAGATTAATGATGCATAGCTGTGAAATGATTTTGCAAAGTTCTATCAGAAAACCCTGCACTGAGAGTCAGGACTCTGCCCTGTCACCACATTATCTGCTTTCTACCCCTTGGGCTGAATTAGAAAATCTTGATTTCTTCTGGTCCTGAAATTCAATGAGTCTGTTATCCCACTAAGAAATATAAAGGGTTATTATTACTCTTGTTTTTGTTGTTTGTATTAATGAACAAAGAAGAGGCTCTGGAAACTTTGACCAATGGGGCAGAAGGACAGCAAGACAGTTAAATATTTAAAAATGTTCTAAAGTAAAATTCGAGAGTCTTGTCGTCAGCTGTTTGAATTGGGCTTACTATCACTGGCTGTGACCTTATACCTCATTCCCAAGGCTATGGGATGTTTATTAAGTTAAATTGCAGAGGGCAGACTGCAGTGGTGGCTAACCAATGCTGTATTTGCCCTTCAGCTCAAACCCATCTCTACCTGGGAATTTTCGGTGTGCTCAGATAGCAGAGACAGAGACCCATGCCCATTGTTGTCTTGTTACTGACAAAGCCAGGTACAACACCAGAGGTGAGAGCTCTGTGTTCATGGATCACCTGCATTAGAATCATGGGATGCTTCCTAACCTAGTGAATCTAAAGGCAGGGCCCAGGAATCTGCCATAAACATGTTTATATGATGATTAGTATCATGCATTCTGAAGTCTGAGCACCATTCGTATAGAAGAATGGCCAAGAGAGTGAGGATTTTAAAATGATTCAAAGCCGATACAATAGAAGTGAATCACTAAAACGTATTTTACTGCCTTTGTTATTTCAGTTTTTTTTTTGTTTTTGAGATGGAGTCTCACTCTGTCATCCAGGCTAGAGTGCAGTGGAATGATCTCGACTCACTGCAATCTCCGCCTCCTGGGTTCAAGTGATCCTCCTGCCTCAGCCTCCCAAATAGCTGGGATTACAAGCATGCACGACCGTGCCCCAGTAAGTTTTGTTTTTGTTTTTGTTTTAAGTAGATATGGGGTTTTACCAAGTTGACCAGGCTGGTCTTGAACTCCTGACCTCAAGTAATCTGCCTCCCCAAATTGCTGGGATTACAGGTGTGAGCCACCATGTCTGGCCTCACAATATCTTTAATTATTAAATGGCCAGCACTTTTTTTTCTCCAAACTTGTCATTCTGCAAAATCAGGAGATGTCATTTTAAGTTGCATCAAGTGCTGTGAGATAGATATGACTGATAAGACAAATTATAAGGTGACATTCATCACATGGAATCCATGGCCTGAATGAAAGGTTAGGAAAACTATGGGTTTCTAATGAGAAAGTCAAGTTTAATTAATTATCCTCTGAATAGATTTGCACTGGAGGTTTGGCAGCTGAAGCTTAATAGCTAATTACAAGGACTGTCAGTGAATAGTGGGTAATCTGCATCCCCAATTTCATGTTGGAGATGTCATAATTGCTGTATATCACAGGACAGCAAGGCAGAGCAAATAGATACAAGCTGCACCTTTCTAGAGGAATTCCATGATGCTGCTCTGAGAGTTGGAGAAAAGGTCCCAGCTGTCAACCACAGACTGAGATAAAGTCAGCAGTTTCACGTAATGCAGTATGTACCCAATTGCCTTTGAATCATGGAACCAGAGAGACTACCGGATGGCCTCTAGCTGATCCCCTTCCACTAGGTCATTGATGCATCCAGTTATTTCAGACTATACCATTTTCCCCTATCCTTCCAACCCTATCTGCTGTTCAGCCAGTTTCCTTTAGTAGTTAGATATCAGGCAGGGTTCCTGCAATTCACCATATCGAAAGCATTTGGCAAAATTCAACACCCCTTCATGATAAAATGTTATCATCAATCTTAGAATAGAAGAGGACTCAACTTGAGAAAGGGCATCTACAAAAAATTTACAGGTAACGTTGTACTTAATGCTACAAAACAATGTCTTTCACCTAATGTCAAAAAATCACGTTGGTTGCAGAATGAAGAATGGCTTGTGGAGCGATGGGTAAAAGTCAATGATATAATTGCATCTGGGAAGTTATGGCAATATTTCAGGTGAAGATGACAGCTTAGACTTGGATGGCAGCAATAGAAAAGAGAGGTATTTTGGAAGATGGGTCTCATTCACAGATTGGGGATTATTCACAAATTGAGGGACAGATCTAAATATAACTGCTAGGTATTATCTTACTCAGCTGGATGGATGGTGCTGCCATTCACTGGGCAGAAAAATCAGGATGATTTTCTCTATACCATGGCCCCCAAAAGTCAATTAGAGCAGTCTGATATCTGTGGAAGATATCCACATTCAGAATGGAGATGAGGTATTTTCAAGTACACGAAACTATGTTTACAAACACAGGGCTCCCTGACTGCAGGAAATAATTGAGGGAAAAAGCTGGTCTTATGAAATAAATTACTGGGAAGACATGCCAATACTGAAATACTGGAGAAGAGGGGAGAATTGTATATTTCAAGGTGCTTTACAACAAGCTCTTTAACATATTATCTGATTTAAGTATGACCACAGCCATGTGAGGTAGAATTTTTCTGATACCTGTTTTTAGATGATGATTGGAGTCCCAATTTATTAAGTGATTTGTCCAAAACTATTCAATGGTGAAAGGTTTTTAAATGTAAATCTCCTGATTGCAGTGTCCCTAATCTTTTCAATGCTACAGCAAAAGTTAATTTCAGCTAAGAAGAGAGTCATTGGAAGGAATTCAGGTCTGCAGACTGGGTCCTCTCTAATAGGCTATTTCTCTTTTCTCCCACCCAGCTAAATCCTACTCATCGTTTGAGACTCTGTTCAGATTGTTCATCTTCTGTAAATCTTTTGCACCCATTCCTACTTACTGATTACTCCCATTAAAAAAATTAAGTTATATGTTATTTAATGTAATATGTTAAAATAGTATAATTTCAACATGCTATCAATATAAAAATGATATTTCACATTTTTCTGTACCAAATATTTGAAACCCAGCATGTATTTTATATTTGCAATGAATCATAATTGGAAGTAGGCTCATTTCCAGTGCTTAGTGGCTAGTGGCTACTGTACCGGACAGCACAGGTCTACAGTCTAACCCCTTCTAACCTTCAGTGTGATACTCACCTTAAAATGTACAAAAAGAGGTGCATAATAGTTGATCCAAAATTAGATAATGCTCTGTTAAAATGGGAAGTGAAAGACAAAATATCTTAGCATTTGGACCTTATCTGATTACCGAGACATTTTACTGTGATTGAAGAGTGGCTATGCAAATCTTTTTGACATTTTTACAAATACATTGCAGACTGGTTTTCTCTTTCCATTATCTCGTTTAAAGTCTGTGTGGCCACCTAGTTATTTTGTTCTATTTCTCCACTTAACAGTTGTTCATTCTGACCTATCTCAAAATAATAAGAGCTATTTATGACAAACCCACAGCCAATATCATACTGAATGGGCAAAAACTGGAAGCATTCCCTTTGAAAACAAGACAAGGGTGCCCTCTCTCACCACTCCTATTCAACACAGAGTTGGAAATTCTGGCTAGGGCAATTAGGCAAGAGAAAGAAATAAAACGTATTCAATTAGGAAAAGAGGGAGTCAAATTGTCTCTGTTTGCAGATGACATGATTGTATATTTAGAAAACCCCATCGTCTCAGCCTAAAATCTTCTTAAGCTGATAAGCAACTTCAGCAAATCTCAGGATACAAAATCAATATGCAACAATCACAAGCATTCCTATACACCAATAATAGACAAACAGAGAGCCAAATCATGAGTGCCCTCCCATTCACGATTGCTACAAAGAGAATAAAATACCTAGGAATCCAACTTAAAAAGGATGTGACGGACCTCTTCAAGGAGAACTACAAACCACTGCTCAGTGAAATAAAAGAGGACACAAACAAATGGAAGAATATTCCATGCTTATGGATAGGAAGAATCAATATCATGAAAATGGCCATACTGCCCAAGATAATTTATAGATTCAATGCTATCCCCATCAAACTACCACTGACTTTCTTCACAGAATTGGAAAAAACTACTTTAAAGTTCATAGGGAACCAAAAAAGAGCCCGCACTGCCAAGACAATCCTAAGCAAAAAGAACAAAGCTGGAGACATCATGCTACCTGACTGTACTACAAGACTACAGTAACCAAAAGAGCATGGTACTGGTACCAAAACAGATATATAGACCAATGGAACAGAACAGAGGCCTCAGAAATAACACCACAAATCTACAACCACCTGTCCTTGGCAAACCTGACAAAAACAAGCAATGGGGAAAGGATTCCCTATTTAATAAATGGTGCTGGGAAAACTGGCTAGCCATATGTAGAAAGGTGAAACTGGATCCCTTCCTTACACCGTATACAAAAATTAACTCAAGATGGATTAACGACTTAATGTAAGACCTAACGCCATAAAAACCCTAGAAGAAAACCTAGGCAATACCATTTAGGACATAGGCATGGGCAAAGACTTCGTGACTACAAAACCAAAAGCAATGGCAACAAAAGCCAAAACAGATAAATGGGATCTAATTAAACTAAAGAGCTTCTGCACAGCAAAAGAAACTATCATTAGAGTGAACAAGCAACCTACAGAATGGAAGAAAATTTTTGCAATCTACCCATCTGCCAAAGGGCTAATATCTAGAATCTACAAAGAACTTAAACAAATTTACAAGAGAAAAACAAAGAACCCCATCAAAAAGTGGGCAAAGGATATGAACAGACACTTCTCAAAAGAAGACGTTTATGCAGCCAACAGACACATGAAAAAATGCTCATCATCAGTCGTCATCAGAGAAATGCAAATCAAAACCACAGTGAGATACCATCAGGCCAGTTAAAATGGCGGTCACTAAAAAGTCAGGAAACAACAGATACTGGTGAGGATGTGGAGAAATAGGAACACTTTTACACTGTTGGTGGGAGTGTAAATTAGTTCAACCATTGTGGAAGACAGTGTGGCGATTCCTCAAGGATCTAGAACTAGAAATACCATTTGACCCAGCAATCCCATTACTGGGTATATACCCAAAGGATTATAAATCATGCTACTATGAAAACACATGCACACATATGTTTATTGTGGCACTATTCACAATAGCAAAGACTTAGAACCAACCCAGATGTCCATCAATGATAGATTGGATTAAGAAAATGTGGCACATATACACCATGGAATACTATGCAGCCATAAAAAAGGATGAGTTAATGTCCTTTGCAGGGACATGGATGAAGGTGGAAACCATCATTCTCAGCAAACTATCACAAGGACAGAAAACCAAACACCACACGTTCTCACTCATAGGTGGGAATTGAACAATGAGAACACATGGACACAGGGCAGGGAGCATCACACACCAGGGCCTGTTGAGGGGTTGGGGTGCTGGGGGAGGGACAGCATTAGGAGAAATACCTAATGTAAATTACGAGTTGAGGGGTGCAACATATCAACATGGCACATGTATACCTATGTAACAAACCTGCACGTTGTGCACATGTACCCTAGAACTGAAAGTATATTAAAAAAAATTTAAACATTTTAAAATCTATAATAGATGAGAGGAAAATTAAAAAAAATAAAATCCAAGTGAAATTAAATTCTAGAAGATTAATGTTGCCAGTTATATTTTGATGACAACAATAAACCTAATGCAATTTTGTTATCTTATTGCTTTAAAATGCAAGTTGATAACCAACAATGGTACCATTTTAGCACAGGTAACTAACTACTTGTGTTTGAGTTTCCCAAGAGGTCATCTGAATTGCAATAATGAAGAGGCGCTTAACTGATTGATGTTTTTTATAGTCTCTTAAATAGCATTAAATTTGTCTTAGAGTCTCTAGTATATTTAACAATTATATAAAGAAAAAAAAAAGAGTTGTTCATTCTGCCATTCAGTAAATACCTGCTGACACCTTATTGGCCAAATGTGCCAGATGCAGGGATGTGAAAGATACCACATGTCTGCTTTTACAAAGCTTCCAAAGTAGTGATAAAGAGAAAGAGGGTGAAAAACATGTGAAAACATATCTTTGTGTTTTATTTGACAATTATCATTCTGTGTCTATTATTTGTTTGAATATTAGTTTTCCCCCATTTCTTTAACTGGAGTGAGAGGAATGGACTTTATCTTCTTATTCTTTTTATCTTCTTGGGACCTAGGAGAATGCCTTAATAAATACGTGTGGAATCCACTGCAATGGATGAATAAATGTGTGTTATTTTCTACAACAGAGGTCCCTACAAAGTATACTAGGAATATAAAGAAACATTTCATCTTCCTGATGGAGAATAGAAAGGAATATAAGGCAGAGGGGACATATGGTCCAGGCCTTGAAGGACTTGACACAATTGAAGAAGCTGATAAGAAGGAAGTTTGAGGAAAAGAATGAATAGGAGTTTTCAGATGAGAAAGTCTGGGAGTAGAAGTACATCACTTATGGCAGGTACTTTCTGAACATTTGCTTAATAAATACACAAATAGGTAAAAGAAAGAACTGAAGGACCTGAGGATGGTCTATTTTGTGGAGTTAGAAATGGAGGGAGTGAAGGGGTGGTGGCACAGCAGAAGGAACATGGGAAAAACTGACAGCCACGAGTTGGCTGTTGCGATTGTTAACATTTTAAAGCAAAACAAGACAACAGCAACCACCCTCTCGACGTTGGAGGTACAGTATTGTGTCCTATTCTCTTAGCTTTGGGATAATGCCTATTGTATCCATCTGAGAACTTAATGATTCCGCAATCTCTCATTAACGTGGACAATTTCATTCAAGAAGGTTTATGGGCAGAGTGAAAAATAAGAAACCTAGCAGAGTGACATGCTTTCATTTTACTATAATGCATATAAAGGAAGACAAATATGCCAATAATATCCTTCTAATTCGATAGAACAGTCTCACAAGAACTTGTGCTATTTAGAAAAAGAGACACAGCAATGACTAACTTGTTCCCTGGGCAAATTACCAAGTAAGACAATCAAAGCCACAGATTTTCATAGGTTCTGTTTCCAGGAAGACAGCAGTTTCCAAAGTCTTCAGAGTCTGAGAAGACCAAGTTCTTCTATATATACATATACATATACATATACATATACATATACATATACATATACATATACATATATATTTTGAGACAGAGTCTCACTCTTTCACCCAGGCTGGAGTGCAGTGGCACGATCTTGGCTCACCACAGCCTCCGCCTCTCGGGTTCAAATGATTCTCCTGCCTCAGCCTCCCAAGTAGCTGGGATTACCAGAATGTGCCACCACACCTCGCTAACTTTTGCATTTTTACAAAAATACAAAAGTGACGGAGTTTCGCCATGTCGTCCAATCTGGTCTTGAACTCCTGAACTCAAGTGATCTGCCTGCCTTGACCTTCCAAAGTGCTGGGATTACAGGTGTGAGCCAGCATGCCCAGCCTCTCAAATTATATTTCTAAGGACACAGTTTTAATAGAGACAACAAACTTAAAACTGTTAGAAATTTTCACCTGCCTCTATATTGTACAGTAAAGTAAAATTGATATTCCCTAAAAGTTCCAAGTTGAGAGCGAATGTAAGCCTGTATAGCCCAATTTTTCCGGAAACAGAAACCAAGAAAGTAATAGGATTTTACTAAATACTAGTGAAAAAAAGAGCACAGTATTAATCTTCCACATAAACAAGGTCACATGCAAATATGAGAAAACCCCCAAAGTTGCACTGTTTGTGTTTATGGAACCCTTCTCTAAGTAACATATCCGACACTCCAACCCCCTTCAATTCCCCCATCGCAATCCTGACAAAAGCATTTCTCCTCCCACCACCACTGCCAGAATAAGTGCCCTTTCCCTCCAGGCTCTCAGCCAGTCCAGCTTTACTTCTATGCCGGATTTCCACCTGGCTCATTTCTGCCTCTGGCCTTTTGTTCAGCTTTCCCTGCTTGAGGCACACACCTCATTCCCTTCAGTTCTTCCACGATTCTAAAGTATTATAGAAATCACCTTTCATCTAGATTGTTTGTCTTTGAACCCTCTAGGCCTTGCTAAGGGGCGGGTAGAGGTTGGAATGAGAGCTGAGGGGGCAAAAAGTTCTGGTAGTCTGTTTTTCAGGACAAGCGCTCTTTCTCTGGAAATGGTAACAAGAGCCACATTAAACAGAAAGGCTTGCTTTCATGGATGTTTCTGTTATACATATGCATTTTTTTTTTAATCGGAGAGAAGAGGAAGTGTACTTCCCCTAGCATTCAGTCATGTTCAGGATGAGGAAGGCGAGACAAACAGGGAACCTAGGTTTTATGTGAACTCGCTGAATGAGACCGACAATGCGTGGTACTTGGAAAGGACACCATCTTTACCTTTACCATGAGGACAGGGTCTCACTGTCACCCCAACCACTTGCCTGATAGTATGGTTCCTGGGTGCTAGGGGACAGGGGTAAGGAGTGGAGAGGTGTTTAGGGGGAGGAATGTGTTTAGGAATCTTTTGTGTGCTGGCAGGAAACCTGGGTCCACCAGTTCCGGAGATCCTTGTTTACTATATACCAGGCAGCGAGGCTGATGATGATCTGGAAGATGTTCATTCAGAAGCCAGCCGCCAAAAGAGGTGGACAGAGCTAGAGGCAAGCAGTAAGAAAAAGTGACCTGAGAGCAGGAAGAGCAATGGAGTCATATAAATCACATACTGTCCTGTACTGCTGTTGAAATGTGCATCCATTCATTTATCCATTCATTTTTTTTCAATCAATAGTTATTGAGTGCTTGTGTATTCACATTATTGAATGTGAATTCAATGCATCTTTTTAAGGTGGTAGTTCTTTTTGTTTTTTTTGGTGGTGGTAGTTTTTTTTTGAGATGGAGTTTCGCTCTGTCCCCCAGGCTGGAGTGCAGTGGTGCAATCCTGGCTCACTGAAAGCTCCACCTCCCGGGTTCAAGCAATTCTTCTGCCTCAGCCTCCTGCGTAGCTGGGATTACAGGCATGCATTACCACACCCAGCTAATTTTTTAAAAATTTGTTTTATTTTCAGGAGAGATGGGGTTTCACCATGTTGGCCAGGCTGGTCTCAAACTCCTGATCTAAAGTGATCCTCCTGCCTCGGCCTCCCAAAGTGCTGGTATTATAGGCGTGAGCCACCGTGCCTGGCGTAAGGTGTTGGTTCTGTGTCTAAGTTTAGAAGCATCTAAATTTTAAGTTTTATTGTTGTTGTTGTTGTTGTTGCAGGAAAACACAGATCCTGGTGCCGAACATGAGGACAGGACAGGCCGAAGGAGAAAGTGGAAGGAGGGGAGCTTCTCTCTCAGCCTCATCCTCCTGGGCCTGGATGCTGGAGAGTCGTGAGGTGGTTCAGATAACTCCGGGTGAGGAGGGAAAGATGGTGCCCACCACATGGAGGCCAGCCTAGATCTTGTATGAAACCCGTGAGGTATGAAGGAGTAATTTTTCTTTCTAAGCCATTTATCTGCTTATTTCTCAGATCAGTGCCCTTTATGTTTGAACTTGGTGTGAATGACCATCTTAGTGATTCTTACTGCAATGACAGTAGGGAGTTAAATGACATAAGAGTCTTTTTTATGGTAAAGGATATAAAAATGTATCTGCATGTGGTCAGTGTAGAATATTCCCAGCCAGAGGTGCAGTTTTCTGGATCCCTTCCACAGACATTGTGTGGAAGCACACCTATTAACCGATAAGGGGTGAAATTTCACCAGAATAGAGAAGCATTCTCTTTGCCCTTTTCACAGGGGTGAGGATGAGGTTAGGGATGGGGTTATACCTTCTTTGCTCTCCCAGCTGATTCTATATATCTTAGCCTGGATATGCCTAAACTTAAGCCAAAACAAAAAGTCATAGACAGGTAGTTTATTTGCAAAATGATACTAGGGATCAGGAGTAAGGAATGAGAGTAAAGCAGGGGAGGCAGAAAAGCCACTGCAATCATGCACTGTCAACAGAGGAATGACCAACAAGCACATGAAAGGTCTCAGTGTTACTAGTCATCAGAATTCAGATGAAAACCACCAGGAGATACCTACTAGATGCCTATTAGAATGGCTACATTAAAAAGACTGCAGCAACACATGTTGGTGAGGGTGTGGAACAGTCAGAGCTCTCATAAATTGTTGGTAGGGGTGTAAATTGGTACAACTGCTTTGGAAAGGTCTGGCACTTTCTTAAAAAACTAAACACACACCTTCCATCACCCAGCAATTTCATTCCTAGATATTTGCCCAGCAGAAATGAAAATATCTGTATATAAACAGACTCGTTTAAGAATGTTCATGGCCTGGCGCGGTGGCTCACGCCTGTAATCCCAGCACTTTGGGAGGCCGAGGTGGGTGGATCACGAGGTCAGGAGATCGAGACAATCCTGGCTAACATGGTGAAACCCCGTCTCTCCTGAAAATACAAAAAATTAGCTGGGCGTGGTGCGGGTGCCTGTAGTCCCAGCTACTCGGGAGGCTGAGGCAGGAGAATGGTGTGAACCTGGGAGGTGGAGTTTGCAGTGAGCGGAGATCGCGTCACTGCACTCCAGCCTGGGCGATAGAGCGAGACTCTGTCTCAAAAAAAAAAAAAAAAAAAAAAAAGAATGTTCACAGCAGCATTATGTGTTATAGTCAGAAACTGGAAACAGGCCAGGCCTGTAATCCTAGCACTTTGAGAACCTCAGGTAGGAGAATTGCTTGAGGCCAGGAGTTCAAGACCAGCCTGGGGAACATAGCAAGACCCTGTCTTCACAAAAAATAAAAACATTAGCCAGCCATGGTGGCACACATCTGTAGTCCTAGCTACTTAGAAGGCTGAGGTGGGAGGATCACTTGAGCCCAGGAGTTCAAGGCTGCAGTGAGCTATGATCACCCAGCCTGGGTGATAGAATAAGACCTTGTTTCTAAACAAAACAAAACAAAAACTGGAAACAGCTCATTAACAGAAGAATGGATAAACAAACTGTGGTATGTTCATGCAATGGAATATTGCCCAGCCATAAAAAGGAATGGAGTACTGATATAATAATATGGGTAAATATTAAAGCATGCTGGGTGAAAAAAGCCTTACACAAAATAATATGGTATTTTCCTATTTAAGGTTCTAGAATAGGCAGAACTAATCTGCAATGAAGAAAAATCAAAATAGTGATCTGTGCAGATGTGGGTGTACAAGTAGGAGTTGACGGAGAGCAGGCATGAGGGAATGTTCCTCTACATCTTCAAAGGAGTTTGGGTTACACATGTCAATGTACTTTTCAAAACTTACTGAATGGTACACTTACCATTGTTCATTTTATTGAATATAAATTTTGCCTTAGAAGAAAAACATCATAAATGAATACTGAAGTTTAGTTAATGATATGCATGCTGAAGTGTTAAGGGTGAATTATACTGTTATCTGAAAAGTACTTTGAAATGCATTAAAAATAAAATAGATTAGTAGATGGATAGAACAATGGATAAATGGATATACGTACGATAAAAGAAATAGAATAAGATGTTAGTTGTACAATCTAGATAGGGATAAATGGGTTTTGACTGTAGAATTCTTTCAACTTCTCTGTATGCTTGAACATTTTTATAATACAAAGTAAGGTAAAAACAAAAACACATGATCACATTGGCTACAACTGAGCAACTGTTGTACAAGCCTGTCAGGACCGTTGAGGAGTTTTCTGAAATCTACTTCAGAACCTAACACCTGGGTGGTGGAAGGGAAAACATTTATCTGTTGGCTTCTTTCTCCTTGTGTCAATGCTTAAAGCCCTCTTGCAAGTGCCCTGCACCTTAGAGAATTCCCAGGGTAGGGAGCTAGAGTACACAGCATGCATGGGCTGATGTGGGATGCTTCAGATTGCACCTGCGTGTAGCTGGTCAAAGCCTATGCAGAACCAAGAGTCAAACAAGAGGATGGAAAGTGCTCCAGAAGTATTGTATTAGTTACCCATTACTGCATAACAGATTACGCTCCAAACTTAGTGTCTTACAACAAACAAACAGCTATTCTCCACAATTCCTGTGGGTCAGGAATTCAGGAGTCACTTAGCTGGCTGGTTCTAGCTCAGGGTCTGCCATGACATTATATTCAATATTTCAAGCCAGGGCTGCATTTATCTGAAAACTTGATTGGGGCTGAAAGATCCACTTTCAAGGTGGTGCATTACATGGTCCTTGGCAGGAGGCTCCAGTGTCCTTGCCACATGGGCCTCACAATACATCTGAGTGTTCTTGTAACATCCCCCAGAGTGAGTGATTATGGGGGGAGGAAAAAGTCACATGTCTTTTATGACCTAATCTTGGAAATCACACGCTGTCACTTCCATCACCTTTTATTACTTAGAAGTGAATCACTAGGTACATTTCACACTCAAGGAGAAGGGAATTAGGCTCCCCCTCTTTTTTTTTTGAGACAGAGTCTCACTCTGTTGCCCAGGCTGGAGTGCAGTGGCACATTCTTGGCTCACTGCAACCTCCACCTCCCGGGTTCAAGCAATTCTTCTGCCTCAGCCTCCCAAGTAGCTGGGACTACACGCCTGCGCCACCACGCCTGGCTAATTTTTGTATTTTTAGTAGAGACGGGGTTTCACCATATTGGCCAGGCTGGTCTTGAAATCCTGACCTCGTGATCCACCTGCCTCGGCCTCCCAAAATGCTAGGTTTACAGGTGTGAGCTACTGCTTCCAGCCTAGCCTTCACTTTTTGAAGGAAGGAACATCAAAGAAGTTGAGAACGTGTTTGGAAACCACAACAGATTTCCATTACGTTTCACCTTTGCACTTCTTAGGACTTTTGTGCTCTGCGTAAGTCCAGTCTGCCCAGAGTCTTCTAGATAGTGGCTAGCTCCCAAATCTTACAAACACTAAATACGGGAAGGTGAATAGAACAAGTTACATTCCCTGCTGATGCAACGGGTTCCAAATCCATAAATAGTACTTGTCATCTCCGTTTTCCGCCATTTGCTCTAGATTTCCCTTAACCTTAGCCAATTACTTGGCTGATGTAGGTTGCTTTCTTGATGGCTGACTCAAAACTTTATCTCTGAGGGATCTGAGCCTTTAGTTGACCTTGTAAAGTCATGATCACTGCGATTGCCCATCCACCATCACCAGTCATGGAATCATCATAGATGTCCCTGTAAATCTTCTATGTCCCAGACACAGTCCTTCCTGCACACATAATGTAACAGCAGCCTTAGCTCTTCATGGTAATCAGAGTCGATTACTCTTTTCTGCACAGGAACACCTCTTTTTTCTTGCTGGTCTACTGCCATGAGGAACCCAAAATTCAAAAACAATAATCATACTTTAAGGTGAATGGAAGCGCTATCATTTCTGCTAGTGCGTATATTTGCCCACCTGAAAGTGGGACAATTAATTCAGCAGAACCTAAGCTCATTTGATGGGAAATGCACAACACTATTAAGTGGATCATGAGAAGTGTTGGTGAGGGGGGCAATCCTACTTTTACCTCATGTTTCCTGGACCAATGTTGTTAGACACTGGGGACACAGCACCATGTATCAGCTATTGCTTTAGGACATATACACAGTATTTTGGAGGACAGTGTCATTACCAACAGCTTGTTCTACCTGAACCTGGGCTGACACTAAAAATCCTTTTCAAGAACTTCTGCTTTCAACCATGAAGGAGTAAGCCAGCCTGCAATTACATTTTGAAAGTCAGCAACTAGAAAACTAAACAAAATGTAGGAAAAAACTATTTTAAGTCAGTGGATAAGAGTCCAACGAGATTGTGATCCCCATGAAAAGGAAAACAAAAGGAGCAAAATACACTCTGGAGTAGGCTTTCTGCCTGTAGGTAGCTCCAAGATTGTGATTCAGGGAGATGAAATTATACAGAGTGTTGTCATTGAATTAAACAGAGATTATAGTTCAAGAAGACCAAGCTAGCTTTGATTTATAAGGCAGAGCACCTAAGTCCATTTTCTGTTGTTAGAACCAAATACCTGAAACTACGTAGTTTATAATGAAGAGAAATCTATTTCTCACAGTTCTGAAGGCTGAAAGTCCAAGGTTGAAGGGGTGCATCTGGAGGGCCTTCCTATTGGTAGGGAATCTCTGCAGAGTCCCGAGGTGGTGTAGGGCATGGAGAAGGAGCTAAGTATGCTAGCTTACGAAGTTTAGTCCTTTATACGAAGCCTCTTACGAAGCCACTCATGTCCCACACTCATCACTTTATCTCATTCTAATGACCTCCAAAGGTGCCGCCTCTCAAATACTATAGTTGAATTCGCCCCCCTTAATATTGTTACAGTGGGGATTAAGTTTCAACATGAGTTTCAGAGGGGACAAACATTCAAACCATAGCATTGCTTGAGAGGAGAGCTCTCGAGAAATCTTTGGCTGGGTGCAGTGGCTCACACCTGTAATCCCAGCACTTTGGGAGGCTGAGGTGGGTGGATCGCTTGAGCCCAGGAATTTGAGACCAGCCTGGGTAACATGGTGACATCCTGTCTTTACAAAAAATACAAAAAATTAGCTGGGTGTGGTGCTGCACACCTGTGGTCCCAGCTACGTGGGAGGTTGAGGGGAAGGATCACCTGAGCCTGGGGAGGCAGAGGTTGCAGTGAGCCATCATGGTGCCACTGCACTCCAGCCTGGGCAACAGTGAGACTCTTGACTCTTTGCCTGAACACCAAACTAGTCAGGAATAGGATGAAATCCCATAGGACTGGACAAGAACAACTTTCAAGGAAAGAATAGTTCTGTGTAAGCTGTAAGACAAATAACCAATAACCAGGGTCTCTCCATGTTACTTAGGTGGTATTGAACTCCTGAGCTCAAGCAATCCTATCTGCCTTGGCCTCCAGAAATGTTGGGATTACAGGCGTGAGCCACAGCACCTGGCCCTACAAACTTTTAAGAAGATAAATGCTTGTAGAAATTTAATTACATTTTGCCTCTATGAATTCCTGATGAAAACTTTCTGAAATCTGTCATAAATACATAATCAAAAGAAAAAAATAAATATCTTTAATATTTTCACATCCCTGAGCTTTCTGACTCCTTCCTTAGTGCTATGGCAAGCTCCAGTCCAGGCAAGTTCTAGCCTCTGGACTTTATTTATTATAGGACACTATTTTGTCCAAGCCTCAAGAAATCACTCTTGCAGTGTATTGCTACAGCTATCCTTGCCAGGACACTAAGTTTCCTGATCAAGGAAGGGTGCTCCCAGGTCAATAAATTCACGGTTTTCCAGCTTTCTATTCCACTCACCCACCCTAGTCCAACATCCTCAAGATCCACTTTCACAAGCTTATCCAGGTTCCTGCCTGTATACATTACCCAGGTGAATGGTTTGGCTCTGTGTCCCCACCCAAATCTCATCTCGAATTGTAATCCCCATGTGCTGAGGGTGGGGCCTGTGATCCCCATGTGTTGAGGGAGGGAGGTGATTGGATTATGGGGGAGGTTCCCCCATGCTGTTCTCGTGATAATGAGTGGGTTCTCACGAGATCTGATGATTTTATAAGCATCTAGCATTTCCCTTGCTTACACTTCTCACTCCCGCCACCCTGTGAAGGTCTTTGCTTCCTCTTTGCCTTCCACCATGATTGTAAGCTTCCTGAGGCCTTTGCAGCTATGCAGAACTATGAGTCAGTTAAACCTCTTTCTTTTATAAATTACCCAGTCTTAGGTATTTCTTTATAGCAGTGTGAGAACAGTCTAATGCCTCAGGTCCTTCAGTTTCTTTAGTAAACTATTTCCTACTGCAGCAGGGATACATTTCCCCACCTGCTTGAGCCAAAACATGACTCCAGTTATCATGGAGTCAGTGAGTGGGAGATGGAAGGAGACCTTGAGGAAGACAGACATCACTTTGCAAAGCAAGATTCAGGTGAGGTATTTTCAGGGTCTCCTGGCAAGATGAGGCTGATGTCCCCAGCAAGGAGAAGAAGGCTGGCTTTGCTCTCCTAGAGGATGAAAATTAATCTAGTGACTCAATATTCTTAGACTTGTCTCTCCTATCCCAGCTCTTAAGATCTTAAGCTTTTCCTATCAGGGTTCTAACTTTGAAATAGGAGACCTGTGAAGCCTTGGCGTTCTGTCTCCTCTATGACTCTGTCACCTGTTGTCTTAATCTTCAAGACAGTATTCCCTGTGCCTGCAGGAGATCAAGTTCTTTTAACCATTGCTCTATTCACCGTGGGCTTGAGTTGATAGTTGGCTAACATGACCCTGTCATTTTCTTATTTTGAGACTTTCAAAGCAGTTAACAAAAGCCACTGAATTCCCTATTCCTTTACAATTATCATTGCCTCCATATTGTTCAAGTACCATAGCTACCACTTGACCCAGAGCCTCTCCCTTCCACCTGTACCTCATCCCAATCCACCACAGGTGAGAGCCTTAATTGTGTTGCTGCTGGATCTGCACTTACCACTCAAGCTGTGACGGGAATGATGAGAAAAACGTTCTTCTCTTACAGTGACCATCCTGGCTACCTGCAAAGTATGCTTAGAATTCTAGATTCCTTTGAAGTCTGGGTAAAGATCTCCCAAGGGCTGGCTGATGGGGACATGGGGATTCTTAATCCTGTTCACCTACAACATCCCATCCAAAGGGAACCTCAGAAGTATTAATCGCCCACCTTTATGGGTTGTGCATGCATGACTGCCAAGCAGCTTTCCATAGGCATCACAGACTTTGGTGTCAGACAAACCTTGGAGCAAAAGCTACAGATCCAGTGTCTGGACTGAGGCAAGGTCAGGTTATGCCTCTGTGGAACTGCTTGCCTGCATCAGTGACTGGGGTAAGTGGCCAGGCCAAAAGGATGGGAAATGGTGCTCAAGAGTTCTGGTCCCCTGGAGGCCCTGACTGGAGCCAAGTGTCAGCACACCAAACATCATCAGCTCATTCTGGAGCATTTACTTTAACCCAAGTATTAATAAATAAGTTGGAAGTCAATTTGTAGATGCACTGGACCAGAACTAGGTCAAAGTCTATTTGCCTAATCAATGCCCTGGCTACCCTTTTTTCTGTGTGGTTGTACGGAGTTTGGTTTGAGTCTGAGGACCATGATCACAAGTCCATTTCTCGGTGGACTAAACAAGAAACCAGGCTAAAGATTCCCAAACTTACTAACATCCTTCCCTTTACCCAGATATTAGCCTGATGACAATTTCATTCATCAACCTAGCTTTGAACATAGTTTTCAGTGTCCAAATTCTTTCTGGATAGTTTATTTCTCTCTTCAGTTATTAGGTCTGTAATCTTTTATATGATCTGTGTCCACATAAAAAATTACCAACATTTTCCTAACTAGTTTAGTAATGAAAGTACCATCGAATTAAAAAAAAATCTTCAGTGTGGGGGAAAAGGAGGACAGATGTGATTATTAGACTGTCATCATGGGTCTCTACTTGTTTTAAAAAGTTATAGCTACCTGAGGATTTTTTCAAAAGATTTTATTATGAAAATTTTAAACAACCACAAAGTAGAAATAATAAAATAATAAATCCCCATGTACCCATCAGCCAGCCCTTGGGAGATCTTTACCAAGACTCCAAAGGAATCCAGAATTCTAAGCATACTTTGTAGGTAGCCAGGATGGTCACTGTAAGAGAATGGTTTTTCTCATCATTCCCGTCACATATTGAATGGGTGATCACATTTCTACCTTAGAAATGGATTATTTCCCCTCTGGTGGGTTTATTTGCTCAGGTTCCCTTTAACCAGAGGGTATCGGGGCCGGGGCCAGGCATGAGGCAAGATCTAGCTGTGCCCACTGGAGGGGGCAGTGTCCTCCTGTTTCACAGTAATTTGCTGTGGATTGGCCCTGATACTTGTCAGAGTTTTATTTAGCTCTGTTCTTCTCCTTCTGTTGGAATATCATTCATTTTTCTTGGACTGTGGGATGCGGTCCATGACCTTCACACTAGCTCTTGCATTACTGTCTGCAGTGTTTCACAGTAAATGAATTGGCATAACGTCACCCACCCTACCTCTACACTGTTTGACTCTCACATTTCCATCAGTCTAGGCTGCTCACTGTTTTCCATCTCAGTTCTGGGAAGCCAGAAAAAAATTGGTTTGAAATTGAATTTTTAAAGTATGTTTTTCTAATGAAACTCCTAGATGGCCTTGATTGCGTCTCCAGATCTCCTCTCATCTCGCTTCTGTTTTCACACAGAGATGCAGTTGTTTTTCATAGTCTGGAGCATAGAAAAAATGTGGACTGCACTCTATGCTGATCAGAACCTATATAGACCTCTGGGTTTTATTTTGGGCACTGCATTTGAAAGGAAATAATGGCAAACTGGAGTGGGGTGGGGGTGAGGGAGGGGAACTAACAGATAGGTCTGAGCAATATCTGATGAACAATTAACCATGTAGAAAAGAAGGCCCTGGGGAGGCAGAGTAGCTATCTGCAAAAGTTGTGTTGAAATATAGCTGTGATTGGTGTGGGGAAGTTAGAGAAAGCAAATTTCAGCTTATTATAAGGTTAGATTAGAAACATCCAATAGTTAAACTAGACTGACTCATAAAGAAGTGAGTTTTCCTTCCTAGGAGTCAGATAAATGCCAGGTAACATCTCTCAGGAATATACTTCGGGGCGGGGAGGGGAGTTCCTCATAATAGAAAACCCGTCTAGAACACTTATTTTCTTCCAAGTAGTCTTCTAAGCACCTTTCCTTTATTATTTATTTAACCCTCATGACAACCTTATGAAATAGGCACTTCAGATCCACAGCTTTTATCTGAAAACCTTAAGACCAAAATTCTTAATTTTCTGGATTTTAGAAAGGTATATGGCACATACACCTTATGGTAGAAAATACCCCCACGGGGCTGTTCTCCATGATCAAATACATTAATATTTATACAGTGAGGCATGTGAATTTTTGCATTAAATGGAATACTTTTACATGAGTTGGGTTACGTTTTGTTGCCAAATGAGTTCAGATCATCTCTTCCCACCAAAAAATTTTGAAATAATTTTAGGTTTTTGCATTCTGAATTGTAGAAAAGAGATTATGGACACATATTGCTATTCCTGGTTTACTCATGAGGAAACTGAGGCAGAGAGATTAAGTAGCTTGCTCAAAGTCATATGGCTTCCACCCAGGCAGAAACCGGGTTTGAGCCCTGCTCTTAAGCACTATGTGGACTGCCTCTGCCTGTGCTCTGCCTCCTCTCTTTGAGGGGTTGGGCTTAGTTACCTGAAATGTCTCTAACCTTGAGCCTTCGATTCCCTGACCTCTGACTTCAGCCAGCCTCACACTGGTTCCAGAGCAATACTCAGAGCTGTTCTCAGATACTAGAGTGGAATAAATGAGAGACATCTGGAGAAAGGAGACCTCTTCCTATCCCAACAGGACTGTGTTTCACAGGAGGCATTTTAGTGTTGTTGTTCCCCAATGGCTAGGCAGAGGCAGACAAAGAGAACATTGTGTATCATCATAATTTGTCTTCAGTGACCTTTCTTTTTGTGTCATTCACCACCACCTGTTCCTCAAAACACCACCACGTGAACCCCAAGCCCAGTGGCTCAGGTTTGCCCTCTTTCCACCCACGTTCCAGGATGGATTTTTCCAGGAACAGGACTAATGACTCTTAACTTTTCTTCTACCATCTAGAGGTGGATTATAAGGTAGCAACCCAAGAATCTGGGTTTGGACATTCAAATACTTGAGTTTAAGTCCAGATGTGCAAACTTGGGCAAAGCCATTTAACCTCATTCATCAACTTGTCAAATAGGACAGATAATACTTACCCGGGATGAATTCCAGTTTTGATGAGCCTGACATTTTCACTATTTGTTGGAGCCTTCTTAAACAAAAGAATAAAAATTTATGATATGAATTGGTTACAAAATTGTGTGTTTATTTAGAAACAATTCTCATGTTCACATAAGGGGAAATATGATGCATTAGGAGTTGAAGTGATCTTAACAAAAGGCTTTTTTTGCGTATAATTTACAAAATTATACAACCATGTAAACATATTGATAGGGCCCCTTTCCAGAGTTAGAAAGGGGTCCATTCAGCAAACAGTCCTGCAACTTAGAATTCATTAACAGCAAGGTAAATTTGCTTCTGTATCAAACTCACAGAGTTGTAAGAATTGAATCACAAGATTAAATATATGCAAATGTGTTTTGTAATCATCAAACACTGTGCATAATTATTTTGATGCCTACAACTAAGCAAAAATATTTATACCTACAACAAAGCAAAAATATTTATTCAATAAATAATAAAATAGATGAAATTTGCTCTCACCAAAGTAGTATACAAGCTAATTGTATTACATTTCCCTAGGCCTGAAAACGTTTATCAGAGTGATATATGTACATATTTTTATACAACAGTCCAATATTGATAAAAGATTTGCAACTGAATAGAACAACTCCATGTCCCACCCCTCATATTTTCTAATTCCACTTTCCAGACTGAATACGTTTCCTCCATATTGCTAACTAATATGTGCTATCTTGTTTTTCCTGATTTATCAACCTTGAATATTGTCTGGTGGCTTTCTATTATGGCATTATTCACTTTCTTCTTCCCATTCTCTCAATATAGTTATAGGACAGTTCTTATAATATGAAATATTGTTTATGGCTGAACAAAATAGTGGACTATGATTTTACTTCCTTCCGCATACCTCTAAATAATTGTGTTATTTTTCATTTGCTTAGTTTTCCATTGTACCTATACTTGGGTTTTCCCACCGTCTACAATAGCATTTTATATATCTTTCCACGCAGTCAAATTCCCCACACTGCAGAGAGCCATGGAGCCCTCCATCCCTCTGCTCCAGACTAGTCTTGCTGTTTTCTGTCCAACAATACAGAACTTCATGTGCTATCATGCTGGAAATTTCCATCATCTCTCTCCTAAATTGGATTTCCTATGTTTTCTATCTTCCTCTGTTTTGGTTGCATCTTTTTGGTGGTTCTTATTCTCCAGTAGCTTCTAAGGAAAGGTCTATGGGAGGTACATTAACTGAGACTCTACATGTGCATGTCTCAAAATATCTTTATTCTAGCCTTATAATTAACTGATAGTTTAGGCGGATATGGAATTCTAGGTTTAAAACAATTTCACTCAGAATTTGGAAGGCATTTCATTGTCTTCTAGCTTCTGATATTGCTCTAGAGAAGTTCTGCCATTCTCATTCACAATCCTTTGTATCTGATGACTTTTCCTCTTTGGAGATGACCTATGATTCCACAATAACATGTGGTAGGTTAGATTATTATTCAAAAGATTCACTTTTCTCCCTCTCCCTGACTTACTTTGGCTTGTGGGATATTAGCAAGTATGTTGCAAGCAGTGGCTTGAAAACCACTTGTGTGGTTGGGCTTGTTTTCTTAGCCTTATGCCATCAGAAGCACAGAACAGGCTGATGACTAGCCCACTGGTTCTAGAAGGAGGATGAGTAACACATGGAGCAAAGCCAAACCCTCCTAGCCAAGCTCAGCCTGAATCAGCAGAGCTGCACAGTGGAGCCCAGCTTGGATCTGCCAACACTCAGCTGATTCATAGATCAATGACAATAAACGACTGTTATTTTAAGCCACTGAATTTTTGGATGTTTGTCATATAATATTTTGTGGCAATAGCTTTTGGTATCAGAAATTAGTATCTAAATTGGTATTAGAAATTGGTATTTGTAGTGGGGTAGAGGCACAAGAAAACAAAAATTAAGTGGCATTGGTTTGGAGGCTGGATGATGGGCACAAGAAAACTGTTATAGGAGGCTGGAAAGAAAATGGTAATCTGTGTTTTGCAGGGATGAGACATTTTCTAAAACTGTCACCTTTGGTAACTTGGAAGTTAGCATATGTACCTAAAAATATTTGGATTTGTGCTGAGAAGTCTTCAGGCACAATGATAAAAGTGTGAGCTAGTTGTATTTAGCTGCATATAATAGGTACTAGAGATGAGTTCAGAAAAGAACCAGCCAGGTTTCAAGGAACATGTAGGTGGAATACAGAGAGCCCAAGAATTCTGGGACTTGCTGAGTTGGAAAATAAACTTTTGCATCTCCAATATAGTTGGCAAGTCAGCTACGTTGGGCCTTCTGTCCTGGAAGGTTCCCCAGTTCATCCTCACAGGGTTAGATACCTCTCCTGCCTTTAGATTTGCCTTTCCTTGCCACAGAGCTTCAGCAAGCCCCACTACCTGGGGCTGATCTGTAGTCATGGAAGCACACACAGCATAATATTGACCAGAGGATCACTTCATAGCAAAGGAGGCTTGGGAATAGGACAATGACCATGGGATCCACTGGTCATATCAGATACTACATCACCTAGATGGAGCCAGCCTCATAAAGCATTGGAATGGTTACTAAAGGCACAGCTGAAGCTCCAGCTGGAGGCAGTGCTCTGAAAGAACAGGGTACCATCCTGCAGGATGCACTGTATACATTAAACTGGGGTTCTCCATATGTTGCTGTGTCCTCAACAGGAAGAATACATGGGTCTGAGAACCAAAGAGTGGAAGCAGGAGTGGACCCACTTATCATTTCCGATGACCTCCTGGGGAACTTTGTGCTTCTTGTCTCTACAACTCTGGGCTCTATGAGATTAGAGGTCTTTGTCCTCAAATGAGGTGCAGCTTGGCAGGAGACACAGCAAGTGTCCCATTGAACTATATACTCTGGCTGCCACCAGGGCATTTTGGACTCTTTCTATGAAGACACCAGCAGGTGGAAAGAAGAGATCATTGACTTCCATCAGCAGGAAGAGGTGAGGCTGCCTGTACACAATGGGACAGGGAGGAAGGAATGTGTATGGATCCCAGGTGATCCCTGTGGTCAAGTTTTTCTGTAGTCTTGCCCAATCTGTGATGTGATTTCCAACAGCTAAGACCTTCTGGAATAAAGATAATGAAGATAATAAAGAGGGGGAGGGGAATTTAGATTGGATGGTGCAGGTAGGAGAAGATGACTATTGGTTGCGATCTCAAGACAAATGGTGGCACTAGGGGCTATAGTTCCTCCCATTAACTTCTCTCTTCTAAGTATTTCTTCAAGAAGAGGGCCCACAGGAGCCATGGGGAACTGGATCTATGGAGGACAAGAAATGGACTGTGGCAGTCCTGGAGGTACACTGCTTAGATGTCCTTTTAAGATAGTCGGCCATGGAAAGCATAGCTGAGTGACAGCTACATAGAGGCCATACTTCCCTTCGACTGCTCCCAGCTGATCACTGAATAAGATGAGGATAGTAGAGCCACTTGTGCCCACCTGATGTGAGGCTACTCTAATGAACAGCCTTTGTCTCAGACACTAACACTCCTTTGTTCTGGCTGGACACAGTGTCACAGTTTCTCAGAACTGCGCTGTGGCCTGAAGCTTTTCCTAGGCAGGACTTTCTTTGCTCTCTTCTTTCCCAGGTAGCAGACCTGCATTATATTCTTCTGCTCTCCATTCCTTTATCCTTCACAGGCATTTCTCCCAATAAATCTCTTGACTACCTAATCTCATCTTGACATCCAAGAGGATCCAAAGTGACATAAATGCCACAGCATTTCTAACTGAAATAGTAATACACTTGGGAGACCCTTTCAGTTGAGGGACTCAAGACTTTCAGCCAGAGGAATTTTTTTTTTTTTTTTTTTTTGAGACGGAGTCTTGCTGTGGCCCAGGCTGGAGTGCAGTGGCGCAATCTTGGCTCATTGCAACCTCCACCTCCAGGGTTCAAGCAATTCTCCTGCCTCAGTCTCCTGAGCAGCTGGGATTACAGGCACATGCCACCATGCCCAGCTAATTTTTGTGTTTTTAGTAGAGATGGGATTTCACCATGTTGGTCAGGCTTGTCTGGAGCTCCTGACCTCGTGATCCATCTGCCTCGGCCTCCCAAAGTGTTGGGATTACAGGCATGAGCCACCATGCCTGGCTGGAATTTTTTTTTAAATAGAGACAGGGTCTTGCTATGTTCAACAGGCTGGTCTTGAACTTCTGGCCTGCAGCGATCCCTCACCCCCATCTCAGCCTCTCAAAGTGCTGGGAAAACAGGCATGAGCATTGGCATATTTGAGGTACCTGGCCTCAAATTTCTCTTTCTGGAACTCCTATTAGTTGGATGTTGACCCCCAGGATCAAGCTTCTAATTTTCTTATCTTTTCTCCTCTATTGCCCATATCTTTGTCTTTTAGTTCTGTTTTCTAAAAGACTTCCTCAACTTTATTATTCAACTTGTCTAGCAACTTTCAAAACTTCAGCTTTCTTACTCTTAATTTCCAAGAGCTCTTTCTTATTTTCCAGTTACTTGTTTTCTATATTATTCTGTTTTCCTTTCATGAATGCATTTTCTCTTCTTATCTAAGGATGTTATTTCTAGTTTTGTCTTTGAAGTGTTTATTCCCTACCTTGTCTCTACTTCCTCTAAGTAGCCTTTTCTGTTTTGTTTTGTTTGGTTTGGTTTGACTTTTGTGTCTGTCTTTCATGTAAGGAAACTTTTTCAAATGTCTGCTGATTCTTGACTATCTGTTCTTATTTGGGAGTGAAGCACTAGCCAGCTAAATGATAAATCTGTGGGCTTGGGAGGGTTTTAAAAGCACTTATCTAAACATCTAGTAATACAGGTCCAAGGACATTTATGAAGAAAAGGAGACTGAATATTTAAAATAGGTACCATCCTTGGAAATTTTGAGTCTGGGGGTGACCTCTCCTCAGCCTCCTCTTGTCCTGAAAACTGTCACCCTCCTTGGTTCCACTGCAGTGTGTATGGCAGTAAGCTGACTTTGTCAATAGGAGAAACTCAGATGTCAATATCTGTTAGAATTCTCTCTGGAGAATTGATGTCTGGAGAGAAGAATCTTCCAGTCTCCTTCATGAAGGGTATAAGCCTAGCTGCTGGCATTTTTGCAGCTGAGATGAGGAGAACATTTGCATCATTCAATATTTTTACTCTGGATTCTAACCCCTATCATATACTAGAAACCTCTGGTTCAGTTTTTCCTCCAAAATATTTGTAAGGAAGGGTTTTCATCACTTTTTTGGGGCTATGGGTGAGGACTAAATGTTTATTAAATAGATTTTGAACAAATCTCTCTATTTTTATCAGTTGCCTCACCCCAACTAGTGCTCAAAGCCTGGGCACTAGTTTGAGAGTTCGTACAGGACAAAATCAGTTTGCTTCTTGGTGACTTCATTCTCTGCAGGTTCTTATATTTCACCTTTCTCTATTCCGCTAAGGCCAGAGTCCTCTGGTTGCTTTCTTTCATCAGGTATTGTGATGTGTCCTTCTGTTTCTCATCTTTTTTGCTGACAGGGGAAAGGAGAGATAAGGTCTTTTCTCCATCATCTTAAGCTGAAAGTCTTCCAGGTTATTTTCATGTTAAAAGAGAGCATGCCTAATTCATAGCTAGCTTGTGCAGAACACCTCAGGAGAGCCTGGCCTAGCAGGGCTGGGAGGACCCACAGGGGTGAACAAATGCAGCTGGATTGAAAGACAAGAGCAGAAAGCATGATTGAGCTGGGAAAGAGCTCTTTTCCAAATGGCCTATTCAAAAATGGGATGGGAACTGCAGTTGGGTTGAGGTGCACTCAGCTATAGAAGAAGAAACAGATATGAGATGCTCTGGCCAAGACAGAGTCAAGGTGGATGCAGTTTATCTGAACTCCTGTCCAAGCTATTCTAGTGGCCATGTCAGATCTGCCTCGATGCCACCTGTTCTCAGTGTCTTCACGCAAAGTAAGAAGCACAAGCAGTTGAATTCCAGTGTCAGCAAGTGGCCCTCTGTGTACCCTGCAGAAAAAGGCTCCCTACGGAAACTTAAAGTCACACCTTTGCTCCAGCTAAGAGCTCCACTTTGCCCTCATATTTTGTGGATCTTGTCCAACTTAAGCATTTTTCACCTGAAGGATTAAAATAGGGTGTGGTTTATGTGGGGGTAAAACGGCTACAGATTGATCATCATTAAAGCCAAGGAGAGACTTTTTTTCATTAAAGCAAAGGGGAGACTTCAAAGTCTGAGAAAGGCAAGGAGGACACCAAATCTACAGACTAACCATAGCAAAAGCACAGACATGCTGCCCACCCAGAAGCACTGGAAATAAACATGGTTGCCAAGGTAGCTGGAAAGACCCTTTCTATTAGGTTGGTGCAAAAGTAATTGCGTTTTTTTGCTATTAAAAGTAATACATTAAAAAAAGTAATACTTCCCTACTCCCCTTGGACTTCCCATGATAATAGTGACACAATTTTAAAACTATTTATCTGAACATCTAGTAATACAAGTCCAAGGGCATTTATGAGGACAAGGAGACAACTGAATATTTGAAATAGGTATCATCCTTGGAAATTTGGAGTCTGGGGGTGGCCTCTCTTCAGCCCCCTCCCACCCTGAAGCCATATAGATGGTTTCTTGTCCCCACCCTTCCCTACACCTTCCGTCTGGCCCTGCTTTTAGGTCTTAAATGGATTCAATTTTTGGGACAGGTGACACTTTTCCCTCTTGTCCCTCAGGGTGGTTTTTCTGTTGTTTTTGTTTTTGCTTTCCCCCATAGCTTGTATATTTTGAATAGAACAATTATGTGAGGATGATCAGCCTGGAAGCCCTTTCCAGAGCTGAGTATTTCCAGAACAGAAGTAAGCAGGCTTCTTTCATTCTAAAGTCTACGGTGATTTTTAACAGGATTTCCTTATTTCCTATCAGTTTGTTTATCAAAGACTCTAGCATGGAGTTTATTTAGGAAAAACAAATGACTTTCTAGGTTCCACTACTTGGCTGAGAGAAATTCATGTTTTAGGAAGCCCCAGATGGGTAAACCTTGTTGTTTTCTTCTTTTAAATGACCTGTATTTTCAGTTTTTTTCTACTTGCTTTTATTTCCCACAATCCAGACTTGCCTTTTCTATTTTGCCTATCCAACAATCTAAAATACTATGTAAAGATACAGACAAGTCTTGTTGATTCTTTTAAACATTAGCCATAATCCAAAAAAGAAAAAAGTCTTAGGACTATAGTCCCAACAGCACAAATTTTAACCCTGACCAAAGCAATTTCTATTTTAATTTAGATTATTTGAGCTGAATTTGCAGGGCGAAGTGGTCATGAGTAAAACTAACCATTAGTTACTTCAAGCTTGCAACAATGGCAAAGAAATGTCAAGCCATTAATTAAAATGACTCCCACTGCCCCTCCTGGAATCAAGTCGTTCCCAGTTAGTCAACATCTGTCACAATCTGTGTAAAAGGGCAGAACACACTATACCCAGCACATTAAGTTAGAACACAGAGGTCTTGGGTCACTGCCAGAGTAACTTGTCTGTGGCATGATAGTTGCTAAGCGAAACAGAGCATTCTCTGCAGGGAGCCCTCCTGGACTGAGGCTCCTTCTCTTCCCCTTTATTTCTTGCTAGGCCAGCAGGAGCCAGGCCGTGGCCTGCTGACTGCATCTGCCAGATGACTACAAATGTGTGAGTAAACCCATTCTCAAGACCAAGAGAACCTCTCAGCTGAACCAGGCCCAAGTTGCTCACCCACTGAACTGCCAGTTAAATAAATGGTGGTTGTTTTAATCCACTAAACGCTGGGATGGTTTGTTATACAGCAGTAGGTATCAATACAGTGTACTTGTCAATCTAGGAATTCCTGTCTTGTCAAATCTGAGAAAATTCTCAGTCACTGTCACTTCAGATATTGCTTCTTTCCCATTTTCTATTCACTCATTCCAAAACTCCTAGTGGATGTCTTTTCTGTCATTTCTGGTTCTCTTTTGTGATCTTAAACTTTCATTCATTTTTTTTTCCATTTTTACTTCTGTGTTACATTTTGAGTCATTTCCTTAGTTCCAGTTTGCTTATTTTCTATTCAACCATTAAATATTTCTATTTAGTTTTGAGTTTCAGTGGCCATGAGTTTCATTTATAAAAGAACTATTTGGTTATTTTCTAAATCTGCATTTTGTTTTTACATGTTTTTCTGTTTTTTTAATTTGTATTTTCCTTTGCCCTTGTAAATCATTTAAAATGTACTTATTTTATAATCATCTATGGCTTGATCTATTTCTTTACTTCTTAGGCATTACTTTTTCTGTTAATTTCATGATCTGACCCTCAAGGTGGTTTCCTCCTATGGTTTGTGATTTTTATTATGAGCTTATTTTCAGCAGGGATTTCTCCCCTCTGGTGAATATCTGTATGCCTTGGGTTGTGTGATTGTCACTTCACTGTGCCTGCAAGTTTGCTTCTGATGGAGTCCTACCAATATCACCAACTCTCAACCAGCTCTAATGTTTCTTGGTATTTCTGCCCACAGTGAAAATTCAGAGCTCATTTCAATGTATGGCATGGGCTTGGCTTCAAGTTTTTCTGTATGACCTTTTTGTAAATTTATTTTTATTTTTTTAAACCTATAGCCTAAGGACACGGGAGCTTTTTTTCCTGATTTGTTTTTGCCGACACTGCAGCCCTCAGGAACTCAGATTTTGCAGAGTGCTCAATTCCAGTTGCCTTCCTTACTCACACCAGAGACAACATTTTATTGGCCGCAAGGGTGTTAAAATCCCAAGGGTGTTAAAATCCCCGGATCTCCAGGGCCTATCATTGGTCCAAACCCTGCAGAGGCTACAGTGACATTAGCCCCTACTTACTGCCCAGCCTCTGAGCTCCCTCTTTGTTTCTGGAATCTGGGGATTTCCCTTTCTCTCTGTCTATAGATTGTTGTGCTGGACCCCTATTGACTCCAATAGGAATGGCACCAGGTTCAAGAGGCCAAAGAAGAGACCTGGAGCCAGCAAATGAGACGTAAGATTTGATTTGGGGGAACTTCTGTACAGGGATGGACTAGTGGCAGTGGGCTGGATAGGAGAACCACAGCTGCTTTCCAAAAGCCTGCAGTTTATACAGCACCTTCACTTAGCACCCTCTCTCCAGCAACATCCACATGGCAACCCCCATTTCCTAGGCTAAGTTATTGCTGTCAGATGTGTTTGCCATACAGGCTGCTGTACAGAGTATGCTTAAGTTATTGCTGTCAGGTACATCCACCATATATATACATACACATGTACGTATATATACACATACATGTATGTGTGTGTGTACATATTTGTACTCATATACATGTATATATATGGATATATAAAAAACTTTTTCTCTGTGTTTCTCTGTAATAGTAACTGAAAAGGGAATTCTTCTATATAATCTTAGTCCACTATATTGCTGGAAGTTCTCTCCTCCATACTTTTGAGATATGAATTTTACCTTTCAATATTCTAAAATTATAACAAAGCTATAAATTTTGGGAATTTGTATATGTTTGTTTTTAGAAAAATTGTTAGCAACATAATAGCAATGGGATGCTTTAACGTACTACCTTGAATCTTTACCAAATCAAGAGAGTAAAAATTAAGCACAAAAGAGGGATCTAATACTATAAACAAGTAGATTTAATACATATGTGTCAAACATAGTAAGCTAGAAGCAGTGAATATACATTTTCTGGTGCTCATTTAACATTAACGACCTTCAAGAAGGCTTTAAACAGCAACAGATAGAGTTGAGTTGCTTTGGCCTATTGCTAAAGGCATCTAACCCACCTGCTTTGTGGGAGGTCATCTGCTTTGAATCTCAACTGTATCCAAGTCAGATTTAAACTCTATGGGCCATTGGAATTGTCCTCTGAATCATCTCCAACTCTGCAGGATACATAATAGCGCCACCTTGTTGTTCTGGAATTTAAAGACAGGGTCTTATTCAACTTTGGCTATTTTTGTGCAGTCCATGGATCCTTGAAACAGGACATTCTACTTTACCATATCTGACTCATAGAAGACCTATGTATATACCTACCGGGTGGCTACTACCCAGTAACTCCTACCGCCAATACCATGACATTTGTTTTGAAAACCTTAGCTTATTGCAATATTGCTTATAATTATGAAACATTAGAAACAACTGAAATGCCTATCAAAGAGAGAATTTATAAATACAATGTAACATATTCACATTCTATTTTGATATGAATTACCATAATATTCTATTAGGATATGAATTGTTATAATGGCCATTAGAAGGAATGGATTGTTCCCATATATAACATAATATATCCATGTATAAAGTATCTATATAATACCAACACATAACATAATGTAAAGAAAAGAGATTCATGGAATAAAATGTGCATGTCATTGATATAAATTTTAAAAACACAGAAATAATACATTATATTGTTTAAGACTATATATGTATGTAAAATCATTACCAGTGGACTGATTTGGATATACACTAAATTCATGCTACTTGCTTCTGGAGGTTGCAGTAAAGAACTGGAACTGTGTCTGGGGACGTCACTTTTATCTGTTTTATTTAGTTCATTTTTTATAAACAATCTTGAGGCAAATATGAGAAGCTGTTAATAAGTGTCAATTAGTCTTTTTGTATATTGGTTGCATTTCTCTTTTTTTACGACTTTATTGAGTATAATTGATGTACACTAAACTGCACATATTTAAAGTACACAATGTGATAAGTTTTGACAAGTGTATGTACCATGGAACCTTTACCACAATCAAGATAATGGACATTTGTTTCCTCCGACAGTTTTCTCAGGCCCTTTTGTAATCCATTTTTTCCTTAAACAATTTGTTTTCCATCACTA
The DNA here is from genome assembly GCF_006542625.1 of Nomascus leucogenys. Lineage (NCBI taxonomy): Eukaryota > Metazoa > Chordata > Mammalia > Primates > Hylobatidae > Nomascus > Nomascus leucogenys. The sequence continues at coordinate 85,950,446 of NC_044382.1, forward strand.
TAGATTAGTTTTATATAAATGGCATCCTACAGTATGTACTCTTCTGGTGGCGGGGGGATGTGTATCTGCCTTAATTCAGTAATTTCTCAAGATAAAAACAATTTTAAAAATCTTGGAACTGCTGAAAACAATCTGGGGCATATAATCTGTGATTCAGAGAGGGGGAAAGGAGGGAATCTGTGGAAAGCAGGTACCATTTGGGATAGATTCCCAAGCAGGAAGAATAAGCACACTTATTATAATGGCTTCCACATTCCCCAAATTATTCCCTTCATGTAATCTTTTTTTTTTTTTTTAATTTTGTGGCAGTGCCTGAAACTGCACAGATGAGAGTCTTTTGGATAAGTAAGCTACCCATTTAAAAACAGACGCTTTGCTCAGAATTTACTCAATGGCAGCTGGTTCAAGGAGAAGCTTGTTATCCTAACCCTCTCCCAAACTTAGCTTCATTAAGGAAATGTGTGTTTGGATCATAAGAGAGAGGAGCTAAGATGTATTGAGGCATGGAGAGTTGGGGACTGTAGGAAGATCTGAGTGAGGCAGCACCCTAGGAGACTTCGGGGAACCCTAGGATATCGGGACCAGGACCAGGAGGTGGGGAGGGCCCGAAAAGAATGTGAGAAGACACCCAAAGTTAATAGCCGTCCCTTTCCTAATGTTCCCTATGGGCGGCTCCCTGATGAGAAACTGGAGGAAGAGATTCCCATCTTCTTGCGTCTTCTATTCTCAACATTGGCGAACTCCTGTTCTTAAAATTCAACCTGATATCATTATTGCTCAGTGGATTAAACTGGCGCTTGTTTGCTAGGCTCAGAGTCCAAATACAAGATATAACATTGTTTTTATGGAAAAATGTGCCCAAATGCCAAATAATTGGTCTACAAAGAAAGTTTTGAAATGTAACCTGTTATACGCCAGGGATTTCTTACATGTGTAAATCTTTGTAACAATTAGCTATGTTATAATGGAAATATTTTCACAGATATAATTCTTAATCTATAGCCAATATCAGTCATTAAAACATACTGTTCAGTCTTGGGGCCCATAAGTGGAAGATGTTATGGAGAAATTGGAAAGGAGCCAGGGGAGACAAAGTAACTGATGAAAGGTTTTGAAAAATAGCCCTTTAGGGAAATGTCTACATTCATTCAGAGGAGAGAGGTGTGAGTATCAGTCTTCAAACTATAAAACCATGTTACATTATTGACATCAAGTCTTTTTTCTTCTTGTCCACAGAGGGCAATATTAGAGGAAATGAGTTTAAACTGCAGCAGAGAGGATTTAGGCCAGTCAGGTGTCCCCAGCTTGAAGATGAGAGGTGCATTCTCAAGCTCCCAAGCCTCAATCTCATAAGGGAGTGGTCCTTCTTGAGGGATTTTTTTTTTTTTTTTTTTTTTTTTTAGCGCTCTGATCAGTGGCAGGCCAAGTTCACACAGCCCTGGTCTGCTTGAAGTTGTTTGCATACATCAGTATTTGGGAAACTAAGTTCTGTCCAAGAACAGAAAATGTTTCATGGCTACATGGAGGGTAAAGCAAACGTGAAGTTGCCTCATACGAGAAGAATCCAGACATGAGAAATCTCAGCCTTTGGTCCATTATTTTGTAAATCTGCTCAAAAGAGCATGGATTCACAAGAGAAGTATCCAGGAGGAGGGTGGTGTCAGCCCCACTGCTCTGTGGGGCAGTAGGACCACATCTCAGGCACTGGGTCGAGGTCTTGGCAGTCAGGATATCTCCAGGGGCTTCCAAAAGGCCCTATTATTTGAGAAATTGGAGTGCCTCCAGAGGGGAGCAATGGGGACAGAAGAATCTGGAAACTGGGTCAAAGAAGGAGCAGTTGAATGAACAACGTGTGTTGGCCTGAAGAAGATAAGTTGCAGCGGGGACAAGAAGCTGTTTTCAAAGATTTGAAGTGCTGTCAGGTGGAAGAGCAGTGAAAATTGTGTGGCTCCAAGCGGTAAATATAGGACCAATGAGTACGGGTCACAGGGACGGTTTCCACTGAAAAGAAGGAAGCATTTTATAATCATTAAAGATGTTCAAAGTAGATGGTGGTACTTGGTTATATAGGAAATGTTTGTATGAAGACTAGATATATATCTATATCTATATATATCTATATCTATATCTATCTATCTATATATATCTATATCTATATCTATCTATCTCTCTCTCTCTCTCTATATATATATATATAAATGTTGGAGGAAGAATTTTTGAGCTTTTTTTTTTTTTGTCTCACCAAGCAAATGAAACTTTTTGGAGCGAGATGACCTAGCAAAAGATTTTTTCTCTTGGTGATCAGGAAAGGCAGTCTTTGCAGACCGGACCACTAGAGGGAGTCAGGGCAGCAGCGTTGCAAGGCCGCCGTCCATTCTCTTCACCGAAGCAGCAACTGATACCCAGGCCTGGCTCTCAGGTTCTAAGTTCCCCTGATTTCAATATCACCCCCATGAATCTTTCTGGAATGTTTACATCTGATTAAATTCTTCAATGTCTGAGAGGCCTCTGTGTGTAGAGAGGCACAATCACTGCTATTTGTAGTCTGCTTACATCTTTATTAATTATATAATAAACAGTATTCTCTAAAAACTCAAATACTCCCTAAATGACTAAAAATAAAAACTTATACATTTAACAAATGTGACATTTTCCAAATATTTAAATATTAGTTTATAAACTAATTGATTATCCTAAATATATGTAATATATAGTATATAATATATATACTTCTAAAATCACAAATATCCTGTATCTAAGTCTTTTAAATGCTACAAATGCCTTAAAAGCAGAAACACACAAATGAATCATCACAATGATACATATAAAAAGTGATACATATACAAAGTGATGAAATATAGCTAAAAAGATTTCCAAGCAAAGTGTTGAAGATACCACCTGGTTTCTTCTTGGTGCTTGTAGTAAAATTCAAGAGGAGAGCGATAAATCGAGGGAAGAACTGTTAAACAAAAAGGAATCAAGGATGATTCTGAAAATTCTCAGTCTCTCCAGATGGCAAGAGATGTTAAAATTAAGAAATCACTTTTGAGCATGTGGCATACAGATAAGTCCTGGCCTAGAGAAAAAGCTAAGTTGTGATTGTACAAGCTTTTGTTAAAATCTCAGGAAGATTAAGGGATCAGAGTAGTATTCAGTCATACAAAGGGCCCTCTCCAGAGATTAATGGTGTATCTCACAGAACCCCTCAAATAATAGGGCCTTTTGGAAGCTTAATTGAGTTGTCTTTCAACCATCTCAGCAGGAACTCAAGATAGAAGAGGGCCTAGCTCAAAAAGAACCTTGGATGTGGCCTTTGTGTAAAGGGAAATTTACTGGAAACCCACAAAGTATTTAAGAAAAGTATTTCAGCAAAAACACTGCCAACTTAAACTGAAAGGGACAGAAAGAGTACAGAATGAAAGGAGGCTGTTAGATCTCCAAAATTCTACTGGCAGGAAGCAGAATGATAAAACTACTCAGCTGCAAACATGTGCTACTTTTCATGAAAAAAGGAAAGATGACTCAGAGGGTGGAACCAAGAGCTATGGTGAATTATTCCCAGCCCTTGAAATCTAATCAAAGAATTCTGACTGAAGTTTGCTAGGCTGGATTTTAAAACTACTTTGGACTGTAACTCCTTTTTATCTTCCATTGCCCACCTCTCCTTCTCTTTTTAACTAGAAATGTCTATAACTATTTTACTATATTCAATCCTTCATTGTGCATTAGGAGCAAGATGATTTGTCTTTAGTTTTATAGATTGAGAGGAACTACGCTCAAGGAGCCTCATGCATACCTGGACCTGATTTAAATGATGAGATGCTGGACTTCAAGCAGATGCTGTAATGATATGAGGTTCTCAGGGACCTTGGGAAATAATAAATATATTTTGCGTGTGACAGGGACACAAATCATTGGAGGCCAAAAGGGTGAACTGAGGACAGATGCTAGGGTAGCTCCCACAATCCCCACCTCCTGGTTTCACCCTTGTGGGATCTCTCCATGAGTGTGGATGGAATCTGTGATTTGCTTCTAACCAGTAGAATTTGGCAAAAAATGATGAGATATATGTGATTATGTTTACGTGATTATATTATATAAGATTCTGAGTACATTGAGCTGCATAGAGAGAGCATGGGGGCAAGTGAGAGCCAGGTGGGCACTGGACAACTCTGTGCCTCACTGAGGAAAAATAACTAAACATGGGCAAAAGAGATCCATGGAACCTGAGAGGCAAAGTGTTATTATATGCATTCTTTGGCAAACTTGTCAGGAGGCGCATAAGAAGAAGCACCCAGATGGTTCAGTCAACTTCTCAGTTTTCTAGGAAGTGCTCAGAGAGGTGCAAGACCATGTCTGCTAAAGAGAAAGGGAAATTTGTAGACATGGCAAAGGCAAACAAGGCTCGTTATGAAAGACAAATGAAAACCTATATCCCTCCTAAAGATCCCCTTTAGGACAAAAAAGTAGTTCAAGGATCCCAATGCACCCAAGAGGCATTCTTTTGCTGTTTTCTTGTTCTGTTCTGAGTATTGCCTGAAAATCAAAGGAGAACATCCTGGCCTATCCACTGGTGAGTTGTAAAGAAATTGGAAGAGATGTGGAAGGGCACTGGCTCAGATGATAAGCAGCCTTATGAAAAGAAGGCTGTGAAGCTGAAGGAAAAATATGAAAAGGATATTGCTGCATACTGAGCTAAAGGAAAGCCTGATGCAGCAAAAAAGGGAGTTGTCAAGGCTGAAAAAAGCAAAAAAAGGAAGAAGAGGAAGATGAAGATGATGATGATGATAATGAGTAAGTTGGTTCTAGCACAGTTTTTTTTCTTGTCTAGAAAGCATTTAAACCCCCTGTTTACAACTCCTTTTAAAGAAAGACATTGAGATGTAAGGCTGTGTAACATTTGTTTTTAAACTGCACAGTGTCTTTTTTTGTATAGTTAACACACTACTGAATGTGGCTTTAGATAGCCCTGTCCTGGTGTATTTTCAATAGGCACTAACCTTGCCTGATACAGTATGGGGGTTGTAAATTGGCAAGGAAATTTAAAGCAAGTTCTTCTTAGTGCACAGCACAAATTAGTTATACATGGGGATGGTAGATTTTTTACTTTCACTTGTCTCTGATGCAGCTTATATGGAATAATTGTTGTTTTGTTAACTGAATACCACTCTGTAATTGCAAAAAAAAAAGTGGCAGCTGTTTTGTTGACATTCTGAATTCTGAATGCTTCTAAGTGAATACGATTTTTTTATTAGTAAAAAAATGTTCTAATCCATCTTTCCAGGAGATTCTCTCTCCCTTGCTGGCTTTGAAAAAGCAAGTTGCCATGTGAAGAGAGCCATATAGCATAGGAGCTGAAGGCAGCCTCCAACTGACAGCAAGAAAATGAGGTCCTCAATCTGACAACCTGCAAGAAACTGAATGCTCTAAAAGCACATGAGCTTGGGAGCAGATCTGACCCCAGCCAAATCTCTGAAGTCCACAGGCGGGAAATGAAGATCAGAAAAAGGCTATTGTCTCATGAATATGAGCCAGACTCCACAAAAGCTGGAGTCCTTCGTTATGGAGCTAAACACATACACCTGGCTTAGGAGTCAGAAAAACTGAAAGAGAATTCAGGGAAGTAGAGAAATTGCAAGCCCAGATGCTGCTTCATACCAAAGAAGCAAGTCAGCAGATCAGCCACAATGTGTATCAGTTCCAAAATGACTTACACAGGTACCAAGACAAGACATTATATACACTTATATAGTCAAATACTTTAAAACTGTTAACAAACTTGCTACAATTGTCTCATTTGTCTTTTAACCTTAATATCACAGATCAAGTTTGTAATCTCAAAAGTTCACCCTGGCTGCTGTGTGGAGTATTCTCTTATCTGCTCATATTACATTGTGCTTATTCATTCATCAGTTAATGGAAATTTGGGTTGTTTCCTGATTTTGACTGTCATGAATAATGTTGCTGTAAACATTCATGTACAGTTTTGTGTGGACGTGCTTTTCTTTCTCTTGGGTAGGTTCCTATGAGTGGAATCACTAGATTGTGTGGTAAATGTATGTTTAACTTTTAAAGAAACTGTCAAACTGTTTTCTAACATGAACGGGCCATTTTACATTCTTATCAACAATATATGATGGTTTCAATTTTTCCACATCCTCACCAATATTTGGTATTGTCTCTCTTTTACATCATAACTATTTTAGTGGGGATGTAGTGATATCTTATTGTGGTTTTAATTTGTGTCTCCCTAATGACTAATGATATTGTGCATCTTTCCATATGCTTGTTAGCCATTTATGTACATTATTTAGTGAAATGGCTATTCAAATCTTTTGCCCACTTAAAAATCAAGTTGTTTTTCTTATTATTCAGTTGTAAGAGTTTTTTCTTTATTCTGTGCAAAAGTCCTTTATCAAGTCTATGATTTTTCAATATTTTCTCAGCCTAGAGCTTGTTTTTAAACATTTTTTTCTTAATGATCTTTTGAAGTGCAAAAGTTTAATTTTGATGAAGTCTAATGTATCACTTCTTCCTTTAACTGTCATGATTTTTGTGTCATATCTAAGAACTCTTTACCCAACTCAAAGTTACCAAGGTATTTTCTTCCAGAAGTTTTGTAGTTTTAACTCTTCTATATAGGCCTGTGATCCATTTTTAATTCATTTTTTGCATATGATGTGAGAGAAGGGCCTAAGTTTATATTCGTACATGTGGATGTGCAATAGTTCCAGGATCACTTGCTGAGAAAAGACTATCCTTTCCCCATTGATTTTTTTGGCACCTTTGTCAAAAATCAATTGACCATAAATGCAAGGGTTTATATCTGAACTCTCAGTTCTTCTCCATTCATCTCGAAGGATATGTCTATGCTTACATCAATATCACAGTGTATTCATGTGGCTTTGTAGTAAATTTTGAAATTGGGTGATAGAAGTCTTTCAATTTTGTTCTTAGTTTTCAAAATAGTTTTGGCTATACTTTGCATTTTGATATAAATTTTCGGGTCTGTGTGTGAAGTTTTACAAAAATGCTTGCTGGAATTTTGATATGAATTGTGTTGAATCTATAGATCTATTTAAGGAGGGAATTGCCATCTTGACAAGCTTGAGTCTTCCAATCCATGGACAGGGAATGTCTCCATTTATTTAAATCTTTATTAATTTTTCTTAGTAATGTTTCACAATTTTTAGTGTAAAAGTCTTAAACTTTTATTACATTTATTGCTGTTTATTCTTTTTGATGCTTTGTGAATAGAATTTTTTTAAATTTTTTTTTTGGGCTTGACATTGCTGATATATACAAATACAATAGATTTTTAAAATACTGATCTTAGATCCTGCAGCTTTGCTAAATTCTTCTATTAGTTCTAGATATTTTCTGTATAGATTCCTTGGTGTTTTCTATACACAAGATTATGCCATCTGCAAATAGAAGCAGTTTTAATTCTTCCTTTACTCTCAGTCTGCTTTTAATGAGCTATTATGTCTTCTGTTCTGCATTGGTCAAACCCTCACCTGGATCACAGTATTTATTACTGACCATCACAGTTTCCTTGAGGAAATGAAACAAATTAAAAAGATAGAGTAATTATTACCATAATCCCTACATTCAGACACAATATTTATGAGCATATGGGGTAAATTCTTCCAGACACTCTTGCTAGAGGCTGTGTAGCAGAGCTTATGATGCACTGAGCCATATCCTCCAGCCACCAGATTCCAGTGTAGCTGTGGTGAACGTTGCCTTGCACTTTACCAGTGTCCATATAAGCTCACATCACAGTGTCTTTCTGTTTTGCTTTCTGGAGGTCAGGAAAGCCTGCTGAGCTATATGTAGACCCAACCCATATTTTCAAGGTAATACTCCTTAGTTGATAGAAGCCCTCAGTCGATGGGAATAGGATTTCATGGATTAATGCCCCAGCTCCCCCATCCCGCAGGACATAGAATGTGTGACTATCCAAGATGCTTGCAGCATGGTTTCTCAGAGTTCCCAATGGAATTGAATCCCAGCTGCATACAACTCTAACCCACTCAGTTATTAACTTTTCTCCCTTCCTCTTTCCCTTCACTTCTGTTTCTTAAGACTACTTCCCTCTGGCCGGGCGCGGTGGCTCACCCTTGTAATCCCAGCACTTTGGGAGGCCGAGGCGGGTGGATCACGAGGTCAGGAGATCGACACCACGGTGAAACCCCGTCTCTACTAAAAATACAAAAAAAAAAAAAAAAAATTAGCCGGGCGTGGTGGCGGGCGCCTGTAGTCCCAGCTACTCGGAGAGGCTGAGGCAGGAGAATGGCGTGAACCCGGGAGGCGGAGCTTGCAGTGAGCCGAGATCGCGCCACTGCACTCCAGCCTGGGTGACAGAGCGAGACTCCGTCTCAAAAAATTAAAAAAAAAAAAAAAAAAAAAAAAAGACTACTTCCCTCTAAATGATTTGCACCCAAGTCCTTGTCTCAAGGTCTTCTAGAGAAACCCAAACTAAGGCAGTTTGTCAAGGGACAAACTAGGGTACATCCTTGAAACAGCCATTAGGAGAGTGAGAGGTCCTGCAATGATGTAATATAAAAATAGTGAAAAAAGCTGAGAAAACTAGAAAAAGAGACAACTTATGGAAATAATCATAGTCATCTTTAAATACCTGCAAAGCAATCAGATATAAGAGGACCAGAGGAGACACTGGTTTTAACTGAGCACCTTCTAGGTTATATACTAGCTACTATGCAGTGTGTTTATTCCATTCTTACAGCAACCCAGAGGCAATGAGAACTACCCTTATTTTTCAAATAAGAAAACGGAGGCACAGATGATTAAGGAATTTGCCAAGGTCCAAAGCTAGCAGGTATTGGAACTAGGATTCAAATCCAAGCCTGTCTGCCCCCTAACCTGTGTCTTGCTGCTGTGTGTGTTGCTTTGAAGGGCAAAACAGAGACCAGCAGGTAGACATTCTAAATCCATAGAATTGTGTTTATATGAATGCAGTGTGTGGCAGAGATTGTCTAGATGTTCATTAATGCTGTTTTCTCTGTTCTGTTTCTGGACATATAGGAACACTTCATGTCCTAGCCTCCTTCATAAGTAGATTGGGGCCATGTAACAGGGTTCTGGCAAATGGGAATGTGCAGATGTGATATGTGATGCTCCTGATTCATTCATTCTGTCCCTTTCTCTCTCTCCCTCTCAGCTAGCTGAAAGCAGAGAACCCAGCAGAGGATTCTGGGAAGGTCCTGGGGGATGGCAGAGCCAGCAGAGAGAGGGTATGGATCCACCAGGCATAGGGTGGAACACAGCACTATTGACCACAGTGAACTGGGGCATGGGCAATCAATAAACATATATTAGATTAAGCTACTGAGACTCGGGGATTTTTATACAACTGACATTCCCTAAGAAGCCATGAGCTTCCTGTCTCAGGAGGTGCACAAGCAGTGGTTGAATGTTCAACAGTCAAGAATGTTATAAAAAGAGGTTCCTGGAAGAGTGGACCTGATGGCCAGCAAAAATCATAGCTCACATTTATTGAGTTATTATGGATCAGGCATGTGCACATATTCTTTTATTTAAATCTACAATATGCTTTATCATGCTCATTTTATACATGAGGAACATAAGGCATGGAGAGGTTAGATAACGTGCCTAAGATCATGAAGCAAGCAAGGGGGAGAAAAGATACCCTTCTCACTCCTTCCAGACACCCCACTTCACCACCACTCCCCACTGTCTCTAAAGCAAAAGTTATTTGAAGGCTTGGGGACTGGTTTGGTATTTATCCATGCAGGGCAGTCTGTTTTGTTTTTCTTTTAAAATTTCAGCCTATGCTTAAAAGATTTCACGTAAAAATTCTATTTTCTAGTTTCTCTTGAAAATTAAGAAGATCTGGTAAAACTGGGCTTGAAGACCATTATGGTAACAGGCAGCTGAAGCTGAGGAGAGGGCCCCTTCAGATGGGCATAAGCACAGCTCCCCCTCCCCAACCCCGCCTTTTAGGTTACTATCAGGCTCTGGAAGCTTCTGAATGTGTGAACCCTGAAAGATTCCTTCTAAAGCTAAGTTCTCCCCAGGGGTGAAGCCCAATGCTGGGCATACAATAGGGACTCAATGGATATTTATCAAATGAATGAATACAGGTGGAATTCAGATCCTCTTGGCCTCTCTTTTCTGTGACTGGGGACCACTGAACCTGAGTCCCTAAGTGATAACTCACAACACAAATTTTCTTTTTGTTCCAAGCAGCCAGGACCCAGGTTCTAGGTATCTAAAAATGCTGTGCCTGACTTGAGTTCACAATGGCATTTTTTATCAACTGAAAATGTTTACTTCTATGCAACCAGCCAAAGCTGGGGGTAAGCAGCCCAGCGGGGTGCGTTGATTCTATCTCAGATTACGCTGTGCACAATGGACTCTTTGTAAAGTCCTTATGGCAGGGAGGGGCCAGGCAGGCATCTCCTGCACCCAGCTTTGGAGACTCACTTGCCACAATGCTTAAGAAGGATGGAGCAGTTTTAATCTACCTGGCTTAGAAAAGCCACAGACTGTTGGACTTACATGTGGGTGTATAAGCCCCGCACAGAAGCAGCTTTTTCTCCAGCATTGTTAACAAAGCTCATTTGGAGGAATGCAGGTCTGGGGCATGGCCTGGATGGGCAGCATGACGCACACACCACGTAAGCTCCAGACTCTCACTGATCCCCTTCACAGAGGCTGAGCCTGCCCACCCAACCCTGCCCTCACCCTCACCTCGGCAGCCAGACCTGGGATAGCACTGCTTTTCCTGAGAGGACTGAGTCTTAGCATTGAGGATGGGAAGGGGAATGTAAGGGCTGTTCCAGGAGAGAATCTCCTGCTTATTTGCATGGGGGAAGAAGGGAGCCTTTCCAAGTGCCTACATGTCTGAGTCCCAGTTGTGAGAGAAAATGAATTGCTTAAAGTTACAGTTCTCAACCAGAGGTGATTCCCCTCCCAGGGGATATTTGCAACACTTGGAGGGATTTTTCACGGTAATGACTTGGGAGGGGAATAAGAGAGGTGGTGCTATGGGCATCTGGTGAGCGGAGGACAGGGATGCTGCTGAGCATCCTACAAAGTATCGGACAGCCCCTCATGGCAAAGCATTACTCACCCCAAATGTCAGTGTGCCAAGGCGGAGAAACCGTGGCTTAAAGGAGGGCTTTTATTACCTTTTAAGCTTAAGAATTATAAAAGGCAATTTATTGTTTTATAATTTAAAAAAGGGTTATTTTAAATATGGACAAATATGCTGAACTTCCCAAGTATCACCTTCTTTCATTATTTGTGATAACAGTCTTGGCACATAGCAAGTGCTCCATACCTATTTGTGCAATGAATGAATGTCATACTGTAATAGTGTCTTTTACTTAATTTATTGTAACATGGTCACTTCCTTCATTGAGGCAGTACACAGGTTCTAGGGGGAGGGGTGGGGATAGGTATTGGACAGTTTATTTACTTTTCTGCTTCTGGCTTTAGCACGTGGGCCCCTGACTCCAACTGTACTCTTTTTTTTTTTTTTTTTTTTTTTTTGAGACAGAGTCTTACTCTGTCACCCAGGCTGGAGTGCAGTGGTGTGATCTCAGCTCACTGCAACCTCCGCCTCCCAGATTCAAGTGATTCTCCTGCCTCAGCCTCCGGAGTAGCTGGGATTACAGGTGCCTGCCACCATGCCTGGCTAATTTTTATATTTTTAGTAGAAACGGGATTTCACCATGTTGGCCAGGCTGGTCTTGAACTCCTGACCTCAAGTGATCCACCTGCCTCAGCCTCCCAAAGTGTTGGGATTACAGGCATGGGCCACCATGCCCAGCCCAGCTGTACTTTTAAAAAAGTGTTGTCCGATTTGCTAATAAGCTTGGCCTCTCTCTTTTCTCAATCATTGTGCTATTGTTTGGGTGGATTTGACTTGATAAAATTTCCAACCCATCTGTGTAAGAACCACATTTGATATTGATATGGATTGTAGCCATAAAGCGTTTTTCGCTAAGTAAGAAACATTTCATAATTGAAAAATTGAATTGTTACATATATCCCTTGAGTTACAAAACCCCAAAGAATTTCATATTGTTCAAAATGGGAGGCCAAGTGAAATTCTGACTCATTTCTGGTACTTCTTGCCTCTCACCCAAATTGCTGATGGCCCTGTAGCCACATTGACTGCTTTTCTCATATGGCTGATGGTTTCTTTATGGGATTATCACTATCTGAAATGCTATCAGATATTATTAGCTCGTTTTCCTGTCTTTCGTTTTCTAGATGTGAGTTCTCTAAGGGCAAATACCTTGTTCTTGCTCATTCACTGCTTTATCCTCATTGCCTAGCATGGCGCTTGGCACAGGGAAGACATTTAATAAATATTTGTTGCATGAATGAATGGCAGGGCAGAGAGGCCAGAGACTGAGTGACCTACCTAAGATCATGCAGAGGCCCATCAGGAGAATCGGTCATGAAACTGGGAACCAGGTTAAGGTCCTCTGCATTTGGCCTGCCCACATCCCCTGCATATATACTGTGGGGTGGGGATACTAGGCATGCCATCCTTGTACCACAGGAGTTGCCCAGTGAGACTCAGGACTACTAGGATGCAGTATAGCATCATCAGCTCCCAGATGGGAGGGGCCACCTTAGAGGTGACCTTTTGACGTGACACATAGGGCAACTAACCCGGTTTTCCTGGGACTGAGGAATTTCCTGGGGTGCAGGACTTTACATCTGAAAAGGGGAAAGTCCCAGTTAAACTGGGATGAACTGGTCACCCTATGCGACAGAAACATTCAGTAAAAATCTATGGTGCCCTGCAGTGGATTCTTCCTTTGGGAAACTGTTAAGTTGTCAAAGAATCATGGAGTCTTAGTGGTGGCAGGGAAAGACCTTAGCGATCATTGAGTCTGGATGTCACAGACTTAAATGTCTGCACAAGTGTGAGAAATGGGGACTGTGGCAAATTGGGGCATATTTGCCTCTTGTAAAAGGAGGTGGGCTTGGCTCAATGTTGCCTGTGGGAATAACAACCCATGTGGCCAGATGGGCCTGTTTTCAAGAAAAGCTTGAAATCTCCCTCCCTCTCTCTCCCTCCTCTCTCTCTCTCTTTTCCTCTCTTCTCTCTATGTCTGTGCCCACACATGTTCACCCACGAGTATGTGTGGAGAGAGAGAAAAATGAGAAGGGAGAAATAGAGGGAAATCTGATTTTTAACACTGCAACTACTTTTTAAAATGTAAACACTGTGCAACGCAACACAATGTAGCTGCAGCCAGGTCCACCCCATAGGCCACCGATTGACAGCTGCTGTCGTCTGACATTTCAGATAGGCAAATACTAAAACAGAGAGCAGTAAATGCACGGCTAGGAGTGTAGGATCCAGGCCTCTTGACCAGAGAGCTTTGTTAAAAGACTCGTTTCTATAAAGATCAGTTACTACACCCAATTTTCACAATATCCCTTTGAGCAAGTTACTTGATCTCTCTGTCTGTTTCCTTATGTGCAAAGAATAATAGTGTGTATTTCCTGAGGTTGTGGTAAAGATGAAAGGAATGAATTCATGTGAAGCAGTTAGAACCATGGAGTAAGCGTGTGTTGGCTCTCATCATCACTGAGGTAGGTGCTGTCATCATCCTCATTTTACATGTGGAGAAACTGATTTCTCAGAGGTTACCTAACTTGCTGATGATGGCACAGCAATAAATCAGAACCAAGAGTTGAACCCTGGCTGTCTGACTCTGGTAACAGGGGTATTTTTCTCTGTACCTTCTTGCTATACCACTAGGCTGGTATTATAAATTCAAGATAAGAAAAACAAAAGCCAGGTATTTTTCCCCTAGTAATTATTGTATACATAGATTATCAAGGCCAGAAGTTAAGTCCTGTGTTATTTCTCTCTGCTGTCAGCTAAGTATCATCTGTAATGATGGAAGGGAAAATGTTACATAGATAGTAAAAAATGGTGGATAATAAAAATAATTTCTGCTTGGGCATTCTTTATGCAATTTGGGGGGCAGCTAATTTATCTTCCTAATTATATTTTGCTTAAGCGGATTTTAAAATTAGTTTGTTTACCCTGAGCACACACTGATTAACAGCAGAGAGAGGTGGCCCAGAAACATCTTGGGTGGTAGAGAGAACATATTCTGAGATTCAGGAGAATTTCCATGGATAATTTTCATGTAGCTATGGGAAGGTAGAAGGTTGATAGGTTGATGGTGCTCTGAGTATAATTAACTATTGTGATTTGTTGTTGGGAGAATTTAAATATAAGGCCCTAGATTGCAGATTCAGAGAGGTGAGTGAACCCCAAGCTCCTTCTTGTTTATTCTTCAGTGCTGAGAAGAATTCAGACTGTCAAGGTAGGTAGATTGAAAAAGGAGATGGAGGAGAGCTAGCTGGAGGTGACCCCAGGAATTTCCTTTCAATCAATACCCAAGGACGATTAAATGCCTATTACGTACTGATGCCTATTACGTACTGTGAATTATGCCCGGAGCTGAGGATGCCAAGATGAATAAGGCCATTGTCTTACCCTGTGGAACTCCACAATCTAGTAAGGAACAGCCTTGTAAACAGAGAGATCACAGCCCAGTAGAATCAGTGTCATCATGAAAACAGGATCACAGTGAGAGCAGAGAAGAGAGAAGAGAGGGTAGCTATCACCATAGAGGAGGCAGGAAAGGAAGGAGCTCCGCCCCTCACTCTTCCTCTGTTCACCCACTTTCTGGGGAGTTGGGGGAGGCAGGAATGGGGGGGAGGTAAGGGATGGGGTGTAGAAACCCCTTCAGTGTCAGCTGGCTTCTGGCTGTTTCAGCGAGTGGGAGGTGCTGGGACAGGCTGGAGGATGGGAGAAGGGGAAAGCCAGGGTAGCTCTCTCCTTTCTGTGCCTTGAGTGGCATCTTCAGAATCTTAAAAGCATATGGTCTCTCCCATGAGTCCATTTCCCACTAGACAGGTCCACTGGGGTCCAGCTTCAGCAGGGCGATCATGGCTTCTGAGCTCTGGTGACTTTCTTCAATCGCCCCTCCAGCCTCTGGGTGGTAACAGTTTTTTACTGGTGCTAAAAAACTGTCTCACTGTCTCCTGGCTGGTGACTCCATGTTTCCATCCTCTGGAAAATCAATCCCATGCATTAAATTCACTCTATTTAAATATAGTGGGTGGCTCTGATGGATATGAAAGGCTTCCCAGGGTAACTTATACTTGAACTGTTTTTTAAAGAATAAAAAGATATTTGCTAGGTTGAGACACAGGAAGATTGTGTCTGAAATATACTTGGAAGTGTGAAAGAAACACTGGAGTGTGGGGACCCAGAAGGGACAGACATCCCAGCAGTGGAGAGCCACTAAAAGATTAGAAAGGAAATACATTGTTCAAGTATTTTAGAAAACTCATTTGGCCAGCTCTGCTCTGTATAGATTAGCAAAGAAAACATGAGGGTGGCTGTGAAGACTAGTTAAGAGACAATCACAACGATTCAGGCTACAAGTCATGAGGCGAACTATATATGCACATAGAGGCGTGATGGATAGATGTGGATAGATGGATAGATGTGGATAGATGGAGGACACACTCTAGCTATTATTCTGTTAACTATATCCAAGGAGAAAATATCTAATTTTCCTGGCATAAAATAGGTGCTCAATAAATGCTTGCTGAATGAATTAGTAATATTCTAATAACTTAGTTTGTGTTATGAAACCTCAGTTCCCCACATTTCTTTCCCTTAACCAAAACTCTGACCTGTCCCATGGAGTCTGTTGCCCAAGGTCGCCAGATTTCTGCCTCCCCGTTTAGGACAGCATGGGGTCCTCCCACGGGTGCTCTGGCTTCCCAGCCCTTCTCTAGAGCATCCCTCTCTCTAGTTACTGACTGCCTCTCCTCCATCAGAGCCATTCAATCAGCAGGTATTTACAGACACTTATATACTAATAGCTGGCACTGTGTGGGACACTTGCCACTCGTTTATCTCCATCCTTGCAACCGCCCAGTGAAGGGGCTACCTTTATCCTCATTTTATAGACAAAGAAGACAGATAGAGGCTGATAACTTGTCCCGGGTCATGCAGCTAGTAAGTGGCAGAGCTGGAACTCATACCCAGGTGTATGACTCTCAAGCCCAGGTTCTGAGCCACTAGGCTAGATTGCCTGGTACTGGGTGCCGTATTTAGCTGGAGATATAAAGAAATGGAAGACAACGTGTGGGGAGAGAAAGTGTGAATGCACAAAGAATTAACTTTGATGCTAAAAATATGTAGTGATTCAAGTCTACAAGTGAAAAGCTGCCACAAAGCAGAATGATGACTGCCAGTATAAACAGTAGGGATAAGGGGAAAGAGAGATCATCCTAGGCTGGGGTAATCAAGGGAGGCTTAAGGAAGTAGGCAGGATTTAACCTGTGGGTTTCCTGCTAGTTAAGGAGACATGCTGCATTCTTCTAAAACAATGCAAGAACAACTGGGAGGTCACTAGCAGGCCAATGCAAATTGCAGCAGGAAATTAAAGAAGGGAGAGATTTGTATAAACTGGAGAAGGACATCTGGTTGATTCTGGAGCTCTGAGTGCCTGTGGATGGAGGCTGGGTAGGTGGCCTGTGGGTGGAATACCTTCTACCAACTTTGCGCAACCACCTGTAGCTGACTCATTTCATACATGCACGTTCCTAGGTTGAAATAGGCTCCTTCCAGGACTCCAGGTTTTCCTTTGGGTGTGGCCTGTCCCCAGTCTTTCTTCTCACACATCACCTGTGATCCCACAGCAGGGAAGACAGATCCCACTGCACCTGAGAAAGAGGGACCATCTCTTCCAGTTCTTGGGGATAATAGAATGACAAGCAACACATGAGACTCAACATCAAGTGTATTTACCTGATGGTATACTCCTTCGGTAACACAGGGAAATGGCCCGGTGACTCCAGGAGGGAGTCAGGGAGCCTGAGCATGAAGGTAAGAGAATGCCTACTTGCCCTCTGTGGTAACATCTGTATCTTTTAAGCATATACATCATTCCTTCCCTTGTGGAGACTCCTGCCCTACTCTATGTGGTCTAAATGGGACTTGATTGAAGACATCGCGCTCTACCATAGGGGCAAGGATATAACCCAGCTGGCCAATCAGACTACTCCATCCTCCTGGCCACAGCGATTGAGCCAAGCCTGTTGAACGGGTAGAGTGATGGTTAATACTGAGTGTCAATTTAATTGGCTTGAAGGATACAAGTATTGATTCTGGGTGTGTCTGTGAGGGTTTTGCCAAAAGAGATTACAATTTGAGTCAGTGGGCTGCAGAAGGCAGATCCGCCCTTAATCTGGTGGGCGCAATCTAATCAGCTGCCAGCAGATATAAAGCAGGCAGAAAAAACATGAAAAGGAGAGACAGGCCTAGCCTCCGGGCCTACATCTTTCTCCCATGCTGGATGCTTCCTGCCTTTGAACCTTGGACTCCAAGTTCTTCAGTGTTGGGACTCAGACTGGCTCTCCTTACTCATTAGCTTACAGACAGCCTGTTGTGGGACCTTGTGATCATGTAAGTTAATATGTAATCAGCTCCCCTTCATATATGTATTTGGGTTGGGGATTGGTGCGTTTGTATATATCCTATTAGTTCTGTCCCTTTAAGAGAAGCTTGACTAATACAGGTAGCCCCTGCTCTCCAGCAGTGCTAGTCTTGAGCTGCAGGAGAGCACCACTTAACAATGCCAGGGCCCCATGTGAGCCCACGCTGGCTAATGCGCTGCAGTTGTTCAGGATTTAGGCTGGAGCCTGCCTAGGATATGAAGGGTTGGTCTCCTCTGGTCTTTTAAAGGGTACGTATCCAGAGACTCTCAGTTGATAGTTGGTTGCTTTGGAGATTTGGGGTCTTCTCAGTGCTAGACTGGTTTACCCTGATTAAGATTAAATTTTACGGCCGGGCGCAGTGGCTCATGCCTGTAATCCCAGCACTTTGGGAGGCCGAGGCGGGCGGATCACGAGGTCACGAGATCGAGACCATACTGGCTAACACGGTGAAACCCCGTCTCTAGTAAAAATACAAAAAATTAGCCGGGCGAGGTGGCCGGCGCCTGTAGTCCCAGCTACGCGCGAGGCTGAGGCAGGAGAATGGCGTGAACCCCGGGGGGGGCGGAGCTTGCAATGAGCCGAGATCGCGCCACTGCACTCCAGCCTGGGTGAAAGAGCGAGACTCCGTCTCAAAAAAAAAAAAAGAAAAAAGATTAAATTTTACTTCCCAGGACAGAAGCACATAATGGTTACATTTAAAGTTAAGGTTATATTTTGCTTTCTGGAACACACATAACAGAGGCATAAACTTATGGATCTTTGCGCCAGAGGTGATTTGAAGAGGGAATGCAGCCATGCCCACCTCTAGCCCCTACATCTAGGCATCCTTTTAAAGCAAAAGGAGTTTGCATATATACAGACAAGTTTTCTTCCAAGAATATTGTACCAATTTACATTCCTACTAAAGAGCTGAAAGTGCCTTTTTCTCTCTGCCTTCCCAAAACAACAAGCCCAGGTGTTTAAGTTTAAAAAAAAATCAATTTGATAAATAATAAATTATAGTAACCTCTCAGCATGCATTGGAGATTGGTTTCAGGATGCCTGCTATACCAAAATCTGCACGTACTCAAGTCCCACAGTTGACTCTGCAGAACCCACAGACAGGAAAATTTGGCTCTTAGGTTTCGCATCCCATGAATACTGTATTTTCAATCTGTGGTTGAAAAAAATCCACGTATGAGTGGAACTGCACAGTCCAAACCCGTGCTGTTCAAGGGTTAACTGTATATTGTCATATACTAATTTGTATTTCCTTGATTTCTAAAGAGTTGGAATCTTTTTCATATTTATTGTCTGTTTATATGTCTTCTTTTATGAATTACTCCTTTGGGTGTTTTACAATTATTTATTGGTATGTATATCTATTTCTTTTTAATTTCGTTTAGTTTTGAGACAGTGTCTTGCTCTGTTTCCCAGGCTGAGTGCAGTGGTGTGATTATGGCTCACTGCAGCCTCAACCTCCTAGGCTCAAGCGATCCTCCCACCTCAGCCTCCCAAGTAGCTGGGACTACAGCAGTGGGCCACCATGCCTGGATTTTTCTTTTTATTTTTAAATAGAGACTGGGGTCTCCCTATGTTGCCCAGGCTGGTCTCAAACTTCTAGTCTCAAGTGATCCTATCGCCTCAGCCTCCCAAAGTGCTAGGATTACAGGCATGAGCCACCATGTCTGGCCTTTTATTGTTTTTTAAGAGTTCTTTGCATATTACAAACTTATCTGCCTTATGTGTTGCAAATCTTCTCAGTTTGTCATTTTCTTTGGATGTTTATTATGAATTTTTTCAATGTAATTGCAGTGTAATTTATATAATTTACATATAATAAAATGCATCCATTTAAAGTATATAATTCAGTGAGTTTTGATAAATGTATAACAACATAACCATGACCATAAGCAAGATAAAGAATATTTCTGTCACCTCCAAAAGTTCTCTCATGCCATTTTATATGGATCTAATTTCCATAATTTTAGGTTACTTTTTTCCTATTCTTGGATTTTATATAAATGAAATAATATAATACATACTTTTCCACAAAGCATGTTTTTGAGGCTCATCCATGCTGTCGTATTAGTAGTTTGTTCCTTTTTATCATTGTATAGTTTTCCATTGCATGACTATTCCACAATTTGATTATCCATTCACCTAGTGATGAACAGGAGGTTTTTCAGTTTTGGTCTCATGAGTAAGGCTGATACGGACTTCTGAGTACAAATCCTTTTGTGGACATACATTTTCATTTCTCTTGGGTGAATATCTAGAAGCAGAATTGCTAGGTCATACATAAATATGTATGTATACATATACACATAAGCATATACATAATTTTATAAGACACTGGCAAACTCTTAAAAGAAATAGTGTCATTTTGTGCTCCCACCAACATTGATGAGCATTTCAGTTGCTCCAAAGCTCTATCAACATTTAGTACTACAGTATGTTTAATATTCGCCATTCTAGCGGGCTTTTTTTTGGTATTTTCCTGTCAGTTTAATTTCCCTGATGACTAATGTCATTAAACACCTTTTTATGTGCTTATTGGCTATTTATAGATCTTCTTTTGTTAGGTATCCTTTCAAATATTTTGACCTTGTTTAAAATTTTTTTCTTTTTTTTTTAGTTTCAAGATATTTTTATGTGAGGAAAATATAATCATGTATGTAGTACATTCCCTAAAAATAAATAAATAAACTCTCCTGGAACTAACAAGTAAATTTAGCAAGGTTGGAGGATGCAAGGCCAATGTACGAGAATCAATTGTTTTTCTATGTATCAGCAACAAAAAATTGGAAAATAAAAATTTTTAAATGATTATATCTTTAAAAATCTAAATTACTTAGGGATAAAATAAAATAAAATATATCTAAGGCTTAGACACTGAAAATTTATAAAACACTACTGAGAGAAATTAAAATATATACATCAATGGAGGAATAAATCATGTCCGTGTATTTAATTTAATATTGATAAGATATCAGTTTCCCCTAAGTTCATCTGTAGATTTGACCAATCCCAATCAAAACCCCTACAGGCTATTTTGTAGAAATTCACAAGCTGACTTTAAAATTTATATTGAAGTAAAAAGCACCTAGAATTGCTGGAAAAAATAAATTGAAAAAGAAGAACAGAGTTGGAACAGTCATACTGATTTCAAGACTTAGAATAAAGCTATAGTAATTAAATAAATGTGGTACTAGGGAAAAACTAGACATATAGATAAATGGAACAAAATAGACCTGCACATATACAACCAGTTGATTTTTGACCAAATAATCTTGATGTTATGTTTGGGTTAATGAGAGTATTCTTCATTTTAATATTGAAATCATGTTAACTTAGTGAGAGAATGCAGAAATATGGTATTAAAGCTAATGGCAAGCTAGCCCATTACAGTCTAATAATCAGTGGCCCTGATTTACCAATGGGCAGAGAGAAAATGAACAATTTTTGCAAATCACAGAGATCTAATTTGTAAATTGTCTTTCCCAGGGTACAAGTCTGTAGGTGGCTCCCAAAGAATTATTAACTATTCACAATAGTTCTTAGTAGTAATTGACTTATTTGAACAAACAATTGGTTCCCATATTTGCTTTAACCATACTTAAGGACTAAATATACTTGACTTCAAATACAGAAGACAGGTTAAAAGGGAGCACTTATCTTACTCTTGGGAAAGCGACATTAAAATGATTTGTGTCTTATTTCTCAAAGTAGCCATTTGCCATTGATTTTACCCATGAGGCGGGCATATAAACACCAAAAGAAAGAACAAACAGTACCTTCTGAATTCAATTTTGTGCTAGAAATGAGGGTCAGAAATAAAATTGTGAGAACCTTTGGGGAACACAGCAATACAGGATGAGAGGGAGTTGGAGAAATGGCTTGCATGGTAATCCCTGCCCTCTCCGAGTAATGTCTCCCTCCACATTTCTTTTGTCTTTCAGAAGATTTTGCTTTCATTTATTTAAGGGTAGGGTTCTTATATGTGGTGTTCACATGAATCAGTTGAAGTAGTAGACAAGAACACTTTGCAAAGGTTGACATGCCTTATAAATTTAAGGTGTTATTATTGCACTTCTGAAAGTATAATGAAGACTGAAAAAAGGTGGTTATCTACTGAAAATCCTTTGGTGATAGTAGGACTTTAAAAAAATCATCATTTCCCATCAAATAACCACTATGAACAGTTTGGTACAAATTTTTCCCATCACAGCTTATAAAACAAAAACCCTCATTACAGGGATATAATAAGGAGTTTCTTTTCCCCAGTTCTTTGGGTCTGGCCCAAGGACTGGGTCGGCAGCTGTTTTGCAAAAGCTGACCCAACTCTCCTTCCCCCTTTTCATAGTCTCTGCCCAATTGGCCAGCAAATTAATAAGGCTTCATGTCATCCAGTGTTTTAGCTAGAAATTAACAAAGTAAAGTCTTATAAAAAATGTTTAGGAGTTGATGGTATGTAGAGTCACAGTTTAAGAACTCCATATTCTTTACAAGCAGAATTTCTTCACTATTTCTAGCTTTCCCCACTGATCAGTTAAACATGGCCTTGTGACCCCATGGCCTTGTTGTCTTCTTCTTTGTACTCTGCTGTCCCTGTTAAGGACATTGAAGGCCAACCTCTAATCTTACTTTCTGGTAAATAAATGGTGCACATGACCAGGATGAAATTCTAAATACCTCAATGCTATGGAATCAAGTGCCAAGCTAACGGGAGAGTCCTTGGAGGAAGAAGAGGGAGTGAATAGCACAGGGGTTGACTTGGTTGACTTGAGGTTAAAATAATTGGCATCACATGCTTCCTGCCCTTGTAAGGCATGGCATATTTAAAAACCAATTGGCATTGTGCAACCTATCCTAGCTCTTTTACAAACTAGCCAAGTGGGCAATGGTACATTAGGTAGCTTCTAAATTGGGGGCTCCCTTCATTCATCATGGGGATAGTAATGTGTGTATTGTACCTATCTCTTGGTGTTATTCTAAAAATTGTATGCGATAATAAATGTGATGGGGTTTTATAAAATATAAAACACAAAGAATTCTTTTAAGGATGATACCTTTTGACTCAGTCACTCTGCAGAAGAAAAAAAAGCCAAGTGTTTTCAAAAGCAGAGGTCAAAGCTATAGGTTTACTTCTACTTGCTCAGTCCTTTACTCAACTCGTTCAGCATGTGTCCGTCAAGATCTACAGAACCATCTTGATTTGCATTTCTCTGATGGCCAGTGATGATGAGCATTTCTTCATGTGTTTTTTGGCTGCATAAATGTCTTCTTTTGAGAAGTGTCTGTTCATGTCCTTTGCCCACTTTTTGATGGGGTTGTTTGTTTTTTTCTTGTAAATTTGTTTGAGTTCATTGTAGATTCTGGATATTAGCCCTTTGTCAGATGAGTAGGTTGCAAAAATTTTCTCCCATTCTGTAGGTTGCCTGTTCACTCTGATGGTAGTTTCTTTTGCTGTGCAGAAGCTCTTTAGTTTAATGAGATCCCATTTGTCAATTTTGGCTTTTGTTGCCATTGCTTTTGGTGTTTTAGACATGAAGTCCTTGCCCATGCCTATGTCCTGAATGGTATTGCCTAGGTTTTCTTGTAGGATTTTAATGATTTTAGGTCTAACATGTAAGTCTTTAATCCATCTTGAATTAATTTTTGTATAAGGTGTAAGGAAGGGATCCAGTGAGATACCATCTCACACCAGTTAGAATGGCCATCATTAAAAAGTCAGGAAACAACAGGTGCTGGAGAGGATGTGGAGAAACAGGAACACTTTTACACTGTTGGTGGGACTGTAAACTAGTTCAACCATTGTGGAAGTCAGTGTGGCGATTCCTCAGGGATCTCGAACTAGAAATACCATTTGACCCAGCCATCCCATTACTGGGTATATACCCAAAGGACTATAAATCATGCTGCTATAAAGACACATGCACACGTATGTTTATTGCGGCACTATTCACAATAGCAAAGAGTTGGAACCAACCCAAATGCCCAACAATGATAGACTGGATTAAGAAAATGTGGCACATATACACACCATGGAATACTATGCAGCCATAAAAAATGATGAGTTCATGTCCTTTGTAGGGACATGGATGAAACTGGAAAACATCATTCTCAGTAAACTATCGCAAGGACAAAAAACCAAACACCGCATATTCTCACTCATAGATGGGAATTGAGCAATGAGAACTCATGGACACAGGAAGGGGAACATCACACTCCGGGGACTGTTGTGGGGTGGGGGGATGGGCGAGGGACAGCATTAGGAGATATACCTAATGCTAAATGACGAGTTAATGGGTGCAGCAAACCAACATGGCACATGGATACATATGTAACAAACCTGCACATTGTGCACATGTACCCTAAAACCTAAAGTATAGTAATAAAAAAAAATTAAAAATTAAAAAATTAAAAAATTAAAAAAAAAAGATCTACAGAACCACTCTTCTCTCACTTTATGGGACCAAATGGTGATAAGAGAAGGTAGACACACTAGCTTCATATCCAAAACAACTCATTTGCCCTGCTTCAGAAACCGCCCCCGACTCTGGAAGACTCCCAGATTTCCCAGACTTGCATTGGAGTTAACAGGTTTCACCTGGAACAAGTGTTGTCTGTGGAAGTGTTTGTATATATGTGTGTGTGGGGGAACATGTATCTTTGTGGTGGGGAAGAGACACAGCAGGAGTGACTTATAGGGGTCAGAAATTACCCAGGCAAAGTGGCTCTGGGAAGGCACAGGCAGAGCTTTGGGGAAGTTCTGCATTTCTCTGTCCACATTCATGAAGTTCGATATTGGCACTCATAACTGACTACACGCCAGGCTCCTGGGCCCGCAACAGGTCAAAATAGTGGTATACCGATACATGCTTAACTGGCTTGGTGGGAGAAAGGGTAGTAAATAAAGCCTGATTTACAGTGTTAGCCAAATTCTCTGGTGTAAATGCTCCCACCATGTCTGAGTTCAAGCTACCAGCGTGATGTCACTGAACATGGAGTTGGAAAGAGATGTGCAGTCACACACCATACACAATAGTCTCACCATACAAATCTCAGAGACAAATCTCTTCAAGTGCGCTGATAAGAGAAAGCGTAATAAAATAATTAGGAAGTGATGGGGTTTAAGTATTGATCACTCTTGTTTTCAATATAATTTATTTAATTACTTGCCTCTATAATTTAATTTTTAAAAATGATGGTGTCTAACAACCATCTTGAAAAATTTCTGAAATTTTCACACTCAGCTCTCATGAACCAGTACAGCCCTGCTTGAGCATAGCACTGGGTCCAAAGGAAAAGAAGAAAATGCTGAGTGTGTGGGTGGAACATCTAACCTCTATGGATGTACAAGGCTCCTGCCTATTTCATCCTCTCCCCTGGTAGGGTAAGTGCCCTAAAATAGGTCTAAGACAGACAATAGGGCTTCTCTAACCAACAACTGCAACAGCAACAACAACAACAACAACAACAACAAAACAAAAAAAACAAAAAACCTTCTCCCTACTGGCATAAAAATTCCATTGTACCTCATGGGCTAAACCGTATCCATCTAGCAGATAGATATTGGAAGGATTATAGGAAGAGTGAGTTTTGAGGTATAAGAAAGATAGGAACTTAGCTAGGCATGGTGGCTCATGCCTGTAATCCCAGCACTTTGGGAGGCCAAGGTGGGCGGATCACTTGAGGCCAGGAGTTCAAGACCAGCCTGGCCAACATGGCAAAACCCCATCTCTACTAAAAATACAAAACTTAGTCAGGCGTGGTGGTGCACGCCTGTAATCCCAGCTACTTGGGAGGCTGAGGCAGGAGAATCACGAACCCAGGACGCAGAGGTTGCAGGGAGCCGAGATTGTGAGTGAGACTGCCTCAAAAAAAAAAAAAAAAAAAAAAAAAAGATAAGAGCTTGGATTATATCAGAATAGACAAGACATTATCATAGAAGGTTCTGGAAGCCAGCTGGGCCATTTGGATGCTCAGTGCTTAGGTTGAGGAGAAGCAGAATAAATGATGGAAGGAAACTCTCTGCACTTCACAATTCTGCCCTGGGCCAGTCCTGGCATAGTTCTTGAAGAACAACATTTCTTCATGAGATTCTTTTGGTAAAGATTAAAAAAAAAATAACAAAAAACCCCACAACCTTCTGTGGTCATAGAAACACATCTTCTAAAATAGGTCTCCCAGAATTCAGGCCACCGGGTCGTCTTCAGTACCATAATGGGGTGCAAAATGAGAAGGGCCTGAGGTCTAGGCATTACTAAATCCTGCCCCAGTGAGTACACACAGAGAGGAAAATGACCAAATGCCATTTCAATCCATTATCAACCCAATATACTTCTCTTTGAGTGGAAGCAGAGTTAGAAATCTCATTCTAAAAATAACATTGTGATCTGTGGCCTGGAATAATCACGCCTATCTAAGGCCAGGCTAAAGCATGTGCACGTGTGCAAGTGTGTGTAGGGTAGGGTGAGAGAATGAACACTCCCTTGTGTGTATATGCAACAGTCATTTTCTTTTCTATTTTTATATATTTTTCTAGGCAGCAGATGCAACTCTGGAGTGGGGGAAGAGGGCGGGAAAAGAGCCTGTGCTGCTGAGCACCTACCAGGACTTGTCAGGGCCCAGGCACTCTGTGAAACACCTTATGTTGGTTATCCCACACCAAGCTCACAAAACTCTGAGGTAGGCAACTTTATCGCAGAGAGAGGCTGAGTAACAAGCCCAAAGTCAAACAGCCAGGAAGAGACAGAACCGTATTAAATTTATCCGCTGGACCCCAAAGACCACTCTTCTCCCTGCAGTACTATCACATCCTTCCCTATCTGGACTGGAGTTGGCCACAGAAGTTGGATCATCTCCATTCCTGTATACCCGGCACCACATTGGTCTCTAGCACAAAGTAGGGTTCACAAATATTTGTTGAATGTAGTGATTTCAAAACAAAGATTTAACATCTAAAAGTTTGCCTGGCAGCATGTGAATTGGGAAGGGACTCCACAACTCTCCTAGATCCTGTGACGTGGCTCTAAGCGCCAAGACATTAAGCCAGGTCATGGCAGGCACTAATTCCTGTATTGCATTAACAGTTATTGGTGTATTCGTAAGTGTGGCCCTGCTTGTCAACACTCCTCAGCATTCTTTGAAGTCAGATGCCCCTTAATGATAAAGATGTGTTGGGTTGTACACCAGACCATGTCTGTTTTTGGCTTTGGGCCACAGGGGTGCTTAACACTTTGAGAAAAACCCAATAGAGGAATAGCTAGATTTACAAAGAAAGAACCTGTTGGGGAGTGTTTGCATTACAAAATTATTTACCACAGGGTTTGTTTAAATAGTTCCAAATTTAGATTGTGTATAGAATATGAATCAACACACCCTGGCCGATGTGCACAGCCCTTTCCAGGGCATGCCGATGTTGAGGGCGCAGTGGAGTCCTTCCACACCTGTCCCTTCCTGTGCAAGGGGGCACGCGGCTGCTCCCTCCTGCTTCCTCCTTTCTCCTCTCCAGGAAGAGAAATGTCCCCTCAATGTATGCTCAGGAAGTCTGGTGAAAAGACAGGCTGGCTGCTCCTGAGCAGGAAAATTTGAGTGGAAAAATAGAGACTTGGGGAAATTGAGGGGATGAGTAGAACGGATTGTGACATCTGCTAGGAATGTCACCTCAAACCCAGAAAACACCCAGCCCAGGGAGTGAGGCCCACCCTGTGGGACTGTGTGCCCAGGACTCCTGGGGAGTCTTGAAGGAGAAACACAGTCCCCACAGCACAGAGCCCCCACCCATTTACACTAGCTGGCTTTCACCATACAAGGGGGTAACATGAGCCAAATGTTTGATGATGAGGAAGTGAAGTGGAATGTGAGAATCCTCACTGCTGACGTCAAGCTAGCCTTTCATTTTATTTATACCCATGACACTGTGACACAGGATCTAATTTTCCATTGTATTTTTTCCTCTGTTGGGAACCAAGTGATGACAAGTAAATTTGTGCGTGAGCCTGGAAAATATTTTAAATTTGAAGACAGGGACGATACAAGAGTCTATGTCTATCTCCATCCTGCCCCTCTCCCCTTGAGTTACTAAATTAACTATGGAACAGGGCAAAGGAGTAACACTCTGACAGGGCATGGCAGCCTGAGAAGTCAGAGCTGGAAGCATCCAGTTGCCTGCTCTTCACTTGTGTCAGGCTGTTCCTTCCTGGCACAGGGGCTGGAGGGAGGCCAGGGAGCAGCGAGGCTGCACGGCAGCCCTGGCATAGAGCCTCGGCTGCCGTCTGGTGATGAAACTGGGTTCTGGCACCAGGAGCATGGTTCCAGCTTCCTGACCCAGAACTGCCTGTGCAGGGGCTGTTCTGCCACTTGTGCCCTGGTGGGACCCCACTCCTCCTGCCCCTCTGAGGCAGGGCAGATTCAGGAGCAGAGCTGGATCTGGATGGAATGGAAAGTCAGGGATGCTGGGGCGAAGGCAAGT
The DNA here is from genome assembly GCF_006542625.1 of Nomascus leucogenys. Taxonomy (NCBI): domain Eukaryota; kingdom Metazoa; phylum Chordata; class Mammalia; order Primates; family Hylobatidae; genus Nomascus; species Nomascus leucogenys. Next base: position 85,978,455 of record NC_044382.1, read on the forward strand.
CATATCTCTTCTGCAGAAGCAGCCTTTAGGGATGTGCCTGTGATGGGGAAGAGAATGGCGCGTGTGTTCAGCAAGTGACAGAGTGGGCTTTACCGCAGCTCCTTCCTCTGCTGCCAGACTGGTGGCCTCAGCTCCAACAGCTTCCCTCCATTACTCCCCATGGCTTCAGGTCCAGACACAGCGTTTCTAATGTGGGTCCCTCTTCCCACTCTGAAATGGAAGCTCCACCTCGTCCCTGCAGACCTCCCTTGATTTCAGTAGGGCCTCTTTTCACTAGCTTTGCAATCATGTTTTTCAGCCTTTAACTCCAGAGAAATCTTGACTTCCTTGTACTCAGTTCAGAAGACGTTTGTTATTCAGGATTCTGATGCAGAGGTCTGATAAGAGAGGCCTCAGGCCTTCTGAGTTAGTAAAACCAACAGTCTGGAGATTCAAAAAATCCAAGAAGCACAAGGACAGCCACACCCTGAGAGTTGGCGCAGTGCCAGCTCCTGTCACTTGAACTCTTCCAGGATATTTAGACATGGGTGTCAGTGAGTTTTCACTACATTTACCTTGGTGGTTGTGTTTGATTTTGTTTGCTTGCTTTTGGAAACAAAGGGTTTCCCGTAGCACCAACACAGTCAGACCTGTGTTTTATTGATAAGATGAGAGAGCGTAATAGCAGGGGCGTAGTTCAGCTTTGGGAGGTGGGGGCTAGGAAACCCCTCTGTAGTGCTACAGTTCACATAAAGCCTAGAATGGTGCGTCTCACATTTTAACGTCCATCACAATCACCTGGAGGGATTGCTAAAACACAGGTTTCAAGGGCTCACCCCCAACGTCTGAGGTGGACCCCAAGAATTTGTGTCTCCAAGTTCCAAGTGACACTGAGGCTGCTATTTGGAGACCACACTTTGAGAACTACTGGCCTAAATGGCAAGTAGGAAATAGCCAGGGAAAGAGAGTAGGAGAGGAGGTCAGAGCAGGCAGCAGCAGCATGTGCAATACCCGGGCTGAAAAGGAGTTTGGTGGCTGCAGGGAATGGAAAGATCAGCGTGTCTAGAAGGCAGTGGATTGGCAGCTGTGTGGCTTGAGGTAATCTACGAGATACACCTGACCCTCATCCCTATCCTAAAACTCACTCCCACGAAGTCACCTCCAGTTGTAGTGTGCCTAAGAAGAATGGTTCCACTGAGCCCTGGAGGTGTGCTACTGCAGCTTGGGATAATCAAACTGTGCCGACCCTGTGGGTAGTGTGAGTGCTGAAAGTGATTAGGTATGCAAAGGGCTGAGTGCAGAGTAAATGCTCAGTGCACTGCAGTTTTCTCTCCTCCCTGACTTGAAACATGGCTCTATCTCAAGTTCCCTATTTTAGCTATACGAAGACATGCTCCTGAGTTGGTGCTGAGGTGCTACCCTGCACCTGCAAGCAAAAAGGGTTAATGTGGAGGTCACCCCTGAGACCTGAACTGGAGTCCTGTTGAGTAGATGGCTATAGCTAAGAAATCTGGATGCCACTTCCTAAGAGCGGTTTTGGGCATGTATGTGTTTTCCTCCATCATACCCAACTGATAAATATCTCAGGTTTTTAAACCAAAGGAAGCATGGATTAGGTTTTTGGAGCCAGAGTGCACAACTGGCATTAGATCAATTCCTTTCAGACTGCATTTATTGAGCGCTTACTCTGTGCCAGGTACAATGTTAAGTCTGGGAAGACAAAAGTGAACAAGACTGGGTCCCTCTCTTAAGGAGCTCATGGTCTCACTGGGAGCTGGACACATAATTAACTACAGAGCAGTGGGATAAAAGTCACAACAGAAGTCTATACAGAGGGCAAGAAAAACTCGGGAGAGGGAGCAGTGCTGCCTGGGGATGTCAGAGAAGGTCACAGATAGAAAGTGACATCTGAGCCAAGCCTGGAAAGGAAACTTCTAGAGAATAAGCAGGACTGAGGATAAATGAACACATCTCCTTTAAGAACTTTCTTGTTATTGTTTTAAGCTCTGAACTAAATCATCGTTATGAGTTTCTAGGAGATACATGGCCACATGGTGTTAAATTTGATTTAAAATATTGCATAAGCCGATATATATAGAAACACATATGGAAACAATCTGAAAATATTTCTCCTCAAATATAGTGCCATTTGCTTTTACGAATTTGCTATTTCTAGATAAATATGTGAAATATGGTTTGGTCTTCTGAGACTCAGAAGAAATTATATCACTGTCCCAAGAAAAAAATAACTTCGGTTGCTAATTCATTCATTCATTTAGTCAGTCAACAAACATTTAGTTAGGAATTTCAAGTTTCGAAGCACTGCAATATTCCATCAGGGTGAACAAAAAGATGTAAGACATTGTCTTGACCTCAGGACTCTTCAAAGCTTGGGAGTGAGAAAAATACCTGAACACAAATAATTCTAACACAAATCAGGAGTATATGATATGGGTGAGTACAAACAAAATGCTCCAAGTATCTAGAGGAAAACAAGCTATGACTGAAATAATTGGAGAAAGCTTGATCATCTATGAAGGAGAATTCATTTGCACAGGCCTTGTAGCGTGGAAAGGCATTGGACAACAGAAACAAGCATTGGGGAGGTATTCCAGGCAGATGGAAGTTTGTGAACTAAACAGGTGGGAAACCTGAGGTCACTTGGAAATGGCACTTTGTCCTATTTAGGGGTATGACTTGAGGAAAGAACTGAAATAGATGGATGTCAGTCTCACAGCATAGTTTGAACTTCATTCCACTGGCTGTGGCTTCTCGGAATTTGAAATGCCAAGCATTTGTCACTTGGTTCCTTGTACACTTGTTTCAGTTGGCACCTCAGGCTTGACCTTAATCCTGGCATAATTCTGTCCAGCCCATAGGAAAATTTTAAAAATATCAGTCTGTGTATGCTGGGAGTAGTAAAATTACAATGCAGCTCTAAAGCCACAGATTGAAAGTTGACCCTTTTCTTCGGGAATTTATGATTCCACATCTGGAGGTTGCAAGAGATGGGTTTTGTGTCCAAGTCCCTTCAGGAAACAGGTGAGGGCTTATTTACACAGGTGTGGGCAGGGTTAAAAAATGATGCAGTGTCTGTGGGCTTGTGAGAGCCTGGAAGCTGTTTCCACTCCTTAGGCAGGTGGTAGTGGGGCAGGGGATGAAGCCGACAATGGAACTTGGCAAGACTTCTGGGTTGCCACAGAGGGATGCAGGTCCAGCCACTGCTTGCCATCCTGTGCTCGTGCCTTTCATTGGCTGAACCTGACTGAATGGGAGCCAGAAGGCCAGGGACCCATTGATGAATTCCCCACAGGTCAGACTCCTAGGGCACAGACGAGGAGAGGAAAGATGGAGATGATCTGGAGGGGCAGACAGAGCCTATCCAGCACAATCCTTTCTAGCTTTAATATTTCTGTGATGCCCAAACAATGCAAACTACAGTCAGCCTTCTTTTGACAAGTATGTTCTAAACACCCAACTTGTTCTCAGCAATTTGTTTATTTAAAAAAAAAGGGAATCGATTGGATGGATAGATGAATGCGTGGATGGGGAAGGAGCCTCTGACTGACAAAATTCATAAAATAGTAACTCAACTAGATTGCAAGCTTGGCGAACTCAGGGACTGGGCCGGGTTTGTTCATTGTTGACTCCTCAGTGGCCAGCACTGTGCCTGAACCTTAGTAGACCCACAATAAACATTTGTCTGAATAACTTGACTGATGAAACATCAAGAGCACCAAACAACATAAAATATGCAATTGGGAGTCTTGGGGCAGGATAAGTCAAAGTTAGGGTAAGGAGCTAACATGCTTGGACCTAGGAGAAGCAGACAATGACAGTGTTTGTTAATTCTGCTTCTAGTAACTTTTATGCCAAAGCTTCTAAGCACTTCTCAGGGAACAAAGAACATCGGACGGTGATGGAGAGATAAAGGATAGTCTGTCCCTCAATCATAACTAGTCACTTAAAAGAGCAACATTGTAACACTTACATCCCAACCTCAATTAATTCATCCATTTATTTATCCAGTGAAAATTTATTGAGTGCTGATTTTGTGTTTGGAAATTCAGAAATAAGACAGAAACAGCCTCAGCCCTCAAGGAGCGTAGTCTGGTCGGAACTAAAGATAAGACATTAGGAAATACCAGTACCAGTGCTGACTAGGGGGAGCACAGGCTGCTGCGGGAGCAACAGGAAACCTGGGACAGGAAGTGGGTGTCGGAGTAGGTAAGTTGAGCATGGAAGGACTTTTCCACTTGTTTACTTGTTTCTGGCTTCCATCCCTCCACCAGCCATTCACCCCTCCACCATCATCACCCAAACAGTATGTAAGCAAATAGTTTGTAATGCATATTTCTTTGATTTGGATGCATGCTACACCGGAGTGCCATAATCCAGCCAATAAACACATACATAGGGTAGAGTCCCATCAGCTAATCAGTGAATGCATGTAGAGGTGGTCCCATCAGCCAATCAGTGAACACACGTGGAGGGTGTTCTCCTTCCTCCAGAGTTTTTGGCAGGGAAAGAGAACAAGAGGTCAGAAGAGCACAAAGTGGGTGTCTGGGTTGGAAGGAGGAGACAACAGGTACAGGAATAGAGGCTGGAGATCCTGTAGACAAATCTGACTGCAGAATATTTTGGAGGATTAGTACTATTTATCTTCAACTCTTTGCAAACAAATGGAAAGTATGTGAGGAGGTTTATTTGTGCTTGTTTGGCTTTTTTGACCTCTAGCAACTGCTGGGTACAAGATCTCAGAAAGTCACTGATCTGCATGGTCTATATTAACACTGACTCATCTGACTTAAGAAGGTGGTTGTTGGCTGATTTTTAAATATTGGCAATTTTGTTACAAAATTGCTTCATTCTCAGAGGTTTTGTTAATCAGGATATTCATGTATTTAACTTGAGTATTATGACTGGTAATGGGAGGAAAAAGCAATTTGGGGAGAAGAAACAGAAGGGAAGATAAAGAATAGCATGTGAGTCAAAATGGAAGGGCAAATATTTCCTAATTTATCTATATTGCCCTCTTTTTTAATGTAAAGCCTACTAGAGTTGTGAGAATTTGCTGAAAATACATTTTAATTGTTAGTTACATTTGGGAAATTGAAGTGCTTTTTAAGTTACTCCCTTTCTCCCCCCATCTCATTTTTCAAAGGAAAGAAAAATGCTTCTAGCTCTAGAAAGTGTAGCGGAGTTAAGCGTATGTGTGTTTGGGGTGGGGGCGGTGGTGCGTGGCATGCATTTTATTTTCTATGAGAACATTACTTCTGTTAGGGAATAACTCTCCATTTGCAGTCTTTAAGGCATTTTGACTTTTGATGAATTTCTTTACTATTAGCACACTCTGTCCTTGGCCTGGAAGAAGTTATGCTGGGACCAACCACTGGCCTGAGAGCTGATTCTCTTACTTTCCGGCCATCTGCTTAAGTTTCCTTTGTCCTACTCTCTGTTCAGCCTTTGAAGGTCAGTAGTCTGTTTTGAAGCTTGATCTGTAGGTCTCCTTCTCAGAGTTTCCTCTCTTACCTATATATTGATGCTGCATGGATTTTTAGCTGTCACCCAAATACTTCCCTTCACATGTAGACCTGTGTTTCTTCTTACCTATTAGGTATCCTTCCTGGGTGTCAACACACTCAAAACTTCTCCCCATCAGTGTTTGTTCTTGCCCACCCTGTCTCTGTTTTTATGGGAGGTACCAGCACCCCCACTCACAGCCACTGAGTCACCCACTCACATCCATGTATATGATCCCTTACCATATCCCTGGTATGGCATATCCCTGAATGCCTTTCCTATTCTTTCCTTTTTTTTTCCATCCCCAAAGCCACTGCTCTCATCAGCTCTTTCTGGATTATTATTATTATTAATTCTCTCTCTCTCCTCCACTGGTCTTCACTATATGCTTCCCTCAACCACCAGGTTTTTTTTTTTATACTGTACACATCTCCATGTCTATTCCTTGTGTCAAATCTTTCAGGAGCTCTCCATTTTCTAGCTCTTCATATCAGTGAACAAGTCGTTGAAACAGCTTCACTCTCTCTGAGCAGGTTTTCCTCCTATTGCATGGGCCTCAGCTCCCTGGGCTCTGCTGGTATCTCCTCCACTGCATGACCTTGAAGAGTTGGCAGGCCCAGAGTATGGTTCTCCACCCTCTTCTCCTTTCTGATGGCACCCTCCTCCCCACCACCTTCGGTGATCCAACCCCATAGCTCACAGTAGCATCTATACACTAATGACTCTCAAATTTATGGCTCTAGCCCTGACCTGTCTACTGAGCTCAGACACATAGATCCAGCTGCCTCTTTGACATCTTCACTCTAATAGAGATTCTTATTTCACAAGGCCCAAGCAGAATTCCTGATTTCCCACTCATTCTTTTCCTGATCCTGTCCCATGTCTCAGAGAATGGTACTACTGCCCACCCATCAGCTCAGGTCAAAAACCTAGGGGTTATCTTGTTTTCTTCTTTCTCCTTATTCCACTCCCCACATCCAACCCATCACAGGTCCTGTCAACCTTGCATTCAAAATTCATGCATCCTGAACCTGACCCTTTCTATCCATCTCCACTGCCTTCTCCCTAGTAACACCCATCTCTCATGTGGATGGCTCTGACATCCTCCTGCCCTAGCAGCTTCCACCCTTCATCCCTAGAATTGATTCTCCACACAGAGACCAGAGGGATTTTCAAAAAGCAAATTATATTGTGTTTCTTCTCTGCTTAAAATTCTCCCAAGGCCTCCTGCCTCGCCTGGACTCTTGTCGCTTCCTTGAACTCACCAAGCTTTTTCCCTGCCTTAAGGATTTTGCATTTGCAATTCCATTCCCTGGAATCCTATTCTCCCCAGATCATTGTATTCCCAACTCCTTTGGGATAATTCATGTGCCAGTTTAAACGTCCCCTCCCAGGGAAGCCTTCTCAGACTTCCCAAATGAAAGTGGACTCTGCCTCAGCTTCTCTCTATTACAGTAAGTTGTTTTATTATCTTCAGATCATGATAAAATGATCATTTTCTTTTCTTGTTAATTGTCTCTCTTCCTCTACTAGAATGTAAGCATCATGACGAGTATGGATTCATCTTACAAATTTATCTTACAGATCTATCCTCAGCACCCAAAATAATTCTTGGCATATAGTAGTTGCTCAAAAATATTTGTTGAGTGAATGAATGAATATATAATTGCATAAATTTGCCTCTGTGATAAAATACCTCACCACTGATTTATATATATGCATGTATATAAATGTGTGTATATCTATATATATAGATACACACGTACATATATATGTTAGCTTGTTAGCATCATCAACATCTTCAATCTTTGAAGAAGAAAAACTGGAAACCTGTTCAAGGGAACCTAAATGGTGCATCCCATTTGTTTTAACCTCATCAGTGAAACCAGAATGGGGTTATCAGTAGATAACTGCTGCTCTTCCAGCCCTGAATGGTCGGGCTTCTATTTGTTTCCTCTTAGAAAACTATTTTCTTCTTTTCCCATATCTTTGCTTGTTGAGTTATACGTCAGAAGCAGGTAGATTCCACTGTACGTCCAGGGTGACCAGAAACCGACTAGCCACCAGCCACGCGAAAGCCACCTCACTCCCACTTGTATTCCAAACAACTAGACACGCAGCACCATAGGCAAAGCTGTGAATGGGATGAAGTTGGTTTTGCTGCCCTTTTCCATCACCCCAGCGCTGTCTACCCTTCCCGGGAAGCAGTGTAGGAAGAAGAGAGTGAGCAACAGAGTCTTATGAAGGTTTTAGAGGCACAAAGAGTTACTGCAAAATAGAAACATTTACAGTTTTTAAACTTAAGGATAGAGCAATGCCGAAGCAATTTAAAAAAACATTTTAAGGACATTTCAAGCCCTGTCAAATGTGGGTGGAGGAGATATTCATGGGCATGAGCAGGAGGAGGGTGGATTCTTTGGCACATCTCAGTTGGATGATGTCATATTGACTACTACCTACTCGCCCGGGTTAGTCCAGAGGGAGAGGACAGGGGCCCACACTGAGCCTGTTTCCCTACTGGCAGTAGGGGTGCAAAGGGACAGAGAGCAGTGATGCAGTAATGGAAGTGGTGGCTGGTTGATATGGAGAGCAAGGGAGAAGAAGGAAAGCCAGATGGCCATGGTTTGAATTTGGAGAGTTGTTAGTAGCATGAACCACTAGGAATCAGATTTGGAAGGGAGATGATGCTTTATGGTTCAGAAGCTTTCATTGTGTGATATTGATGGAACTCATGCTTGGAGTTGTCCAGGCGGCCATGGGGAGCATGAGAGCAGAGCTTCAGTATGCAATTTTAGATACCACAGCCCCACCCCCAGCTAGACTTGGAATTCTGTGCCTTTGGTTTCTTTTCTCTTTTCCTTCTTTCCTTCCTTCCCTTTGCTTCAGTTCCCTTTCCTTCTCTTTCTTCCTCCTGTCCCTTCTCTTTCTTTCTTCTTCCTTTTTCTCTCTCCCTTCTTCTTTTTTCCTCTTTTAAAATCTTCTACCACTCCATAGTCTCTTCAAGGTGCATGGTAGGTGATAAATATCCAGTGGGTTGAGTGTTGGGCTCTGTTTCTCTGTATGATGGCAGGAGTGGAGGAAAAAAAGCCATGTTTAAACATGAGGCATCCAAAGACACTTAAAACCTAACAAATACAGTATCCCCCCTTATCCGCAGGGGATATGTTCCAGGACTCCCAGTGGCTGCCTGGAACCACAGATAGTACTGAACCCTGTGTACACTATGTTTTTGCTTATAGGTACGTACCTATGATAAAGTTTAATTTGTAAATTAGGCACAGTAAGGGGCTGATGATAATAAGTAATAACAAAATAAAACAATTATAACAATAGACTGTAATAAAAGTTATGTGAATGTGGTCTCTAGCTCTCAAAATATCTTAGTGTACTGTAGGTCTTAGCGACCTCAACATACAATTTTTTTTCTTTCCTTATTAAGTCAAGCACTTTTACCTTTTCACTTAAAGGAAGCGCATTACAGCTTCTCTTTGGTATATAGAATGGCCAGCATCACTGCTCTTGCACTTTGCGGCCATTATTAAATAAAATAAGGGTGCCTTGAACACCAGCACTGGAATACCACAACAGTAAAACTGATGGCCAAGGTGTCTACTCAGTGACTCACGGGGGATGTGGTGGAGGTAGTGGAGATAGCATGGAGACACTGGACAAAGGGACGATTCACGTTCTGGGCCGGACGGAAGCAGGACACCTCTAGATGTTATCAGAATGGCATGCAATTTACAATTTATCAATGGTTTGTTCTGGAATTTTTCAATTTAATATTTTTGGACCACTATTGACTGTGGGTCACTGAACTGCAGAAACTTAAACTGTGGCTAAGTGGGGACTACTGTATGTGCAAACCATCAGAACTCAGGCTAGTGGTTTTAAGATACTGTCAATTTTTATGCAATATTTCAGGACAAAATAGACAACCTCCCAGTTGCCACAGACATGTACTGTAAGCAGATGTCCTCCTAGTACTTCTTAACTGGCTCTTCTGGAAAATTCTCACTCTCTCAGAAGTGAATAGTATGGCTTTTCTTGTTCTTTTATTGATAGTGAGAAGAGGAATTCAGAGGATTTGGTGCCTTTATCCTTCCTCATCACCCCTTTGTTGTTGTTTTTCTCTTTTTGTTTTCTGTTTAACTTATTTATTCTTCTTTCAGAAAACATTTATTTTTAACCTGGGTCAATGTACCCAGAGTTTTCAAACTGTCCTTTAATCTGTTGGGTTGTTTTTGCATCAGACTTTATTAAAGTTCTTCTTTTGCCTTGCTTTACCTTCTACAAATCTCAGCCTGCACTTGATGCTTTGCTTTCTGATTTCTTTGCTGTTCTGCTTTTCCTTGTCTACCCAGGCCTAAAAAGACTGTGAGTGTGAAACAATGATAGATCATGCTGTTAATTTAAATCACCTTGGCCCTTCTACCTAAGCCCCTTTGCCTCACTTTTCCTTCTGTGGAAAGACAAAGTATATTCGTTTGCTATTGCTACATAACAAAGTACAAATTCAGTGGTTTACAACAACACATATTTATTATTTCACAGTTTCTGTGGGTCAGAGCCTGGATATGGCTTTACTAGATCCTCTGTTTTAGGATTACTCTGAAAGCGGCAATCAATATCTCAGCTGGGGCTGTAGTTGCATCTCAAGGCTCAGTTAGGGAAGGGTTCACTTTCAGGCTCTCCTGATTTTTGGCAGAATTTACCTCCTTTCAGTTTGTTGGACCGAGGGCCCTTGAACAAAGGCACCCTCAGTTCCCTGCCAGGTGGGCCTCCCCAGTATGGCTGCATGTTTTATTAAAGCCAGCAAGAGAAAGCCTCTACTAGCAAAACTGTATAACTTAATCTGTGAAGTGACATTTGGTCACCTTTGCTATGTTCCGTAGGTGGGCGGCAAGTCAAGTCACAAGTTCCACCCACGCTCAAGGGGAAGGGACAACACAAGGGCATGGACACCAGGCGATGGGGATCACTGGGAGTCATCTTAAAGTTTGTCCACACATGGAGGAATGCTTTTGTGAAAAAATGCTTGGGCGCCTAGAAAAACATGGTGAAGGCCATATTCATACTGCATTCATGCCTTTTTGTAGGCCTTTATGGCTAATGTTAAAAATAATAATTTTTCCTCTTGTTTTATTTCTAAAAATGACTTATTTTTCTTTTCTGCCATTAGAAATCTCATCAGCCTTTCTGGATGAGAAAGTCAGCAGGCACAGATTGTTGTTGGTCTTGGTTTTGGCTGGACTGACTCAGCACTGTGGGCAGATGAAGAGGAAAATGCCTTGCAAATGCTCTCTAGGCCTTTGTTCAAAATCCCTCCACCCCAGAGGAGCCAGGTATGGGCCAGGCATGGTAATAGCTGCAAGCAAGATGCCAGGACCACTTAAGGCTGAGGCATTTAATTAGGTACAATGTATTACTTCCTGAAAGTGTATGAAAGCTTCATAGTATCTGCTTAGACATTTAGTGATACCAGCTATCTACCCAGATTGGAGGGGAGTTGGGTGGGGGGCGGCTCTAGAAGCTTAGCTGCACCTTTGGTTTGATCCATGTTTGACTCATGTTTGTAAATTGTCCCTACAATTAAGGCTGAGGGATAACTTCAGCCCCTAATAGATTTTTTTCAAGGTTTTTTCTCCTTACGTTGCTGAGGCTGGTCTCGAATTCCTAGCCTCAAGAGATCCTCCCCCCTTGGCCTCTCAAAGTGTGAGGATTACAGGCCTGAGCCACCGCGCCCAGGAGATGTTATTTTCATATTCATTCTTTAACTTGGAGGAAAACCTGTCTTTATTACATATGATGTGTTATATATGTATAGGGACCAATATCTCTAACTTAAAAATCTCTTTAAAATCATAGTGTATATGATGGTGAGTTGAGGGCTGCAGGCAAATCTGATCTTTCAGCGTTTTCCTGGGGTTAAAGGCCCAACAAGAGGAAAGTGGAGACCTGTAAAGGGGGTGTTGGGACTCCGAATCCTGAGTCCCAAGAAAGGCTCCAGGTTTGGCAGCTCCAGCGAGGCTGGACTTCCCTCGAGGGGCCGGGAAGGTGTTGCCCAGAGCGGAGCAGCTCAGCGGGCTCAAAGTCTGGGCTCCAACCCCAGGAGGGGCGCTAGGACCCAGGCACCCGCCGGCCCGGGGACGCGTCTGGAAAGTGAAGGCGCGGAGGCTCAGGCTCGCTGCCAGAGTCCCACGGAGCAACCAGAGACTTCACGTGGGCACGAGGCCCGGGGAGTGGGGTGCAGGGTGCGCCAGGCCGGTGCCCTCTGTGCGGGGCTAAGGCGCCAGGCACGGGCACCACCAGGGCGCCCAGGAGCCGCACGCCGCCGGCATGGACCAGCTGTACTGCCCACCGAGCGCGCGCCAGGTGAGCCCCCAGCGCTGGGGACTGCGCAGCCTTCGGCCGCCCCCTCACACCTGGGCACCCGGCCGCTGGCACAAGCCCAGAGTCGGCTCCAGGGCCCCCTTTCAGACACCCGGGTGCTAGGGTGGCTTTTTTTCTTTTCTTTTCGCCCTTAGTCCCTGCGTGTCCTAGTGCCAACTACCTCCCTCATTTCCAGGCGGGAAGCACCTCGAGCGTCTAGTGTAACCGTCAGGTTTATTATTTCCAATAATAATTGACCACAGACAGCCGCCGTTCGCGTCCACCTGGCGCTTGTCAGCAGGAGCTGGACCTGTTTCTCCGTCGGGCCGGCTCCGCGGGCTCCTGTTGCGCCTGGTGTTTTCCACGCTTCCCCGGCGCGGGACGGTGGGGTCCCTGCATTCCTCCTCGTGCTTCCAGTGGCTGCAAAGCTGCCTCCCCTTCTGAGTAGTGAGTCGCCGGCAGCCCCAGCCTGGGGTGTGTACACGTGTGTGTGTGTGTGTGTGTGTGTGTGTGTTTGCGCGCGCACCTCAGTGCCTAGCTCCACCACCACCACCATCCCCACCCTCACCCTTGCACTAAGTTCTAGGGACAACGCTAGCTGAGTGAATAGACGGAGCGTGGACTAAACCACCCGCCTCATCCCCTGTGGGAAGGGATGTTTGGAGGTGGAGCGAAGCAAAGCAGGAGACGGAACGTGTGTACAAAGAAGGGTCCCACGCTGCGGGGTCGCAGGAAAGTGTCCGGGAGAACAGTCTGTGGTAGGGACGGACGCTTAGTGCAAGGGGGAAGCTGCGCAGGCGGCGCTGCCACTCTGAACTTGGGGGCGTTCCGCTAGGCGTTCAGAGTGTCCTCTGAAATGCACCTAGTTACCACGATCAAAGTAGCTGTGCTCCTGAGGACTGTTGGGAGAGGTGAGGCTTGCAGCAGCCTTTACAAAGGCTTGGCTAGAAGCCTTGAACCGTTCGCAGGCTCCTCTATACCCTCAAGACTAGCTGTGCCCATCCATTCTGCTTCTGGCTCAATCTGACACCAGTTTACCCGTCCCCAGGTTGCCAGCTCCAGAAAAACACTGCTGGCGGCGAGGTGTGAGTTACTAGGACGGTAAGACCTCCGCAGTTGAGCGGTAGTTATTTGCCCAGGCTGCCTTCCATGGACGGTCGGTCGGGAGGTCAGGGTGGCTGCGGGCGTGCTGGCTCTGATAGTGACAGGTGCTTCTGTCTGAACCTGAAGTTGGACCTGCAGTGCTAACCTAGAAGAGAGAGTTCCTCTAAACTGTGTGTTGGGAGACAATCAACGAAAACATTTACACAAGGTTCCCGGGGGAGGCGAGGGCCAGAGGACCCGCCCTCTCGGATTTTATAACCCGGCAGTTCGCATTGCCAGTTCTACTTGACTGCCCTCTTGACCTTGAATAAGTTATTTTAACTTTGTAGAGGTTCGGTTTTCCAAGAAGCAAAAACAGAAGAATGACAATTCATCAGCAGTGGCAAGGGCATGGATTGGGAGGCCAGGGAGTTGGATTCCAAGCGCCAGTGGTACCACTGACCAGTTGTGAAACCCTGGGCGAGCCGTACAACCTGTCCTGGCCTCAGCTGCCAGGAAGGCTCAGAGCCTTTAATTCTGGATTCCACTCTGGCAGTAATCTGCCAGACTTAGCCTGTGAATGCTCACTAGTTCTTTGCAGTCTTGCTACAGATTGTACTTGGTTCCAAAGAGCATTTATGAACGGAAGAGATACTAGATCAGTGGGTGAATTGAATTTTAATTCCAATCTGTTTATAGGGCTACACAAATCATTCAGGCTTAAAGATCAGTGGAAGTAAGCCTGACTGGTTTAGTTAATGCTTAGAATGCACTGGGAAGGATCTCACACAGAAAGTCCTGGTAAAGTTTGAGCTTGGTTACATAATCCTAGAAGACATCATTTCTGTGCATTTGAAAGATTCCAGCCACAACCTCCCTATTATAGGCATGAGTAGAGGGGAAGCCCTAGACTGCCCCCTCAGTAGAAGACAGCCCAGTGTCTTGCAGAGCTCATGGAGGCCCCTTACATTATACCTGATAAACAATTGACTTACCTGGGAATGACTCAGTTAATATCAACTTCTGAGAAAAGCAGCTTAACAGTTTGGTAATGAAATAGTGAAATTGTCTTTAAAAGCTGTATTAAATATTGGATGCCTAATATTGCCAGAGCTTATTGAGATAAACACTGCTTTTTTTTTTTTACTTTATATACACATCTTATTTTTATTTATGGAGAATCAGTTAATAAACACATTTTAAATTAAATATATTATGTATTTGCTTTTTTAATAACACTGCTCTTTAGCTTTTTAATTTAGCTTCAGGAAGGGAAATAAGCAGGATGACAATTTTTTTTACTAGATAATTATTATAAGAGACTAAAAAGCCACAAAGAACCTTGTTTCTTCAGGTTTTCAGACATGAATATCAACATAATGGTGAAAATTTTTTAAGTACTTAGGCGCTAGGCATTGGACTAAGCTCTTTATGTAAACACTCTCATGTAATCCTATCAACACCTTCTGAAGGACGTGCTATTATTATTATTATTATTATAATTATTATTTTTGAGACGGAGTCTTGCTCTGTTGTCCAGGCTGTAGTACAGTGGTACAATCTCGGCTCACTGCAACCTCGGCCTCCCAGGTTCAAGTGATTCTCCTGCCTTAGCCTCCCGAGTAGTTGGGGCTACAGGTGCGCACCACCATGCCTGGCTAATTTTTGTATTTTTAGTAGAGACAGGATTTCACCATGTTGGTCAGGCTGGTCTCCAACTCCTGACCTCGTGATCCGCCTGCCTTGGCCTCCCAAAGTGCTGGGATTACAGGCATGAGCCACCGTGCCTGGGCGCTACTATTTCTTTCAGTTTTACAAATGAGAGAGCTGAGGCTTCTCATCTGAGATGACACAGCTAGTAGGTGGTGGAGCTGAACCAGCCAGCTGGGTGTATTTACAATGATCCAAGTGACATGCAAGAAGGAAGAAAAGGGGAGGGCAAAAGGTGCCTACTAAGTGTCAGATGCTTTATACACCTCAGTGCACAGAGATTTAAAAATCTTTTATGAGTGATAATTTTCTTTTCTTTTTCTACTCGGACTTTCTTGTTTTTATCAATATGATCTGGGTGTCTTTTCATGTCAGCAAAGAGATTGACTCCTTTATTTTTAACTATGTAGGCTTGAGAGCAGATGGGTAAACCGTAATTTATTTAACCAATCCCTGTGAAAGGGCATTTGGATTATTTCTCAGTTTTCACAGTCACATACAGTACTTGTGAAAGATCACACAGTGGATCCATTTATTTATATATTTCTGTATACCTGTTTAGATATTTCTGGTGAATCTGTTCCTAGGGGTAGAATTATTATGTGAAAGATCATGGTTACTATTTAAATACATACTTTTTTTTTTTTTTTAAACTGAATCTTCCTCCGTTGCCCGGGCTGGAGGGGAGTAGTGCATTATTGGCTCACTGCAGGCTTGACCTCCCCATCCAAGCAGTCCTCCTGCCTTAGCATCCTGATTAGCTGGGACTACAGGCATGCACCACCATGCCCAGCTAATTTTTTAATTATTGTAGAGACAGAGTCTCACTGTGTTGCCCCAGCTGGTCTCAAACTCCTAAGTTCAAGTGATCCTCCCACCTCAGCCTCCCAAAGTGCTGGGATTACAGGTGTGAGCTACTGTGCGGGCCAGATATATACTTTTAAATACATACTGCTAACTTGCCTTCCCCAAATGAAATGTAATTTCTGATTTGGGGTCCAATTCTTCACTAACATGTTTTTGGAGTTTTGATAAATCATTTAATCTGAGAGGGTCTCAGATGTATTGTCTATAAACTGTGGATGGTGGGACTTGTTGGTTGCCAAGGTCTTTTCCAACTATAAGGGTCTGCAAATATGTGCAGTTAGAGGTCACACAAATGAAACTGTCCATATTTGACCATTTTTTGCCTACAAAAACAACAACTTAGTATGATTTTATCTAATATCACATGAATTCCTGAAATATCTGTTTTTGGTACCCTGGCTTTTCTGAGGTAGCTTTGTGTGTGAGAAGTGGCTAGGCTATGCTGCAGTCACAAATCAACCCTGAAACCTCAGTAGCTTAAAAAATAGAAAGAGGCTGGGCATGGTGGCTCACATCTATAATCCCAGCACTTTAGGGGGCTGAGGCAGGAGGATTGCTTGAGGCCAGAAGTTTAAGACCAGCTTAGGCAACATAGTGAGACCCTTCTTTAAATTTTTTAAAATAAAAATAAAAATAATAAAATAAAATTAAAAAATAAAATATAAAGATTTATTTATCACTCACAGTTTATGTCCAAAGCAGGTTAGCAGAGTGCCGGGCTCCACAGAGGCACTCAGGACACCAGGCTATCAGAGCTCTGCCATCTCGTAACTGTACTATCTAGAACATGCAGTCTTGATGGTCCTATGGCACGGAGGAAACAGAGACAGTGGAGAATCAACACCTGCTTGTAAATGCCTTGGCTCAGAAATGGAGCATATTTCTTGTATTTACAGTCTTTTGGTAAGAACTAGTCACACAGACCTCAACCTGATGTATGGAGACAAGGAAATGCTTTTCGGTGTGTCCAGAAAGAGAAAATGGTAAATACATAGACTCTGTATTAGTTTGCTAGAGCTGCCATAATAAAGTACTAAAGACTGATAGCTCACACAACAGAGATTGACTTCCTTATAGTTCTGGACGCTAAAGGCCTCCAGAACTATAAGGTATCAGCAGCATTGGTTAATTCTGAGGACCTCTCTTCTTGGCTTGTAGATGGTCATCTTTCCCCTCTGTCTTCATATGGTCTTCCCTCTGTGTGCCTATGTCCTAATCTCTTCTTACAAAGACAGCAGTCATATTGGATTAGGAGCCATGTTAATGACCTCATTTAAAATTAATTCCTCTTTAAGGACTCTATCTCCAAATACAGTTACATTCCGAGGTACTGGGAGTTGGGACTTCAACCTAAGGATGGTGTTGAACACAATTCAGGCCATAACACATTGTCTCTGTCAGACAGCACATCCTGAGATGCAGTCATGCTGTTTTCATTGGAGGGGGCCGGTAGGTTACTGAGCCATGTTATGGAGTCATCTTCCTCTTTATCTCACATCCATCTCCTCCTGCCCCCACCACCCCCCACCATTTCCTAACCCAAAACTGTTATTTTTCGGAATTCCCTGGGTAATATTTAAAGGGGCCCAATGTTACTACTATCAAGCAAACTTTTATTGACGGCATTGACTGTAATGTGAAGCAGGGTGGCTGTGGGTTAGAGATGGGAAACCTAGGGGTTAGGAGCACCAACTCTGAAGCAGACTGCCTGGGTGCTAATCCCAGCTCCATTGCTTGCCAGTAGTATTCCTCATCTGTCAAATGGGAATAGTAATACTTCCCTTGCAGGGTTATTGTCCTGATTAAATGAGATAATCTATGTAAAGTGGTTGGTACAGACTAGGTGTCAAAAATGGTGGCTATTATTATTTGTAGCTTCAGAAGCTCATGGAGCCCCTCACACCCAGTGTCCTGCATTCCAGCCTGTGTCCCAGCATCACAGACAACCCAGAGGCTCTGCCATACAAGCTCCCAGGGCTTCCCTGGCGTGCCCAGGAAGCATGTATTTGTTAGTGTGGCAGTAATTGCATTACCACTTTAAAGCTCCAACAGCCTACGCATATTAAAGTCATAGGTTCCTAATTAGATCGTACAGCCAAAAGGAACACAAGAGACTATCCCCTTAAATAGCCCCTTAAAATTATTATCCTTGTTACAGTTAAGACAATGAGAGTTGTCAGTTAAATTGATTTGGAAAAGCAGCATTTCAGTTTTTCTAAGAGGCACCCTCTTCCTCTCCCGTTTTAATGACGCTGGAATCAGGATGTGTTAATACCTGAGAGTTAGGCCTGGAACCTTTTCCCATTGACCTGCCTGGGAAGATGACTGCAGACTTACCTTTCCATGCCATCTTTTTCTTGGAAACACAGCAGTTGGATTGCTGTGTACCTGGGGTGAATTATCTGTCTTGATTATTGCAAAACTATTGATTCCTGAGACTGCATTAGGATTGGAAGAGCTATGAGTTGGCCAGTGGCCTTGGGCCTCCATGATTGGAGCAAGAAAGAATCCAGAAGGAAACCAAAGCAGTGATTTCTCCTGGGCAGGGTGAACCACACTCTTCATCTTTGGCAACTATGTGCACCATAGTGCGCAGAGGGGAGGCCAAGACTCTGCAACTGTGGGTAGTTGCTGGGCCTTCCTACGAGATAGCAGATACTATGCAAACTGTGTTTCCCATTCTGTTTGCTACTAGAAAGCTAAATAAAGGCAGTGATAGATTAAAACCTATTGTGTCTTGTGAATTGATTACAGGTCTGAATCTGTGATCACTACTGCTGGTGGGACAGCTTCTTATAAATTGCTGTCAGCCAGGCAGTGGTTGTAATGGATTTGTCTATGAATGTGTACACAGTGTACACAGTTTCAGCTTTTTATGTTTTCAACATTCGTTGAAGTAGGTGCATGGTTGATAATACATGTGTTTAGTTTAATTGCTGGCTAAGATGACTTCACAAAGATTACACTATGATTTGGCCTTGACATAAAAGTTATTGTTTACACAGGGAGTCAAGGAAACAGAGCATGGGGATAAATTTGATATTGATGAGGCAAATATTTGGCATTGGAGGGATGATGCAATTTCAGTTTTGTTTTGCTTGTTTGTTTTGCAAAGTAGCAGCCAAGTGCTTTTAAGGAAGAAAAGATACCCACAAGTACCTACAGGTAGATTTATGTTTCAATATTGAGAGATGTGCAAAGGGGTTGCCTCTTACATGTGAAGTAACTAAACTGAAGCCAGGAGATATAGCCTAATCTATAGATGAAAACAAAAAATCAAAGCAGTGAGCGGCCAGTGGGAGCAATTTTCATATCTTTTAGGACTGTCATTTTGTGATGGGCAGCATTCTTTTCTTAGTGATACATAAAGTGATGGCATTCCCTACAATTAGTGGTATTTTAGATTTGATGAAATATGGCAAAAATGGCAAAGAGGGGACTAGAATCCAGAGCTTCTATCTCTCAAGCAGTCTACTTTCTCCTACCCATACCAAGGTGTGCATTCCCTGACCCTGGTGTTGTCTGACTCCAGCCCTGGTTTTCATCTTCGAAAGAATTTTTAAACTTTTCCCTAGAAGATTAAGACAATTACACTGAGGCATAAACAAATGAAAAAGCAACCATCTAGCATATGTGGCCAGCCAATATTCTCCATTGTAAATATTACTCCTTTTGAGTGAAACTTATGAAGGGTGTTACTAAGGTCAGGACGTTACTAAGAAAGTAAGTGACTTAATAAATGTATTTATCACAAGCTCTTTATCATTGTATACATGTTTAAGAGGCCATGGCTGATTAAAGAGTAGGAAAACATGACTTCTCTAGGGTTTTAGCATCTATTTTCTAGTTCTAGTTAATATTAAAAAGCAAATTCAAGACCATCTTTGTTGGAATAACATGCGATTGAAATAGGAAAATTAAC
The DNA here is from genome assembly GCF_006542625.1 of Nomascus leucogenys. Classification (NCBI taxonomy): domain Eukaryota; kingdom Metazoa; phylum Chordata; class Mammalia; order Primates; family Hylobatidae; genus Nomascus; species Nomascus leucogenys. Next base: position 85,997,911 of record NC_044382.1, read on the forward strand.
TTGCTCAGAGAGCTTTTAATTAAATCTTTGTTTGAAAACTTCACAAAAGACCCTCTTAGTAACCTAAGAGTACTTTAGAAAGTTGAGGAGTTCTAGATCCTGTCCTGGCTTGCGATGGAATGATATTAGGAAGGTTGAGATGAATAATATTGATAAAGGGCTTACTATGAACATCTTTGTCAAACAGCCATTGAACAGCATTCCTGTTTAAAGTGCATCGTTTTGCAATACTCATTTTCACGTCTTGAAGAGGAAACACCCAGTTTTATTCCAGAATAGCATTTTCAGGGGGACAATGGCCACTGAAGTATTTTCACAATCTGTCTTTTCTTGGGCAAGTTTTTCTGTTTAAGGAAGGGCATTTTGGATCTTTTAATATGGCGTGCACTGGGGGTTCTCAATGTGATGTCACTCATATCATGAGAATAACTTCTGTCGGAAAGACCACAGCCCACTCACTGATCTCTGCAACTGCAGAAAAGATCTCACGGCTGCAAGGATTGCACAAGAGGAAAATAAGTAGGAAGGTAGGAGTGGGAGGAAATAGTGAAGGGAGTAGAAGGAAGGATAAAGCAGTGTATTTCAACCCTGTGCATCACAACACACAGAGGACAATGTAATACTGTCTAGGACATTTGAGTCAGTGGACAAGGCTCTGTGTCTGCTCCAAATGCTGAATGGGTGACTGAAGGCATAGAGAATCAAAATCTTGCTTCTGTACCAGTTCAGCTGGTACCCTGATGAGGAAGTCTGAGGGTAAAGCGTAGCCCTCAGTGGGGGAAGGGAGAAGAGGCTGGGAACCACCACATTATCCGCTCCTGCCTGTCTCAAACACCTAGATGGCCTCTTGCTTTGGCCCAGGTGTAGTTGGTCTTCTCTTTCTCCCCTAAGCCCTTCCCTCTGCCTTTCTAGGGATTTTCCCAGTCTGCAGGGTTTTTCTCTGCACTACAGCAAGCACTGCTGTCATTCACACCCCCTCTTCCCCAGGCTTGAAATCTGGAAGGCAATGAGAGCTGTGAGCAGCAGGGGAGGACACAGGCAGCCTAGGACCCTTGCTTCCCCGCTCTGACTTGTCATCCTTAAAGGACATATTTCTATTACTCATGCAACACATAATTAGTGAGCATCTAATATATGCCAGACAAAGATCTTCTTCTCTTGAGGCTTACCTTCAAGTGTGGGGATAAAGTCAAGAACGAAAGGAGAGGAGGAGAAGGAGAGGAAAGGGAAGAAGAGAGAGAGGAGAAAGGATGCAAGTGTCAGATGTGGTGAGCACCAAAAAGAAAGATAAAGCAGGAGAGAGCAATAATAACTGTCCAGGATGGGGTTGGGAACATTGCTATATTAAATAACATGGTCAGAGAATACCTCACTGATAAAGTAACATCTGAGCTGAAGCCTGAAGGAAGTGGGGAGTGACATTTGTGAAATTTTTGGATATTTGTGAAAGAATATTTCAAGTGGGAGGAATAGCGGGTGCAAAGGCCCTGAAGGAGCATGTCAGCGTGCCCATGGTGCAGCAAGGAGGCTGCTGGAGCAGGAGGGAGTGAGCAGGAGGGGCAGCAGGAGCTGAGGGCAGAGAGGTTGTGGAGAGCCAGGCTGCTCAGGGACTGTGGTAGGCTATAAAGACCAGGTCAGATGGGAAGAGGGGGGTCTGACAGTTTGTAGGAGGCTCATCCTCGCTGCTTATGGAGAATAGCCTGAGGGGAGCCAGGTGAAGCTAGGAGACTTGCTAGGAGGCCATCAGTCATCCAGGCAAGAGGTTTTGGCAGCTTAGACCAGAATGGTAGCAGTGAAGATGGCAAAAAATGGTCAGATTCTGAATCAGTTTTATAAGTGGACCTAACAGGATTTTCAGGCAGATGGAATATGGAGTGAGGAAAAGATCTAGGGTGACGTTAGAATATCTCTAAGGCCCCTTCCAGCACTAACATGGTGTGAGTTGTTATCATAGCCCATTGGTCAGGCTTGCCACCTGGTGCCTGTCCTTTGCCCATGTTCTTATTAATTCTTCTCCATGAGTTGAGTCAGCTGACCTGGTTGTTATCAAGGGTGATTGTGGTCTGGCTTTGTTCTTGAGTGCCAAAATGCCCTTTGGTTTCCCTGGAGGGGTAAACTTTCCAGGGAGTTCTAAGTCCGGTCCTTGACTGCAACAGTTTAGCAGGCCATGGTCAAAATGAAGGCTGCTTTCCCTCTGGAAGCCTTTCTTCATAACCAAACTCGGAGTGCCACTAAGATAGCTTTAAAGGAGAGGGGTAGATCTAGTTAGCTGAAATATATTGCTCTTAATAAATGAATCATAATTAGTGGAAAGATGAGAACCAATGCAGTCATCTGTTGCAGAATTTATTTGATAAATGGGATAACAGAAGGGAAAAAGACGTCTACAGTCTAATTTAGCGGCCAGTGCTAAGTGAGGCTCAATGAGAAGCCAAGAGAAAGCAATTGCTTCACTGAAATCTGATCTGACACACAGGTGAGTGTGATGGAGGTGCTCCTGTCTCTTCCTTTCACTTGGCCCTGGTAAAGTCTGACTGGTGTCAATCATGGCTTTTACAGACCTAAAAGTTGTGTTCCCCTCATCACTTTGGCTCTAGCACATGAACTAGTTGTGTGAACTGTTGGCCGAGGCCTTCCCTTGCAGAATTAAAACATCCTCTGGTCTCTCAGTATATGCTCTAAGAAAGTTTTAATTGGCTGAAGACAAAGTAGGCCCAAGAATAATATGATTCGTAAGGGATGGTGAATTTATTATCTTATGTTTGGTGGTCCAGTATATCAGTCGGCTTCAGCTACCATAACAAAATACCACACACTGGGTGGCTTAAACAACAGATACTCGTTTCCTCACAGTTCAGAAGGTTAGAAGTCCAAGATCAAGGTGCTATCAAGGTTGGTTTCTGGTGATGCCCTTCTTCCCAGCTGGCACACAGCCACTTTCTTGCTGTGTCCTCACATGGCTTTTTCTCTGTGCGTGTATGGAGAGAGCTCTATAGGGTCTCTTTCTCTTCCCACAAGGATGCTGTCCTATTGGATTAGGGCCCCACCTTTATCCTCATTTAACCTTAATTACCTCCCTCAAGGCCCTATCTTCAAATATAGTCATATTGACAGGACTTCAACTTAGGAATTTTGGGGGACAGACTTCAGTCCATAACATGAGGTAAATGTTGTAAGTTTTTTTAAAATTAATTTTATTGAAGTGTAATATTTATGTACAATAAAACATATATCTTTTTTTTTTTGAGACGGAGTCTCACTCTGTTGCCCAGGCTGGAGTGCAGTGGCGTGATCTTGGCTCACTGCAAGCTGAGCCTCCCAGGTTCACGCCATTCTCCTGCCTCAGCCTCCTGAGTAGCTGGGACTACAGGTGCCCGCCACCACACCTGGCTAATTTTTTTGTATTTTTAGTAGAGACGGGGTTTCACCATGTTAGCCAGGATGGTCTCAATCTCCTGACCTCGTGATCCACCCGTCTCGGCCTCCCAAAGTGTTGGGATTACAGGCGTGAGCCACTGCGCCCGGCCAAAACATATACTTCTTAAAGCAGCGGTCCCCAACATTTTTGGCACCAGGGACCAATTTTGTGGAAGACAATATTTCCACAGATCGAAGGTGGGGATTGTTTCGGGTTGATTCAAGCACATTACATTTATTGTGCACTTTATTTCTATTATCATTACATTGTAATATATAATGACATAATTATACAGCTCACCATAATGTAGAATCAGTGGGAACCCTGAGCTTGTTTTCTTGCAATTAGATGGTCCTATCTGGGGGTGATGGGAGACAGTGACAGATCATCAGGCATTAGATTCTCAAAAGGAGTGTGCAACCTAGATCCCTTGCATATGCAGTTCACAATAGGGTTCGCACTCCTATGAGAATCTAATGCTGCCACTCATCTGACAGGAGATGGAGTTCAAGTGGTAATGTGAGTGAGGGGCAGTGGCTATAAATAGAGATGAAGCTTTGCTTGCTTGGCCTACCGCTCACCTCCCGCTATGTGGCCCAGTTCCCAACAGGCCACGGACTGGTATGGGTCCATGGCCCAGGGGCTGGGGACTCCTATTTTAAAGTGTACAGTTTGATGAATTTTGACAAAGTAAGTCATCTTGTAATGTGTCCACATAATCATCACCACAGTCTAGATATGGACCAGTTCTATCAGCCTGAGTCATGTGCTCCTTCCCAGCCAATTCCCAACCCCCACCAGAGACCCCAAGTAACCAGTGTCTTTCTTCCATTCCACTAGCCTAGAGTTGTCTGTTTTAGAGTTTCATGTCAATAAAATCATACACATAACCTTTCGTGTCTGTCTTGTTTCACCCAGTATAAGGATTTTGATTCATATGTGTTGTTGTGTTTATCAGTAGTTTGTCACTTTTCATCTTTGAGTAGAAGTCTATTTTATGGGTGTACCACAATTTGTGTATTTATTCACCTACAAATGAACATTTGGGTTGTTTCCAGTTTGGGGCTATTATTTTAAAAGCTACTATGAACGTCCATAGATAAGCCTTTGGCCATTTTCCATTATGTTCTTATTTCTCTTGGGTAAGGGCCTAGAAATGAAATTCCACCTTTCCATGGTAAGTGTATGTTTTTAATAAGAAAATATTAGAGACTGCTGTCCTTAAAAGAGATTGTAGTAATTTACATTCCCATCAGTAATGTATGAGAATTCCAGTTGTTCTATATCTTGCTAACACTTGGTATTGTCAGTCTTTTTCATTTTAGCCATTTTAGTGGCTGTATGCTGGTATCTCATTCACTGATGACTAATTGATGCTGAGTCTTTTTTATATGATTACTGACCATTTTTATTTCTTGTATTATGAAGTATCTCCTCTAAATTTTTGCCCAATTTTTAAAATTGGGTTGTTTGGCTTCTGATTATTGACTTGTAAGACTTTTAAAAATATATTCCAGACACAAGTCATTGGATGTATATTTCTCCCAGTCTGTGGCTTGCCTTTTTATTTTCTTGAAGATATCTTTAAAAGAGCAGACTTTTACATTTTCAAGGAATTGCAATTTATCATGTTTTTCTTTTATAGTTCATGCCTTTTACATTCTTTTAAAGAAATCTTTTGCCTACCTCAATTTCACAAAGATTTTTTCCTATGTTTACTTCTAGAAGCTTCCTTCTTAAATTCTGTGATCCATTTCAAGTTAATATTCATGTATGGTGTAAAGTAAGGGTGGAAGGATTTTGTTTTTTTGCTTGTTTTGTTTATGCATTTGGATACTCAGCCATTCCACCACCATTTGTTGAAAAGACTATACTTTCCAAATTAAGTTACTTTGGTACTTTTATTGAAAATTAATTGATCCTATATGCATGGGTCTGTATCTGGACACTATTTTATTCCATTGATCTATTTGTTTGTCCTTATGCCAATACCACTCTGTATGGTTTACTGTGGCTTTGTACTAAATTTTAAAATCAGGCAGTTTGTCTTCTTTGTTCTTTTTCAAAATTCATTTGATTATTCTAGGTCAATTGCATTTCTACATAATTTTTATAATCATTTTGTCAATTTTTACAGATATAAACCTGTTGGGTTTTGATTGGGATTGTATTGAATCTATAGATCAATTTAGGGGGAACTGACATCTCAGCAATAAGGAGCTTTCTGATACAAGAACATTGTATATCGCTATTTAATTAGACTTTTAAATTTCTCTATCTTTTTTTATAGCTTTCAGTGTGAAGGTCTACAGAAAAATTTTATGCTTTTTAATATTATTGTAAGTAGTATTTTGTATTTCAATTTCCAATGGTTCATTGCTGGCATATAGAATACAACTGACTTTTGTTTATTGACCTTGTATCCTGTGATTTTATTATACTCACTTATTAGTTCTAGCAGCTGTTTTTGTAGCCTTTAGCATTTTCTATGTGTACAATTATGTTGTCTGTGAATAAACAGAATTCTACTTCCTCTTTCCCAAATTGTATCTTTTACTTCTTTTTCTTGCTTTATTTTATTGGCTAGAGCCCCCAGTGTAGCGTTGGTGATAGTGCACACCTGTGCCTTGTTCCTGATCTTAGGGGAAAGGCATTCAATCTTTAAGTATGATGCTTACTGTAAGGTTTTTGCATAGACTTTTTATCAGGTTAAAAAAAGTTTCCTTTCTCGACTTACTTATTGAGAATTCTTATTGTAAATAAGAAGTGAATTGTCAAAAGATTTTATTACACCTATTGAAATGATGTTTGTTTTTTCCTTTGTTCTTTTACAATGGCGAATCACATTGACTTTTTTATTGTGGTAAAATACCCATAACATAAAATTCAGATTTGTAACAATTTTAAAGTGTACAATTAAGTAGTATTAAGTATGTGCACAATGTTGTGCAGCCATCACCCCTGTCAAGTTCTGGAATTTTTTTGATCACTCCAAAAAGAAACCCCATGACCATTCGGCAGTCACTCTACATTCCCCAGCCCCTGGCAAGCACCTGCTCTCTGTCTCTGGATTTGCCTATTCTAGATATTTCATATAAATGGAATCATAATAGTGGCCTTTGTGTCTGGCTTCTTTCACTTAGCATTTTTTAAAGGTTCATTCATGTGATAGCATGTATTGGTGCTTCATTTTTTTAAATGGCTGAATGATATTCCATTGTATGGATATACCACATTTTGTTTATTCAGTCATCTGTTGATGAACATTTGGACTACTTCTACTTTTTGATTATTGTAAATAGTGCTGCTGTTAAACATATAAGTACAAGTTATTGTTTGAGCACCTATTGTCAGTTCTTTGGTGTATAAGCCTGGGAGTGGAATTGCTGAGTCATATGGTAACTCTCTTTACCTTTTAGGAACTGCCAAACTGTTCTCCACACTGGCGTCATGTTTTAGTTTGTGCTGCTGTAACAGAATACCTGAGGCTGGGTAATTTAAGAGAACAGAAATTTATTTTCTCTCAGTTCAGGAGGCTGGGAACTCCAAGATCAAGGTGCCTGCATCCAGTGAGGGCCTTCTTACTATATACTCCAGAGAAAAGGAAACACATGCCCTCACATGGCAGAAAGCAGAAGGGCAAGAGTACAAGAGAGATCAAACTTAGCCTCAAGCCGTTTATATAATGGCATGAATCCATTCATGAGGGCAAATACCTGCCATTAGGCCCACCCCGCCAATACAGTTGCATTAAGCATCAATTTTCCAACACATGAATTTTGGGGGGATGCATTCAAGCCATAGCATTCTACCATTTTACCTTCCCAACAGCAATGTTTAAGGGTTGCAGTTTCCCCATATCATTGCCAACACTTTTTTTAAAAATTATAGCCATTCTAGCAGATTTGAAGGGACATTTCACTGTAGTTTTGACTTGATTTACATTCCTTTTACAGTTGACCCTCAAACACTGTGGGGGTTAGGGATGCTGACCCCCTGCACAGTAAAAAAAGAAATCAATATATAACTTTGAAGTTTCTAAAAACTTGAGACCAATAGCCTATTGTTGACCAGAAGCCTTCCCAATAACAAAAAGTCAATTAACACATATTTTGCATGTTATATATATTATATACTATAGTCTTATGGTAAAGTATAGAAAAAAGAAAATGTTATTAAGAAAATCATAAGGGAGAGAAAATATATTTACTATTCATTATGTGAAAGTGGATCATCATAAAGGTCTTCATTCCTGTCGTCTTCATGTTGAGTAAACTGAGGAGGACAAGGAAGAGGAGAGGTGATCTTGTTATCTTAGGGGTGGCAGAGGCAGAAGAAAATCTGCTTGTAAGTGGACCCACAAAGTTCAAACCTGTTGTTCAAAGGTCAACTGTAGTTTTCAATTCATTGGAGTTTTGAATTGTATTTCTCTGGTGACAAATGATGTTGAGCATCTTTTCATGTGCTCCTTGGCCACTTGTATATCTTCTTTGTACAAATGTCTGTTCAAGTTCTTTGTCTCTTTTTGAATTAGATTGTTCATTTTTCTGTAGTTGAGTTATAAGAGTTTTCTTTTTAGTATACTCTAGATACTTGACCCTTACCAAATTTATGATTTGCAAATATTTTCTCCCATTCTTTGCATGGTGTTGTTACTCTCTTGATAGTGTCATTTGATGTACAAAAACTTTTTAATTTTGATGAAGTCCAATTTAGTTTTTCTTTTGTGGCTTGTGCTTTTGGTATCATATTTAAGAAACTATTGTCAAATCCAAGGTCATGAAAATTTGTCCCTGTGTTTTCTTCTAAGAGTTTTATAGTTTTAGCTTTTAAGTTTAGTTTTAACATGTTTTATGGTTAGTTTGTACATGGAATGAGGTAAAAATACAATTTCATTCTTTCGCGTATTGATTGATTTTTGAATGTGAAACTAACTTTGTGTTTTTGGGATAAGAACCTCTTGGTCATGGTGTATTACCTTTTTATTCTATTGCTGGAGGTTTGGTTTGCTCAATTGTGTGAAAGATTTTTGCATCTATGTTTAGGGGTATTTTTATCTGCACTTTTCCTTTTTTGCAAAATCTTTTTTTCCTTGTCTTTGGTATTTGGATAATGCTGGCCTTATAACATGAGCTGTGAAGGGCTTCCTACTGCTCAATTTTATGGAAATGTTTGTGTAGGGTTAATATTATTTCTTCTTTATATATTTTGTAGACTTCACCTGAGAATGTTTCTGCGATTGGAGTTTTCTCTGTGAGCAGGCTGTTAAACACAAATTCAATTTCTTTAGTAGAGGGAAATCTAGATTTTAAAATGTTTATTCTTGAGTATTTCTTTGGATATTTCTAGGGAAATGTCTATCTAAATTGTGAATCTGTTGACATAAATTTGTTTCTAATATTCCTTTATTATTCCTATTAATAGTTTAGGGTCTTGATATCACTAATTGATGTCTTTTATCTTTTTTTATTGACCAGTCTTGCTAGAGGTTTATCTATTGTATTGACCTTTAAAAAAAACTTTTTTTTTTTTTTCTGAGACTGAGTCTCACTCTGTCGCCCAGGCTGGAGTGCAGTGGCATGATCTTGGCTCACTTCAACTTTCATCTCCTGGTTCAAGTTATTCTCCTGCCTCACCCTCCCAAGTAGCTGGGATTACAGGCATCCACCACCATGCCTGGCTAATTTTAATTTTTTTTTTTTTTTTTTTTTTTAGCAGAGTCGGGGTTGCACCATGTTGGACAGGCTGGTCTTGAACTCCTGACCTCAAGTGATCCACCCACCTTGGCCTCCTAAAGTGCTGGGAGTACAGGTGTGAGCCACCACATCTTGCCCAGCTTTTTTGTTTATTGCATTTGTCTATTGTTTACTTATTTACTATGTATTAATTTCTGTTTCTATACTTACCATATCCTTCTTTCTTTTTGGTTTAGATTTAATTTGTTTTTTTTCCCTCTAGTTTCTTAAGGTAGAATCTTAGATTATTGGATTTGGACCCACTTTCTGTTCTAACATAAGCTTTTATCCCCTTTATAATTTTTATTGTGTCTTTTTGATTCTTCTCTCTTTTCTTCTTTATTAGCCTGGCTAGCGGTCTATCTGTTTTGTTAATCTTTTCAAAAAACCAGCTCCTGGTTAATTAATTAGCATGTCTTTGAGCTCACTGATCTTTTCTTCTGTAGTGTCTAATCTGCTTTTAGTTCCATCCAATGACCATTTCATTTCAGAACTTGTATTTTTCATTTCTAGAAGTTCTATTTGATTCTGTTTTCGTATTTTTCATTTCTCTTCTCACAATGCTTATGTTTTTTTCAATACTTGGACAATAATTATAACAGTTGTTTTGATGTTCTTGTCTGCGAATTTCTGTCATTTCTGTTTCTATTGATTTTCCTTTTGATTATTAGTCACATTTTCCTGCTTCTTGGGATATCTAGTGATTTTGATTATATGCTAGACATTGTGAATGTCTAAGTTTTGTTGTCTTTCTTTAATGAGTGTTGGATTTTGTTTTGGTACACAAGTTAATTTTGGTTCCATTTAATCCTTTCAAGGTTTGTTTTTGAGCTTTTAAAGGTAGGTCCGCAGTATTTTCTCTAGGGATTCTTTAACCTTTTTATTAAGGTATGACCCAACTGGATTCTCTACTGAATGCCCTGAGTGATCAACAAAGACACTCCTTTTTGGCTGGTAGAACTTGGATAGCTCCTAGTTCTGTGTGAGCTCTGTAAACTGTTTGCTTATAGCTTTTCAGTCACTCTCTTTCTGGTCTAAGGAATTTCACCCTACTCAAACATATTTTAGTACCTATTAAACTCTCAAGTGCCCCTCTATGTTTCTTTCATAAGTATTTCCTTCTTTCTGAAATACTGCCCCATAAATCCCAGCTACGAAAGCCTGTCTGAGCCATGATTTTGGTCTTCTCACATCAACGAAACCACTGTGCTCTGCCTTGAACTCCTTTCCTTCTATGAGACATTGAATTTGCCTCCATGGTGAAAGCTGGGGTAGTCATATTGTATATTCCATCTGTTTCCCTTCTGTCATGAATTACAGTCCTGAGCCACCTATTTTTCAATGTCTGATAATAGTTATTTCACATATTTTATCTGATTTTCTAGTTGTTAATGGAAGGAGGGTAAATTTGGTCCCTGATTATTCATCAGAAGTCCACGTTGCAAATTTTTATTCATGATCCTATCCAAAAGGTTGCCATTTCTGAAAATGCTGTTCTATTTGAAGATGTCTTCTGGGACATTTTTTTTTTTCTCCATTCTTCTTCTACAACTTAAAACTATGGATATTCCAAATAAATTTGTGAGAACTATACTGCATTGTTTCTGGTTTTTGTTGCAGAATTGTCTGTTTTCCCATAGTGATCCCTATGTCTTATTCGTCTTTTCCCACACACCCACTTCAAACAGGGCTAATGTGACTTTTTGATACAGGATTTAGGCTATGAAATGGCTCTCAGAGCTTTCCGGGGGAGTTTCTAAGCCCCTCATAGCTGGAGTTCTAAGAACAGCCACTCAAGGCTTGCTTCCACCATTTCTTAAAAGTGAGAAGTACTTGTAGATGTGGCATCTCTACCATTGTTGCTTTATACTCACTTGAACATACAGGGGGAAACAGAGGCTATTAAAAATGTAATCAATGTGAAAATTCATGCCATCTGAATTGTACGAGTATGTAAGGGATTTGAGTTCCTTACAGAATTTTCTGTAATTTAGTACTTAAAATGACATAAATGTGTATACTTCTCGCTCACAAAAGTGTTAGGAGAAGGAAAATCTTAAATACTAGCTTGATTTCTTAATTTAATAACAAAAAACAATTCTCATAACATGTATCTCCTAACATGTCACGTTCACTTTAAAAGTCTAAAGAGTTGAGGTTTATTTCTTTTCTTTTAAAGTTGATGTTTATGTTGGTGATTTAAAAAAGATCAGATCCCCTGTTATGAAGGGTCTTAACCTTGTCTTTTAGATCTCAGTGAGAAATGCAGTACATGTAGCATTAGCCACATTTCTTTTTGAGAGGCCTATGTAGGATATTTATAACCTATAGGTCGGGCGCGGTGGCTCACGCTTGTAATCCCAGCACTTTGGGAGGCCGAGGCGGGCGGATCACGAGGTCAGGAGATCGAGACCATGGTGAAACCCCGTCTCTACTAAAAATACAAAAAATTAGCCGGGTGTGGTGGCGGGCGCCTGTAGTCCCAGCTACTCGGAGAGGCTGAGGCAGGAGAATGGCGTGAACCCGGGAGGCGGAGCTTGCAGTGAGCCGAGATTGCGCCACTGCACTCCAGCCTGGGTGACAGAGCGAGACTCCGTCTCAAAAAAAAAAAAAAAAAAAAAAAAAAAGTTTGATGACTTCATGCTCAGGAGAAAGCAAGTAATTACCTAGCCAAGCTAGGTGGGTGTTCAGGTTAATGGTAAACAGAAAGGAGATGTTGAAAGATTTCATATCTAAAGGGTAAAAACACAAGAGAAGTATACAGAGATAAAACATGTAAAGTATAAGACTGTTACATAGTAAGCTACCTCTGAAGTAGCAGCCATTATTATTATTATTCTGCCAGTATTTTGAAAATAATTGTATCTGTTTTGTGTACTTAAACTGGATTGAATTTATACTATCTCCCCCTGCCCTGTCCTCCAGACCTCTGCTTCCTAGAACTTTATTTATTGTTCTTAAAACATAATGGGACTTTTGTCTTCTCAGGTTTAAACTCTATATAGTAAAAAAAAAAAAAGAAAAAGAAAAAGAAAATCAAGTACTGTACTGGAAATTTACATCATTCTGCTGGTGTGTATTTAAACATTAAGTTTACTTCTACAGATAAGCCTCTCCTTCTCCTAGCCCCACTACTACATCTCGAAAAGGTAAAGGGGACTCTTGAAAACCTGTCCTTAGAAGTCCTTGGTGTTGTGAGGCTTGCAGACATCCTCAAATTCACAACCTTATGTTTTGTTTCAGAAAATGAAACATCACAGGTGAAGGGCCTTTTTTTTAATTTTGTTTTTTTTGTTCTGTTCTTTGTCATTGTTTTTGTTTTGCAATATCTTACTACGTGTACAGAAGTAGTTTTCAAAGTGTGATCCCTGAGTAAGTAGCATTAACATCACCTGGGAATTAGGTAGAAGTGCAAATTCTCAGGCCTCGCGATCTGTGTTTAGGCAGTTCTGGTATATGCTAAAGTTTGATAGCCACTAGTGTCGAGTACCCTGGAAAGCTCTCCCACATCTTACTGAATCTATTTCTGTCTATGATATTATAAGCCTCAAATATGAGGTATGAAGAAGTAATCAGTCATGCCCCCAGTGACTGTTGCCTTGGAGATGTTTAATGGTGTGACACGGGAAGTGCCATGCTGCAGAGCAAATGTCAAACCCCAAGCAGGGAGAGACTTTCTGCCACAAGCTTCCAGAGCACCTCCTTTCACAGCCCTAGCAGCCACAGTGTAATAAGATTAAGAAACCAGAACTGCAGAAGGTACTAAAGCAAGTAGGGCCTTCAGGCAGAGCTGCAGCCTCGAGGCACCTTAAGCTAGTTAAGAAGTAAGATCCCAGGGCTCAAAAGCAGTTCTTGAAGCAAGAGTATCAAAAGGCTGACTTTAGCAATCCAGACATGGAGCAAAAAACTAACATCACTGCGTAGGCATGACTGTGGGGAAGCCCAAGAAAGTCTTGGCAGAAACTGTTTACTTAGCCACCCTGGAAAAGGGCGATGGTGCGTTTGTCAGTAAAGAGGACCTGAAGGCTGACATATCTATCTGTCCTCTTCATAAAGCCTCATTATTGGTTCAGCAAATATTGAACATGTACCATTTCTCGTTTTAAGTACTAGAGATCCAGCAGCAAACACAAAAGAGGTTGCTGGCCTCATGTCTCTCACATTCTAATCATGTTCTGGGGAGAGTTCAGTGTCGGCACTGGCTTTGGGTGGACACTTTCTGGTTTCTAGACTCAAGATTCTGGGTCCCAGAAAGTGCAAGTCCAGATGAAGAATTCCCTTGATAGACAAAGCTTATTTCTCCTGGGAGTGCTCCCCAATCTCATTTGCACTTTGTCCTAGACATCTAACCTGGAAATTTTGCAATCAGTTTTGATATCACTGGCTCCCTGGCTCCTTATCCAATCAGGCACCAGATCCTAAGGATTCGTTTTCAGTAAGGTCCATGAAATTCCCCTCCTTGCCCTTTTTTTCTGTTTTTACAAATTCCATCTACTCAATGTCTCTGTATTTGTTTGCTAGGGCCACCACAATAAAATAGCACAGATTGGGTGGCTTAAACAACAGAAACTTATTTTCTTACAATTCTGGAGCCTAGAAGTCTCAGGTAAAGGTGCCAGCAGGGTAGGTGTCTGGTGAGGCCTCCTTCCTCAACTTGCAGGTGGTGCATTCTCTCTGTGTGGTCTTTTCTGTGTGTGCATGCAGGAGAGAGTGGGCAATCTCTGCTGTCTCTTCTTCTTATAGGGACACTAGTCTTATTGGATTAGGGCCCCACCCTTATGACCTCGTAACCTTAGTTACCTCCTTAAAGGCCCTGTCTCCAAATGTAGCCACACTGGGGTTTAGGCTTCAAAATACAAATTTTGGGAGGCCACAATTCAGTACGTAACAATCCCTATTATCCCATTCCTGGGTTATTATAGGTCCTTACTGATCTTCATTCCTGACTTCCTTCACCAGTCCTTCTTGAATATGCAACTGGATTCATTTCAGTAAAATAGTACAGTTGACTCTTGAACACCATGAGTTTGAACTGTGTGGGTTCACTTTCATGTGGATTTTCTTCTGCCTCTGCAATCCCTGAAACAGCAAGATCAACCCCTCCTCTTCTTCCTCCTCAGCTTACTTAACATGAAGGTGAAAAGAATGAAGACCTTAATGATGATCCACTTTCACTTAATGAATAGTAAATATATTTTCTTTTTCTCATGTTTTTCTTAATAACATTTTCTTTTCTCTAGCTTACTTTATTGTAAGACTATAGTATATACTACATATAACATGTAAAATATGTGTTAATTGACTGTTTATGTTATCTGTAAGGCTTCTGGTCAATAGTAGGTTATTAGTAATTTTTTTTTTTTTTGAGACAGCGTCTCGCTCTCTTGCCCAGGCTGGAGTGCAGTGGTGTGATCTAGGCTCACCGTAACCTCTGTCTCCCAGGTTCAAGCGATTCTCCTGCCTCAGCCTCCTGTGTAGCTGGGACTACAGGGGTGTGCCACCATGCCTGGCTAATTTTTATTTTTAGTAGAGATGGGGTTTCACCACGTGAAAGTGGCCTCAAGTGATCCGCCCACCTTGGGCTCCCAAAGTGCTGGGATTACAGGTTAGAGCCAGTGTGCCTGGCCTGTAGTTAAGTTTTTGAGGAGTCGAAAGTAACATGTGGATTTTTGACTGCGTGGCAGTTGGTGCCCCTAACACTGTGTTGTTCAAGGGTCAACTGTATTTTAAAGTTACAGTCTTATTGAAAACATCAGTGATTTCTAATGACTAGAATTTAGCCAAACTGCTTAGTCCGGCATTTGGCTCCCTGGTCATAGTCTCCCCTGTCAGCCGAAATCATGTTATTCTCTTCTTCCATACCACAAACCTTTTTGAGTCATCTGCCTCTTTGTTCTTCAAGCATTTAGCAAGTGTTCCCACCTCTAGGCCTTAAGCGCATTATTCTCTCTGGAATGTCCTCTTTTCCACTTATTCAAATACTGCCCTTTCTTCCAAGAGCTATACTTTGTCTCCTCAGTGGCATCTCCCGGATAATTTCCACCCACAGTGATCTTTCTCTCTGGGCTTGGATTAATTTTTCAAAGCAAATGTTAACACAATTCTCTTGTGTGTATGTCTGTGTTCCTAACTGAATTGTCTGAGGGCAAATACTAAGTCTTTTACTTCTTCGTATCCCTCACAGCACCTGGCACAGTGGTGGTGCTCAAACCATGTTCTCATGGCATCATGGATGGCTGGATGGATGGACGGATGGAAAAAGAATGATATTCCCTTTGATAAAGTTTTCTGGGAATCTTAGCTTAAATGTCACGTCCTCTGAGAAAACCTTCATCATCCTACCCCAGTCTCACTCTATCACATCAACATATTTTAAATCCCCATATAACCTTCATCACTACCAGAGAATTTGTTTGTCCTTCCAACTCCCCCTAATATCCTAAACTCCATAGAAATAGAGGCTGTTTCTGTCTTGTTTCCCAGTGCTTTGTTAGCATGTGATACATGGTAGCCACTCAGTAAGCATTTACTGAATGAATGAATGGATGAATTTAGCATCATATTAGTGTAATGAAATCTTTTGGAATGGATGATGTGCCTTGCAAGGCGTGCATGCAGGCAGGAGAAGGCCTGCTTAGAAACCTGAACTATAAAAAATTGCCCATGAGATATTTAGGAAATCTCACACTCATTTAGAAACAGATGTGCCTTGTGCCTTGCTTTATACATTGTAAATGTTAAAAAAAAAATGGTATGAATTAATAATTTGTACCCTGACTTAGTGTTTTTTTTTTTTTTTTTGTACCTTGACTTAGAATACCTAAAAACCTCAAAGTGCTATGTGAGAGTATTCATGGAGGCTGGGCGCAGTGGCTCACGCCTGTAATCCCAGCACTTTAGGAGGCCGAGGTAGGCAGATCACCTGAGGTCAGGAGTTCGAGAACAGCCTGACCTAAAAACTTCAAAGTGCTGTGTGAGATGAGAGTATTCATGGAGGCTGAGCGCAGTGGCTCATGCCTGTAATTCCAGCACTTTGGAAGTCCGAGGCAGGCAGAGCACCTGAGGTCAGGAGTTCAAGAACAGCCTGGCCAACATGGTTAAACCCATCTCTACTAAAAATATAAAAAAATTAGCTGGGTGTGGTGGCATGCACCTGTATTCCCAGCTACTTGGGAGGCTGAGGTGGGAGAATCACTTGAACCTGGGAGGCGGAGGTTGCAGGGAGCCAAGATCGCACCACTGTACTCCAGCCTGGGTGACAGAATGAGACTCTGTCTCAAAAAAAAAAAAAAAGTATTCGTGTTAATCATTTGGCGAACAACAATATTTTTTGCAAGACAATGAATTTGTTTTCTAAATCTAGATTTTCACACAGGATGTTTCCCTTAAGGATGGTAGAATCTACAGTGACTTCCATTACGTAGAAAAGTTGTTTCAGGGCCTTCCACCTTCATTTCTTTCTTCTTTTTCCAGTGTTATCATCCCTGCCTTAGGAGACACTGTCTAGTTACCCTGTCTGCTCACTGCCTTCTGGCGCCACCAAGTTTAGTTCTGCCTCTGTGCCTTTGTTCATGCCGTTCCCTGTGATTGAAAAGTTCTTGCTAAGGCCCAACTGACATGCCCCCTTCTTCCCTTCCCAATGACCATAACTACTATAAAAGAATTGACATTACCACTCATCTTTGTTCTGGTCCCTTGACACTCATGGATTGTACTATATTCTCATGTGTAAGTCCCATCTGCCTGATTGCTCTATAAGTTCCTTTGGAGTAGGACTGCACCTTGTGTTTCATTTGTATATCCTTTTATGTCTGATGTTTTTGTGAAATGTATTTGTAAGACTTTAGCAAATGAATGTTCCATCTCTCCTAGCCTGACTATTGGGGTCCAAAGTTCTGGAGGTGAGTAGCATTCTGGAGTCTCTCTACAGGGCTAATCCAGCCCCTCCCTGTGGGGTGCTTGTTAACAGGAAGGACAGATCACTTTTGTACTATGCAGACTCAGGACCCAGCACTCGGTGGCCTCCAAGTTTCATGATGTTGACCTAAGGAAGTCAGATGTTGGCTGACTCTCCTCCTACACATTCTCTGTTTGCATTTTCTACAACTGGCAAGAGAAAACCGTTCTATGGGCCAAATCCTCTCCTTAGTTTCACTTGGCCTATGGCAAAAGGTCCAAGAAGTGATGCACCTATAGTTAAAAATACAACTTATTTTTACTCTCTTGAAAGAGCTGTCTCTGTAAACTCACTTGGTAGGACTATTTCACCATGAAAGTGGCTTCCCATGGCTTTCTTTGTCTCTCACTTTCTTTTTTCCTCTCTGTGTGTCTGGTTCTGTGAGGTTTCCTTTGTAAATGTGTATGCATTGGTTTCTCTGTCTCCACCTATTTCTGATTCTCTCCCTTTTAAATTTATTTTCCATCTTTTACCTTCTGTCCAAAGGAAAAAATAATCAATGGAAATCCATAAAAGGAAATAGAGTTACCTAAATACTTTTTGTGGAGAGAATTACGAAATATTACACTTGCTCATTTACGTGGCTTTTTATGCACTGAAACTGTTTTTCAGAAAAATAAATTTGTTGTTTCTTGTCTACACCACTTTATACTCACTTATGAACCTCAATATATGTTCATATATTGTCTATATTTGTAATCAATCTATGTACGTATCTATTTTTAACCTAACATTGTTTTGTTAGGTTTTATATTACTATAAATAGTAATATTTATATGTGATTTGTTGAGCCATTTCCTAAGTGTTTGATGGTTGAATTATCTCCAGTTTCATTATCGTAGACAACATTGCTACCAACAACTTTGTACAAATTATTATATTTTATTATTCTGGCTTTTTCTGATGTACATTACCAAAAGATTACCATGATCTAATCAAAGGCATTCACTGACTTTAAAAACTAAAAACACAGAGCATAAAACTCTATTAAAAACAAACAAATAAAATAACCCCTTCCATTTTGGGTTCTAACAGTTAAGAGAAAGGCAAAAGACAAAGAAATGGGAGAAAAATATTCATTCATAAATTCAACATATATTTGAGCACCTACCGTGTCCTAGGCACTGTTCCAGAAGTATGGGATCCATCAGTGAATAAGAAGCCCCCGAACCCCTGCCGTTGTAGAGCCATTATTCTAGTGGGAGAAGGCAGACAATAAACATAATAGTAAGTGAGCTAATTATATAATAAGTTGGAAGGTGATATGTGCTATGAAATAAGAAAAACAGCAGGCTAAGGGGAATCAGGAGTGGTAGAGGAACAATAGAGGTATGTGGGTTGCAATTTCAAACACGGGTTGGGAATAGGCATCACTGAGTAGGAAATGTTTGCGCAGAGACTTGAAGGAGGTGAGGAAGTTAGCCTTGCAAGTACTGATGAAGCTGCACA
Organism: Nomascus leucogenys; assembly: GCF_006542625.1. Taxonomy (NCBI): domain Eukaryota; kingdom Metazoa; phylum Chordata; class Mammalia; order Primates; family Hylobatidae; genus Nomascus; species Nomascus leucogenys. The sequence continues at coordinate 86,016,470 of NC_044382.1, forward strand.
ACAGGCAGAGGGGACAGCTACTGGCTTACAATGCTGGATATCCTGGAGAGACAATGAGGAGGCTGGTGCAGCTGGAGCAGTGAGGGTGGGCTCAGCAAGGTCACCAGGATCCACATCGGGTACAGTCTTCGAGGCACTTATAAGGACTTAAACTTCAAGGAGGCTGTGGAAAGGTTATACTGGATTCACTTTCTTTGAAAGGACAGATGCTGGACCTGTCCTTAACCCCTGAACAAAGTCTCTGGGATGGAACCAGGGAACTGTTGTATTTCTGGCAAATTCCTCAGGGTGGTTCTGTTGTGCATGTGGATTCAGGACTACTCTTTCTGTTCAAAAGTCCCACAATTCTAAATATAAAATAATTTAATAAAAGGAAGCAAAAATTTCACAGCATTCTCGAATGCTGGTGATTTAGAGGCTCTCGAGATCATCTAGGAAATTGAAGCCCAAAGCTTAAGTGACTTGCTCAAGGTTACACAGCCACAAGAGGCAGAATTCGGTTTCAGATTCACTCGTCTAACCCTGAATTCAGTGTACCTTCCACTGTACTGGGCTGCCTAATAAACGGTATCATTTCACTTATCAGGTGGTTAGATTTCCAATAGCTCCACCATTAGGAACATAGTTTGAATCCAGAAGCTCTATAAGGTTGATTGGTTGATTAAATATTTGGTTATCTAAAAATCAATCAGATAGCTGCTATTGTTTTAACCTTTACAGCTAAGAATCATTCAAAATGTATTAATCACATTTTCTGCTTCTCTAGAGGAATTCTGAGGAGCCATGCCATCTTAGAATTGGAAGGGACCTTAATTGTTCAGGATCTTGCAGTGCCTGTGGGCCATAATTTTACAGTTAGCTCTTATTTAATACTATTATAAAACACACAAGCCATTCAGGTGACCCTGGACATATTGGAGGTTTTGTTTTACAATATGTTTCTGATTTAGTTTACTTTCTTTTGATTTGCTTCTTGGATATTTCCTGTTGCTAAATTTTTCTCCACTTAATTATTTTTAAAATAGTGTTGGTCTTTCTGGCCTTACTCTGTAACTTGGGCCTAAATTTTATCAGCAGTGTCTGAGCTTGTAGTCTTTGCGGTCACCTGGGATGCATTGAAGTGGTCAGTGGCAATTGGTTCAGAAATCTCTTCTATGGGCCAGAACTCAGGCTTCGGAACTAAGCTGTGGAAATGATTTCAGTTAAACCATTTCCCCTCCACTTGCACACTTCTGCAAGTTTCAGCAGCCAGATCTGTTCCAGCAATGGGGGCAGGTTGCACATTCCCACTGAGAACACTTGGTGGAGATTATAGGGACACATTATTTTTTTCTTTCACTAAGCCAGAATTGGCAGCTGAAGATGTGTTTGAGCTACTGGCTGCTTTGGGAATGGGAAGAAAAATGTATATCTAGCGCATTTTTCCTTCTATCTTCTATTCCAACAAAGAAGTTGCAGTCAATGAAAGGCACTGGTCCTAATATGAACTGTTCAGTTAACCCACTAAAGCAGCCTAGTCCTATTCACTAGCTACCTTGAGGTCACCTACTCTTTCAAGGCTTAATTATTCTTATTTTTAAATGTAGAAAGTTCAACCTAAATTTGTTTCTGGGTGACGTGTGGCTTCATGATTCAGCTCCTAATGTTCTCTACCAGAAGACTGGTTGTAATTTCTGTTTCATCACAGTCTTCTTGCCTTTCAAAGCCTCAGTGAATGACTGGTGCTTTTTTCTGGGTGGTTTCATTGCATTCCTAGAGAAAACTCTGAAAAAGTAGACATGTGTCATGAGAATTAGCATGGTTCTAAATTTCAACATGTGAAGGCTGTCATTGATAGCTCCATGAAAGGTAATGACTGAAATGCTATATGCATTATCACAGATAAGCTTTAGGAATGATTAAACCCTGACTTGAACGTTACATCAGGGACTAGTATAGAGACTACTGTTTTTGCAATTTAACTCTGATGTTGTTTTCCCAGGTCCTAAATTGTCCTTTGGAAGTAGAGCAGATGGTAGCTATGAGGCTTAGTTTTAAATGAATGACTGTTCCCATATCTCCGTCTCGGCCATTTAATGTGGTGTTCTTATAGGCATGGATGGGACAAGGAAACATGGATCTCAGCAGCCTGGAAGGGAACTGTGGTGGAGGCTATGATGCCAGGAAAGGACTTACTCCTCCAGCTACTGGGAGTGCTGCCAGCAGAAAGCCCTTGGCTCAGCTGACATCTCCTAGGGGCAGTGCCTCAGCTGAAGAGAGCCACCTTGCCCAAGGTCGCTGAGGTGGCCTGCATATAAAGACTGGTCCATGCTGGGGTATAAAGGCCCACCAGAACAACTCAGAACCCAGCCCCAACTCAGAACAACTCTGAAGCATCATCCCACCTTCAGAATCCTCCCTGCAGGGATGCCTGAGGCTTGGTCAATTTCTCCCTCTGCCCAAGCTTGCCTCCCTCCGCCCAAGCTTGCCTCCCTCCCTTCCCTCCCTTTATTTCTTCCCACAAATGTTGACTACAAGAGCACTTCCTAAAAAGCCTCCCTCTGCCTGCTAAACACCATCTCAGAATCTGCTTCTAGGAGGACCCAACCTGTGCAGAAATTTTATGAGCAATTTGCCTGTCCATTAAAAAGTACAGCATAGACCTTTTCCAGGTTATCTGGAGATGGAGCTTTTTTGTATCAAAAAAAAAAGAGAGCTCAACTGAGAAGAGAAGCAAAGGTAGAAGAATAAGGTTAGACTCTTTCTCTGTATATCTGCATTTGGGATTGGGAATGATACCTTGCTTCTCTACGAAATTTAGAAACTGTCTTTTGAAGTCTTCATCCAGTCACATCCAAGAGTGGTCCAGGAAGAAAAAGGAAAATAAGAATAAAAAAAAAAACACCTTAAAATTGGATACTTCTTTGTGCCTTGCATTAAGCCTCTATGTTATTGCCCTTGTCCGTATAAGCAACTCTAGATAAAATCCTCTCTTAAACCATCTAATTTATCTCCCCGTGCCATTGTGGCAATCGGGCAGGAATTACTGAGGGAACCAGTGACTGAATGGGCAGTGGTGTCTCGCAGCTGTAACTCAAGAGTTCACAAGGGAAGGATGAACAGCAGCCATCCTTCTAAAGGCATTCTTCCTCTCCTCCAGCACAGCCCAGTCTGTGCATACCTCACCAAGGAGAATGAGGGAAGGCCTTGTTGACTGCCCAGCCCAGAGTGTGAGGAACAGCAGTTGACATGGGCGGCTGGACGGGGTAGAAACCAGCATGAACATTTAGTGACACCTAAGGAAGAGGTGAAAATGGGGGAGAAAGCCAAGAACTATCAGACAGCTTCTTTCTGTTCTTGCCTTGGATCTTAGGGGAACGTATGTGTTCAAGGGTGCCTTCCTCCGCAGGGCCTCCCATCCCTTGGCATAAACTTCCAAACGATGAGTAGACATGGAATGGGCTTCTTCTGAAGACTGGGTCACCATCCAACTCAGCCTTCGGAGTAGGCGGTGGGGCTGGGGGAAGAGGACGGAAACATGAGGTCTCTCCATCACTTCCCGGGTGTGTTGAGAGGCAAGCAAATGCGGTGGGTGGGCCTGGGCTGTAGGGCCCCTGCCATTTCGGGAGGGGCCTCCTGGTGTTTAGCTCTGGGATGTGTGAAAATGTGTTGGTGAAAAGCGAGAGGCTTACACAGTCCTTCAGGGGAAGAGGGGCTGGGGCGCTGGGGGCGGCGTCGGGATGAGTGCAGAAGAGACGAGGCCTCTGGACAGCGGAGGAGGAGGGGAGGGCGCCGAGGCGCGGTGCCAGCTGCCGCGCACAGGGGCCCCGCGGCGGAGCCGAGCCGCGGGCACGCTCTGCCCTGTCGGGAGAGCTCGGGGAGCGGCGGGAGGGGCGGAGGGGCGCAGTGGGGCCCGGGCGGCTGTGGCCGCGGAGCCAGGGCACCTGAGGAGGAAGGAGGGTGGGAGCGAGGGAGGGAGGGGACGGGCGCAGACCGAAAGTGGGGAAAGAAGGTGCAGGCAGGCGGGCAGGCCGGCGGGCGCCCTGGCCCAGGGCCGCGGGTGCGGGAGCCCGGCGAGGTCGAGCTGGGCGGCGGCGGGGGCCGCGCCGAGGGAGGAGGGGAAGGCGGAGGCGCGGGGAGCGTGTTTGGGGCGCCGCGGCGGGGAGGGTGGCGGCCGCTGGTGCGCGCGGGGCGCTGTGTGTGCGCGCTCCCCCGCTCGGGGAGGAAGATGGCCCAAAAGGGAAAGTTGGGGTGACGCGCGCGGTCCCCGGAGGCTCGGCGGGGGGCACCGCGGCCAGCCCGACGGAGCGGCGGACACACAGGCCGGGGGGCGCGCAGTCCGGGCGCCGCCGCGGCCGCCCCCTCACTGCAGGTGGCAGCGGGTGCGCTGGGTCCCGGCGGCCACGGGCGCGGGCGGGCGCGCGGGGGAGCCCGGCCGAGGGATGGGCTGCGCCCCCAGCATCCATGTCTCGCAGAGCGGCGTGATCTACTGCCGGGACTCGGACGAGTCCAGCTCGCCCCGCCAGACCACCAGCGTGTCGCAGGGCCCGGCGGCACCCCTGCCTGGCCTCTTCGTCCAGACCGACGCCGCCGACGCCATCCCCCCGAGCCGCGCGTCGGGACCCCCCAGCGCAGCCCGCGTCCGCAGGGCCCGCACCGAGCTGGGCAGCGGTAGCAGCGCGGGTTCCGCAGCCCCCGCCGCGACCACCAGCAGGGGCCGGAGGCGCCACTGCTGCAGCAGCGCCGAGGCCGAGACTCAGACCTGCTACACCAGCGTGAAGGTAAATGCCCCGCGCTGGCACACGCTGTGGGGGCCGTCCGCCCCGTCGGCGGGGCTCGCACGGGTAGGGGGCTCCGGCAGAGTTGGGTGACCGTGACGCGGTTGGTTTGGAGAGGTTGTCACTAACGAGGAGATTACTTTTCATTTGTGGAGATGATGGGAGCCCAGGAAATGTGGTCAGAAAAAGGTCCCTGGAGGGGTCCTGGGAGCGTCCTTAGCTGGTCCTGGGGGACCGGGCGGGGAAGGGAGCGCAGAGGGAAGCAGGTGGGCTGGCCTGTTCCTCCTTGAGGGCAGGAAGGCTGTGGCTTGGTTTATGCAGGAAGAGGGGTGGGGACCATTGAGAGCATTCGGTGGCCAGTCCTCTTGAATGAAATCTGAGCACTGAGCTGGATTTACATGCCTTGTAGGTGACTGGTGCAGTTGCAGCACCAGGATAGATAGTGCCCCATATTCCGATTTTTACCTGGGATTACCAGCCAGGCTGGAGTCTCAGCACAGGGACCGAGCGTAGGGATTTGTGAATGAATGAGTGTTCGTGTTTTGAGAAGAGATGTGGGAACGGAGCAGAGTGGAACCTGTTGTTTGTCACTGTAGCGTTTCTCTGGGTTGGCTGCATCCTAGACAGAATTGAGAGAACCGGGCCATGAGTTCGGAGTGTCAGCAGAGCCACCGTGAGGGGACGTGGTTTCCAGTGCAGTACAGCTGTCTGAGGATGATTCTGCACATACAACTGATCTTTCCAGAGAGTGGGATTTTGAGAAAGTGGAAAAAATTGTTTAGATGGTTAAAGCAGTCGCTAAATATTTATTTCTTAAAGACAGAAGAAAAATAATTATTTAAATAGTGTTCTCCTGTATGGTCTCAAAGTACTATTAAATCCAAGAGGCTTTTCATTGTTTAAATCTGGGCACTGGGTCTTTTTTCCTTACAGCAAACAAGATAACAATGGCATATCCCATTGTACAGAGAGAAAAAATATTCCTAATGTCAGATAGAATCACAGCCTTTACCTGGTCAATAGGTTACCAAGAACCATTCCATGGATTATTTGTCAAAGACACATTTGTATTTTTAATAGTTAAAAACTTGGTCTTCATTGGATGAAGTCAGCCCACAGTGGAGGAGTGAGGAGAAGGCTAACATGTTTTGGCTTCAATCTGGAAGTCCAAAAGTTTTTTAATGAACCTATTTTTTTTTTAACAGCATCTGATTGTTTAACATGAAGCTTGACTGATGTTTGCTTGTGGTTGCAGTGTTTCTCTGGCAGTAATCACAATCACCATTATAATAAAAACATCATTTATTGAGCACCTACTATGTGCCAGCAGTAAGCTTTCTCTCCTAACTATTGAATGTTAACAGTGTGATCTTAGCATAGCATATCTGAAGACTAGAGTCTAGGATTCATGACAGTACAAACCCACCAGTTGCCCATTCGTTACAGAGGCATGTGCTGAACACTATACTTTGCTTTTGTCAAGCTCTCTCTCTCTCTCCCCCTCCCTGTTCACACAAAGTTAGCTTTAGGAGCAATTTTCAGGGATGAAAATGTTAAATTTGGTGAAAATATTAAGTTGGGATATTATCAGTAAAGACCATCCTTTTGCCTGATGGTTGAAGACCTGAAGCAGTAGTTCAAAATTGTGACAGCTCGTGAACTTCGTGATACTTTTTTTAGTTGCTCCAGAGAAATTGTGAATTTTTGTTTTCCAGAATATCAATAATCTCAGTTTAGTACTTGGCAACTTTAGCTACTCCATGTTTGTTCAGTAGAAGAAAGAATACTGAATGAACCCATTCTGTACATTTTTAATACTTCCCTCAAGAGGCTGCTTAGAGACCAAATGAAGTAAAAACTGAAGGGACAATGAGTCCCAATTATTAGCAGCTTGTATAAACTTGTATAAATCTCATTGCTACTTAAGTGTTAAAAGGCTTGACCTAGGTAGGAGCTGAACTCATTTTGCTTTATCAACAAGATTCCCAAATAAGCTTAATTCACTCTAACCCATTGCTAGGAATGTTGGAAATGAAACCGCTGGTTCATTGACTTAACACTACTTTGCATTGTGTGGATCTCAGAAAGTATATATTTGAAGTGAAATTTGAGACCAGAGTTATTTATGCAAATCTTACAGAATTATTATCACAGAACTGCCCTAATATATTTAATAGTATCATTTTAGGCCTGTGACTCGGTGTCGTATTGTCTTTTCTCAATCTTAAAGTTCACATGTTCTGTGCCCTTTTGTTGCTGAGATAATTTTATAAAAACTTTACATTCATTTTTTGTAGACTAAGCTTTCTTTTTTTGCCTTAAGAGTTTGAGACAGTTGCTAGGCACGTGGTGGTGCCCCACCCCTTTCCAAAGCACACAGGTGGAAAAATAAAATCTTTACCATTTGGTCCTGTTTACAGTGGTGGAAGGTTGTAATAGTTTCCACCCCATCCCCCCGACCATTTTACATCAATTATGAAGTGTATCCTCATTATCTACTTGGCCTCTGGTATTCCCCAGAGTGCAAAAATGTGTGCTTGATCTCTCTCTCTCTTTTCTAGCAATAATTCTTCTCATTAAGCTTTTAGGATGATGAGGCATTATGATGTCAAACATGATGTCAACAGGAACCTTCCTGAATACCTAATTTGCAAAAAAAAGGATTATAAGCATTAATAATTCATATGCAGTACAATGATATCACATGGGTTTCCATTTCTGGTAAGGAGTTAGATTTGTCTCCCAATTGCTGTGAAAATGCAACTTCCTAGCAATTTCTTTCCTTTTTGCTTGCCTTTTCAAAAATAGTACTCCAACAGGAGAACCCTGCAGGATGTTCACTCTTGATATTGTGCCAGTTTTGTAATTCTTGTTCAGAAATCCTCAGAGGAGATGGTTGAACCTCTCTCTGGGAAGAACCAGGGATTCTTACAAGTTTTCTCATACCAGCTGTTCCTACTTGGGAGCATCTGGGACTAGACAGCCAGTTGTAGAAAAGAATCTTTATTGACAATATCGTCAACTTGCTGTGACTTCTGTGTAGGTTAACTCTTTTGTGAATCAGACACAGGATGTTGTTAGTTTCCAGATGGCAGCATCACCAGCTCCCCGCTTTCCCTCCATTCATACAGAATGTGCTCATTTGTTCATTCAGTATTTGTGGCCAGACTGTGTTGTAGGTGCTAGTGATTCAGGAAATATCTATGAAATTTGGTAAGCAAAGCCTAATGAGGAGGATAAATCTCCTGTAAAATGGTGTGCCTAAGCCAGTTATTAGTGACTGCTATGTTTTCTGTTCCATAGCATTCCAGAATTTGTGAGGATAATCCCAAGTTGACTATGTATAAAGGGAAAATAAATAGATACTCCACAGACCTTATGGTAAATAGTAATGAGATTTTATTTGGGGGAGGAGTAGAGCTATTTTGGAAAAAAGTCATTTTTGTTTTCTAAGTCAGTGTTTTGGAGTCAAACTTTATGCAAGAATCGCCTAGAGAGCTTGTTAAAATATAGATTGCTGGACTCCACTCCCAGAGATTCTGATTTAGTAGGTCTTGGGTGGGGCCTGAGAATTTGAATTTCTAACAAGCTTCCAGGAGATGCTAGTATTCCTGATCTAGGGACCACATTTTGAGAACCACTGCTTTTTACTGAATTAAATTATCTGTCATTGACCAGGTGAATGAGGTGGAGCCACCTCTAGCAGAGTGCATAGTACCACACTGTGTTTATCTGGGGTACTGGTCATAGCACTGCTTTCATCTTAGTTCACTTCTGTTTGGGAAGCCTGCTATCCCTGTACAGGAAGTCAAACTCTGAGCTTCCGAGATTGGCTAAAAAGTCTGTAAGTGAGGAGTGTTGGATCATGTAGCCAACTCTGGTTTCTTGAGGTTAAGTTTTCCGTAGGATCCTTTTGGGTTTGTACAGGTCCTAATGTCTTGCTTTGCCACCACAAGAGATGTCTAAAGCAAGGCTGATATTATATGACACAGGTACATATTCTCTTCTCAGCTCTTGGAATTCTTGCTAGGCCTTTCACCATCATTTTTCATTTTAAAATGAAGTATAAAGTTTAGTAGGTTCAAGTGAGTCCTGCAAGCTGATTTCATAAAATCCAAGTTTGCTTTCTGCCATTGTATATATGATTACAATTTAGTCCCTTCTTTTCCCAGCACATTAATTAGAATGAGTGAGCACATTTTCCTTATTTTCACGACTTTCTTCAGTAGTTCCATGAGTTTTTAAGGACTATCAGGTAATTCTTCCTTTTGAAGGAAAGTAAGTCCTCAAGCCAGGATGTAACATAGTATAAGCTGCCAGCTGTTCAGAGATGATATAGTTTCTACTGAAATCCTGTTTTGGTGACCAGCAGGTATGGCCTGGGCGCCAGCAGGACAGAACATGCTGGTGAGGGCAGGGCAGATTCTGTGGCACTAAACTGGTCATGGGTAAAGGCCAGTAATCAAAACAGTAATCAAAATAGGAAGGAGGGAGTGAGCCCCGTGGAACCAGGTGGGAAGACAGAGTCCAGAGTTTGGACAACCAGCAAAGTTGGAGGGGGGCAGGGAGCAGGTGGGTATGTTGGGGCCAGGCAGGCAAGGGAAATCTAGAAATTAGTGGTTCAGCAAAGGTGACAGCTGTTGAACCACGTTGAAACTTCTGATTGGGGAATAAAAGCTGCCTACTTTCTGTTCTATTCAGGAGGCTGTGGTGACCAATCAGAGGGCTGTAGGTAACTTTGTGAACCCAGCACCAAATGACACAAGACCAACCAACCAGTCCTTCCTTGCACCCCAATCAGACAGAGTCTGGGCAGGAAACAGACTGCACATCCAAAAGGGTTAACTCAGAATAATCAAATGAAGGGACCACTGCAAATGTTTTGGCAGGATGAAGGAAAGACAACAAATGATGCTGAAGCACCCTAGGCTAGAAAAAGAGGAGCTGTTACTACCCCAGAAGAGTCAAGGGGAGGGGGTGTGCATTAGTCCATTTCATGTTGCTGATAAAGACATACCAGAGACTGGGTAATTTAGAAAGAAAAAGAGATTTAATGGACTCACATTTCCACCTGGCTGGGGAGGCCTCACAATCATGGCCGAAGGCAAAAAGCATGTCTTACATGGTGGCAGACAAGAGAATGAGAACCATGCAAAAGAGGTTCCCCTTATAAAACCATCAGATCTCGTGAGACTTATTCACTATCATGAGAACAGTAAGGGGGATCTGCCCCATGATTCAGTTACCTCTCATCAGGTCCCTTTCACAACACATGGGAATTATGGAAGCTACAATTCAAGATGAGATTTGGGTAGGGACACAGCCAAACCATATCAGGGTGATTATGGGAAGCTGAGAAACCAAGGTAGTTATGGGAATCTGAGAAACCAAACCCGTAGGTCAGGGAAACCCTCAGAAGCTGTAGCCTTCAGGAGGACTGGGCAGGGAGGGAGCCAAAGCAGTAAATCCCCTCATGACATTGTCCTCCCTTTCATCAAGCTCCTGCTGGTTTCCACATCTGGAAACCAGAGGGAAAAGGAATCTGTTGATTGGGGTTTTTGAGGGTACTGAGCAGGGTGGAGAGTGGGTCTGGAGGGGCAAATGAAAAATATCCTGAGCATATCCCAAAGGCTGTTCTTAACAGGCAGTAAGAGATGTTCAGTGTCACTGGAGCTACCTCGGTATAGATAAACTCAAATTGTGATGGGCAGTTTGATGATTGTCTAAAATAATGGCATTTTAAAATGGCCACTTAATTCACTGTTTACAGTTCCTGTTTGATGACTAATGATATTAAAATATGTCCAATTATCTTGGTTGGAGACCTCGAAGTTATTGCTGTAAACATCTTTCTCTTCAGTTCATTCTGTCCCCTGACTGCTGATACACGTTTTTTATCACTTCCTCTGTCCCCTGCCTGCTATCCTTCTCCCTGTCCTGAACTCAATGCCCAAGGGTGGAATGGGGGAGAAAGACCTGAGCCTCATAAGAGACTCAGGACCCAGTCTTATCAGTTTATTCCATTTTTTTCCTCAGGTTTTATTTTCCCACTTTCTATAACCTTCTCTCCCCAGGCTCAAAAGTTAAAAAAAAATGAATTTTGCTATGTGCTTATAGGGTTATATTTTCAATAAAGAATGTGTACATTTAGAACACATTTAAAAATATTAAAATATGTCCAGGAATTTATTTTTAAAGATAGGTGTTACCTTTACCCTACAGTGGAAGTCTTGGTAGTTATGTTTTAGTAGAAAACACTATTTTTTTTTTTTTTTTTTTTTGAGACGAGGTCTCACTCTGTCACCAGCCTGGAGTGCAATGGTGTGATCTCAGCTCATTGCAACCTCCGCCTCCCAGGCTGAAGCTATCCCTCTGCCTCAGCCTCCCGAGTAGCTGGGACTACAGGTGGTGCCACCACCCTCGGCTAATTTTTTGGTATTTTCTGTAGAGATGGGGTCTCACCATGTTACCCGGGCTGGTCTCAAACTCCTGAGCTCAAGCTATCCACCTGCCTTGGCCCCCAAACCGCTGGGATTACAGGCGTGAACCACCATGCCTGGCCCAAAACACTGCTTTTCAACAAGTTGTAGTATATATTAGTTTAGAATTAGTTGTTCATGGCTCCTTCCCCAGTCTCTTTTTTTCTCCTATCAGCAGATAATAGTCAACTTTTATTTAGGATTTTTCTGCTTTACTCTTTACCATTGATTTCTTTCATCCCCTCCTTTCTACCTCCTTAGGGAGAATGCACAGAAAAGTAGTTCCTGAAGTAGAATTAGCCTACTCTGCTGAAAATTTGCTTTAAGAAGCTTGTGATTGCTGTAATAAAAATCAAGGAACTATTTTTCTTTTGGATAATCCATCAATGAAAATAAGAATATTTCATGGTTGCCTCTTGTTTCCAAGGCATTAAGTTTTCATGCATGGTTTGTACACTTTGCAACAAGGTAAACAGGATAGCTATAATAATATTAGTGGTTATTTAAGTTCTTGCTATTTGCTGAGCACTTTATATACATTGTTTCACCAAATCTGCCTGATTTTGCCTGATCTGCTATGAGCTACACATTATTATTTTCTCTTTAGAAAAGAGGAAAACGGGGCTGCAAGAGGTGGGATAAATTTCCCAAGGCAAGGACTGAAGTTTGAAGGCAGGAGGGTCCGAATGGTCTCTCACCCCATGAGCCCATCCCTTAAGTGTGTTGCACACTCAGGCCTGTGGCCACACAGCCTGAAGCCCCAAGTGTGGCTGGTCCTGGAACTGCAGTTATTTAGAGCAGAAGGATGATAAACAGGCAGAGGGAAGGGGAGCAGGGAGCCTCATGAGTGAGATTTTTTCTTTCACATATCCACTGTCACCCCTTCTATTAACTTGAACTAGAGTGTTTTGAAGTTGGAGAAGAATTAAAAAATGCACACAAAATGTGACAAGCCCTGGCACAACATATTGTCATTATTTTCACTGAACACAGTGCCTGACACTTCGTAAGTGCTGTACAAATGGTAGCTCCTCTTATTTTTATGATTGCTATTATTACTCTTTGGGTAATTAAAATGAGATTTTGGTTATTTAGATGTAGATATTTTTGAAACATGTAATTGTTTTTTATGGAAAATGTATCCCACACTTTCAAGTACATTGATTTGGCCAACAGATGAGTAACTGGATTTATAGGCAGATGTGTTATCCCAAAGCCTTGCAAACTGTCTGCCACAGACATGGGTTTTGTCTGCTTCACTTGGGTTTCCAGAGATGACATAGTAGAATCTTGCCAGTCCAAGGCCCAAGCTGGGGTTTGGGTTCCATGACTGTTGAGCCTGCACTCAGCAGAATTTCAAGGTCAAGGCCGTAGTGTTATACTGAGCTGGTTCTCTGTGGAATTCTTTGGTATAAACTTGTAGCCTGAAGCCTCAGTCTCTAATTGCTCTTAGAAGCATTTTGCATGAGCTCGGTTGGTTTTCGTATTGCTGCGTTTTGGGTGCTGTCAGACACAGTATATTGTTGGGAAAAATGATACACTGTACATCTAAAACCTGTTTTCTCTCAAATAGGAAGATGTAATGATTAGTTCCAGGGACTCAGTTGCCTGTGTGAGTCATAAAACTGAGACAAGACCCTGAATTTTGGAAATTTTTATAGGAAGATGCATGAGAGATTTTAAAGCAACCTATCACCCAGGGTACCGTATAAAGGAAAAGATGCTGTTCTGACGTCAGAACCACAAATAGCATTAAAGCTCCGGAACTGGAAGGTGATGACAAGGGTTCAGGATAGCCAGAGCTTTTCTCCACTCCAGGGTTCCTGCTGAGGGAGCTTCAAACTAGAGCAATGACCAAATGGAGAGACAAATACATTTATGAAGGCCAGTGATGACCCAACAATCCACACCTCAGCCACTAGTGGTCCTGGGGCCTTGTGGGACATACTCATTTTCGGCTTAAAAAACTGATTGACAGTCTTGGCCAAGAAATGGGGTCTCTGCAAGGAAACAAAAGCCACCAATAGCGTTTGGAGCTGAGCCTTAGTTGGAACTAGAAGTCTCTTTCCCCCACAATCGGGAGTGTGATGCTCAAAAGAAGGATGGCCAAAGAAAGACTGAAGGGAGCAAGGATCAGCTTAGTCTGTGGCTGTGCAAGCATTGGGTGGATACCACCTTTCATCCCAGATCCATCTGTCATGTGCAGCCTCATACACACACATGCATGCACTCACGCACACCTGCTCTGGGAAGTGTTGCTGGGACAGAACAGCTAGGCGGGTAAGTTTGCAGGAGACTTCCTGCTCTCCCCCTCCCACATCTATAATGCTGGGTCTGTGAAGCCAGTTTCAGGACCCCTCCTCACCCAGTAGACTCTTGCAGGTCCTCCTGTCCTTGTGGTTGCTGCCCTGCCCTTCTTCTCAGTCACAGGTGGAGCCCAGGGTGAGCTCTCTGACACCCAGGCTGTTCTCTGCAGTGATCTGGCCCATTAGGACTGTCAAGCCCTGGGACTGGCTGACTGACTGTGGAGCCTTCATGCCTTGGGAGGAACAGGTGAGGGCAAGGAAGTGTGATCCACTTAGCCTGATCTCCCTAAGGGCAGTGGTAGAGGGGAGTTTTGCAGACTTTGTTGAGATTTTCAAGAAGGGACAAGGAGGTGGAGCAAAAGCTTGGAATCTCTTATTATATCAAAGGTGAGAACTTTGAATTCTAAAACACAACCAGGAAATGCTTTGGATGAATGTGAAAGGCAGTGTTCACTTTTATATGCAGACTGTATGACAAACATTAGTTTGTAAGGCACCTAGTTGTTATTGGGGAAAGACTCATATAGAAACATGTTATATGTGGCATTTAGGTTTCTAGGTTAGCACAAAAAAGTTTTAGCCCATTATGTAGCTGGAATATATTTACACTGTTGAAACAATATTGCTGTGAAAGAAACATAAAATTGAATTGGAACTCCCATTTCTTTTGTATGGGTGTCCTTTGGGAGAAGCGGGTTTAATTAGAGGCTGATGAAGCAGATGAGGGAGAATTCGTGAAGTTCCTTTAGGGAGTAGTTATCTTTAGTGATCCATTGTGTGCTGGGGAGCTGAGGGGCTCAGGTGGTGTTACTAACCTCACATTGCTGGGGAGGAAGCGGAGGCACAGGTGGTTCAAGTGGCTTGATCAAGATCACACAGCTAGGGACTCAGAGCTACATCTGCTCAGCCGTCCTGTTTTCACTGTCCTATTTTATCTCCAGGTAAAAAGGGGTGTGTCTAGCTTCTTTGTGGCACTTATTTTCTGTTTCATCTACAGATAGCTCAGTTGGTATCTTTTAACTATAACTGTTTTTAAAAATAAATCATAAAACCATTATATACCCAAAATATGACAACTTAATATCAACCACACTTTTCTAATTGTCTTACTACTTATTCTTTTACTGTTTGTTGGTATCCAAACAGTAACTCCACTCATTGCAGTTGGTTGCTGTTGCCTCTTAAGTCTCTTTTAATCTGTAGCTTCCCCTTCCAGTCTCTCTTTTCTATATACTTGCAGTTTGTTTGTTGAGGAACCTGGGTTGTTTGTCCTGTAGATTTTCCCCCAATCTAAAGTTTACTTATTGCATTCCCGTGATGCATCTAACATGTTTCCCTGCCTTCTGTGTTTGCTAGAAACTGTAGTTTGATTTAGAGGTTTGATTGGATTATACTAAGTTTTGTAGGGTGGAGGCTGTCTCTTTTCTGTGATGCTAACAGAAAATTGGAGTATGCTAAGTTTTGTAGGATGTTTGGTTGCCTCTTTTCTGTGATGCTAACTCTTGTTAATGATCATTGCTTATATCCATTAGTCATCAGAGGTTGTAAAATGGTGATATGCTATCATTTTGTCTTCATGTATTCATTGGAATGCCTCAAGAAACTTTTTTCAAGAGTTGACTCCCTAGCATTCTCCTAAGGAGACAGGAGTTCTTTGCCTGTTAATTTGCTTAGTATCATGATGAATCGTTATGGGTTTATGTATATTTGATGTGTTGATGCATTGCAGTTATTAAACCTGTTTGTGCTCAGACTGCCCAGTTTTGACTGAAGGGAGCCTATTCAAGTTGGTGAGGCACTTTTCTTGAAGAAACAGTTCTAGCTAAGTTGAGTGTGTCCTTATTCGAAACTCATTGTTTGTAGATGAGGACTCCACTGACCACCCTGTGGGTGGAGACACATCCTGGTGTCCACCTAGCACTCTCCAGTCATGCCAAGGCCCCAAATATCGTGGAGCTTTTGAAAGGAGGCATTTCACAAGGCCCCCTTGCAGCTCCTTTGCTATAATTTTTGTGGCTACAAAAAGGTAACCTGGTGTGAAGGAAAGGTGCTCACTGACTCCAGCTTGAGTTCCAGCTCTGCCCTGTACAAACTTTGTGACTTTGGAGAAGCCGCGTGATTTCTCTTTGCACGGTAGGTATAATGCATCTCTAAAAGGATTGGTACAACCTGGAGGTACAGTCCCTGTAAACCCTCTAGGTTCTCAAGCACGTGTGTGTGTATTTTCTGCCTTATACTAAGGCACTACTCTAGGTTTGGAGTGATAAAAAAAAAAAATGAATATGGTGGCCGGGCGTGGTGGCTCATGCCTGTAATCCCAGCACTTCGGGAGGCCGAGGCAGGTGGATCATGAGGTCAGGAGTTCGAGACCAGCCTGACCAGCATGGTGAAACCCCATCTCTCCTAAAAATACAAAAAGTAGCCGGGCGTGGTGGCTTGCACCTGTAATCCCGGTTACTCAGGAGGCTGAGGCAGGAGGATTGCTTGAACCTGGGAGGCAGCCTGGGTGACAGAGTGGAGACTCCGTCTCAAAAAACAAAATACAACATAGTTCCACATTTCAGGAGCTTCCATTGTTTGTGCCCTATATTGTTGTCTTCTGTGGGAAGGCAGTGTGTTCACTGAGTGCCGGCTGGCTGGCAGGAGTTACGGATTGGGAATTGGGTTCTTCCAGGTGAGACACTCCTACTGGGAGAGCACGAAGAACTGTGAGCCTGAGGGGTAAGTCAGCTGAAGACTGTAAGGAAAAGCCAAGGAGCAGACAACTGTACCGCCACAGACAGGGGCCAGAGGCAGAATTAAGGTCAGGCTTTCTAAGCCTGGAGCTCAACGCTGCCAGACATAAATAGGATCCAAGAGAACTGATTAAGAAGGACTCTAAAGCCTGGTGGAGTTGATGGCTGAGAATACCCTTGGGTGTTATGGTTCAGAGACTGCCAGATAAGGCTTGCTTTGGGTTGAAGCTCTAAAGCCAGCATTACCCAATAGAAATAAAATATGACCCAGATGTAACCTGCACATATAATTTTAAAATTTTTTTATGAATCACATTTTTAAATGTCAAAATAAGCAGGCAAATTAATTTTAGTACACGTTCACTTAACCAATATATTAAAAATATTATTTTGACATGTACTCAATATAAAATTTGTTAATGAGATAGTTTACATTCTTTCTTTTTTTTTTTTTGGAACTAAGTTCTTAAAGTCTGGAATGTATTTTACGATTACACTGCATCTCAGTAGGGACTACCCACATCTCAAGTGCATAATGACCACACAAGTAGCTACCATGATGGAAAAAGGGAGGAAGAAAGTGAAATTTACATCAAGGTTCTAAGTCAAGCAATTACAATTTGACATTGTAACTTGACAAGTATAGCACAGTAGTGGTGTTGGTTTTTTGTCTCTTAGTTTGTAGCTCCATTTTTGCTTCCCCATTTTCTTCTTTGTATTATATGAGGCTAGAAGTCTGCAAGCTGCATCTTCCACATTACTTTTCCAGATGATTTCCTCTTAGATTCCACAGGTAGGAGATACTGGCAGGAAATTGGAATGTGAGAGAAAGGAACAAGCGATAGCAGTGGCCCCTGCTAAGTGGCAGTGGTGCTGCCTGAGTGGCGATGATGGCAGCCCCCTCCGCTGATCAGCACGAGTGTGGGCTGGCGGGTGTCAGCCCAGGGTGTTAACAGTTTATTGTCTCTGGATGTTACTGCTTTATCTTTTTAGTTTCTCCAGCTCTACCTCCATCTTCCCTTTGTTCATCCATACCTTTTAACACCTTTGTAAACAGTTCACTACAGCGGTATCTCTTCTTAATATATATAAAATGGTTTTTGCTTTTCTCACTAGACACTTGGGATCTGATGTCAGAGAACTATGCTGTACTGTGGTCTTATATGTACCATCTACTTGGTTCTATGGCTTAGCTTCTTTAATTTTCACTTTCTTCTAAGGATAGAAAAATAAGGATAGTGAAATTTCTGACCTCGTAGAGTTGCTGCAAGGATGGTATAATCAATATATGTACCATTGCTGGCTTTGAATGTAGCACCCAGTAAGTATTGCTTATTATTGATAATAATATACAAGCCAATTTTTGAAGGCTCATAATTGAACATTTTTTATTATGGAAAAGTTCACATGTATACAAAGGTAGAGAGAATAGGATAGTGAAACCTCACGTGTACATCCCCCAGTTTCAACAGTAACAAATTAAGGCTATTCTTTTATTTATACCTCCTACTTTCCCCCATACTTTGGGATTCTTTTAAAGCAAATCTAAAACATCCTCTTATTTCAGCTGTAACTATTTCAGTATGTAACTCTGAAAGATAAGGACCGTTTAGAAAACACAACCATAATACTATTAGCAAATCCCTAAATTAACATAATTTGTTAATATTATCAAATACAAGATAGTGTTGAAGTTTCCCTATCTCATAGACATTTTCATTTAAAGATTTTTTTAATCATCTTTCAAATAAGATCCATCTATTGCAATCAATTGATATGTTTCTTAAGAATCTTTTAATCTGTGATTTCCCCTTCCTCTCTTTCTTTTTCTCTTACAATTTGTTTGTTGAAGAAACTGGGTCATTTGTCCAGCAGAGTTTCCCACAGTCTGGACTTTGCTGATTACATTCCTGTGGTATCATTAACCACATTCTTCTGGCCTTGTATTCCCTGTATGTTGGTAGTTAGATCTAGAGGCTTGATAGGATTCAGGTTTATTTACTTGTTTCTTTTTGGGAAGACTACTTTATAGGTAGTGTCATGGACCTCCATCAGGAGGCACATGATGTCTGGTTGTGTCTCTTGGTGACGTTAGCAGCCACTGATGATTGTTGCCTAGATCAATTAATTCCTTAGGGGTTGCAAAAGCCTACCATTCTTTCTACAGTGCTTCTGGAATGCATCTATAAAGATACACTTCCCTCCATCCAATAGTTGGTTATCCTAAGGTACAGTTCATATGAGAAAGGCAGGGCAAATGCTTGATTCTACTCTTCTATTTTCCAGTTTTCAAAATAATGAGTTGATTTCCTAGCATCCTCCAAAGGTAACCAGTGATGATTTTTGAATTCCTATGAAATATCAGTTTATAAATATTAGATGTGTCATAGTCCATTGCAGTTATTGTCCTTACTGGTGCTCAATTGTCCTGACTTTGCCTACTCGGAGTAGCCACATTGGCTCCTGTGTCCTTTTCATAGTCTCCTAGTAATGTTTGACAGATTTCCTGCCTTTTTGGACTGACAAGATGTTCCAGGTTTGTTGCATCCATTCCCTGTCTCTGATCTAGAATTAGTCTTTTCTCCTAGGAACCTAATTATTTTTATTGAAAAATGATATTTAGAGGTATGATCTGGGGTGTTCATTGCTAATGGACTGGTCATTGCTTCTGGACTTTTTAAGTGGACATAGCCAGGAAATAGATACTTTTGAAAGGTAAAAATGTACCATGAGTGTATACTTATTCATCCAGTTTAAATTTAGGACTACAAGCCTTTTCTTCAACCTCATCAGTCTTATGTTTCTATTTCCTCTTTCCCATGACATAAATCCTGGT
This sequence comes from Nomascus leucogenys, assembly GCF_006542625.1. NCBI lineage: Eukaryota > Metazoa > Chordata > Mammalia > Primates > Hylobatidae > Nomascus > Nomascus leucogenys. Next base: position 86,035,583 of record NC_044382.1, read on the forward strand.
TCTTAACATCATCATTAATTCCTCATTTGTTAGATCCCACATGCGCGTGCACACACACATATACACACACACACCACGCACACATCTCAGAATACCAGTGATCAACACGACTTCATGATCAATATGAACACTGAAAACAGTTTAATTTTTTTCCAGTGATTTTTGATATTAGGGTCTATCCCAGTAGGGGTGAGCAGGCAAATTACTGTGTTTATAATAGTTTGAATCAGTTTCTTTTTATGTGGCGATTCTACTAACAATGGACCAGTTAGTGATTAGCACAATACAGTTAGGATTATTTATTTCATTTTAGTTTTGATTTGGTCTTCTTTAATGTTTAATTTAGTGTTATAAGAATGTAAATTATTTATATGCTTCAACATAAAATACGGTATATTCAGAGACATTTAGATTTTATCTCTGTCTCTTACATTCTATGCCCTCTGCCTTATTGGTAATTATATTTTAAAATATTATGCATTTCATACCATTGTTTAAAATACACATTAACATATGTTCTGCAGAACTCACTTTTCTGCATTTTCCTTTTTTCACTTAACAAATATCCTGGAGATCATTCCATCATAGTTCATAAAGATATTCCTCATTCCTATTCATAGATGCATAGTATACCATTATGTGACTGTACTTTGGTTTATTCAGCCAGTCCCGTATTGATGTTTTTTGGGGGGATTATTTCCAGTAATTTTTGCTATTGTAATGGTGATACAGGGAATGGCCCTATGCCTATATATTTTCATATCATACAGTCTAATTTTTTAGTACAATAGTGACATAATGTTTTCCAGAAAGAATATATTTATCTATCCAGAGCATTAACTTCTGCCTATCATACAAAGACTTCCCTTGGACTCTTTAGTTGTCTAGTAATTGTAAAATAGTAATATAGTTTTAGCTGAAGCTCAAGCTTAAGATCTCTAGATCTTAATCTCAGAGGATTTTCTTTGAGTAAGATGTACTTTTTTCTGCTTTTAACCCAGCTATAGTTTCATTTTCACGGAGGTGTGAGATCTCTGAGACAAATTTTCTAGAGGAGGTTTGTCTTGCATCTGTTGGACATTGTAATTCTCCTCCCTTATTATGGCAGCAAAGTGATTTGAGAAGAATAGTGGCTGCCTTTTCATCTTCACTTCTGCCTTTGCACTTACATTAAAGTTCTATGCGTTTACACTGGCATTAACCCAGTCAGCACCCACAGAATGCCACAGGGGGCTCTGTATCACTGATTGTTGTAAAGAACTTTCTTGAGCCTTCATGAGAGCTTAGAGCATAATTGTACCTTATTTTGGTATTAATCACCAAGACCTAAAATCAAGTTTTTTTCCACCTTAGAAATGGAATGCATAGATGTATATCCTTTTGTTTGTTTCAGAAATTGGATTTTATCTTTGTGATAGAATCACATATCTGATCCATAATGATCCTGTAGTGATCCAATATAATTTTTAAACTGACCTTGTTTTTTTCCTTACATAAATGTATCAATTTTATCAACTAGCAATGCTCAAGGAGTTTTCTTGGCTCACAAGTTGTACATGAATGAGTGAGATCATACCTCTAAATACCATTTTTCAATAAAAATAATTAGGTTCCTGGGAGAAAAGACTAATTCATGAAGTTTGGATGGGGCAGGAGAAGAAATACTGGCAGAAGCGAAGGCACCCATGAGAGAGAGAGAGCAAATATGAATTAGGTTCATAGTAAAATTTTGGAGGTACAGATGGGAAATGAAAGATGGAGAAAGTGATATAAAGAGTGGAGGTGTGCCTGTGCATGTCCATAAGAGATAATCTTGGAGGTAGAGTATCTTAACTATGCTGTGAGCCACGCAGAATGGAAGACAGAGTTGGTTACCTGCCTCAGTTTAGGAGGGGGAAGCAAGGCTGGGGTCAAATATGCAACTTTGGGGCAGACTGGTTCAGTTCAACAAACATATACTGAGGGCCTAACTGGGCATCAAGCACCTGCGTTAGGTTTAAGAATACAAAGTTGAATAGGATGGTTGCTTCCCTAGGTGAGTTTATACTTAGTTGGAGTAGTTGAAAGGGATAACATGCAAGCAGATATTTACTTCTTTATAGCACATTACCACAGACTTAGGGGCTTAAAACACCCACATTTATTATTAGTTGCTCTGGGTCAGGAGTACAGGCACGGCTCATCTGGGTCCTGTACTTTAGGGTGTCTTACAAGGCTGCAATCAAGATGTTGGCTAGGGCAGGGTCTTATCTGAAGGCTTGACTGGAGAAAATTTTCTAAGCTTATCTACATGGTTGTTAGTAGGATTCACTTTTTAGATGGCTGTTAGGCTGAGAGCTTTAGCTCCTTGCTGACTGTTGGCTGGAGACCACCCTCAGTTCCTTGCCATACCGTCCTGCCCCATATAGCAGCATGTTTCATCAAAGCCAGCAAGAGAGGCAGTCTCTTTTATCAGTAAGATGGTAGTCATATTATGGATGTGGAGGAGAGGATTACACAAGGGAATGAGTACGAATAGGTGGGAATCATTGGGGGCTGTGTTGGAACCTGCCTGCCCTACAAGTGTCTGCTACAGTTCTGTAATGCCTGAGAGAGGAAGTGTTCCATGGAAGCATGAAGGAAGAGCATGGAACCTACCTGGCATGGAAGTGGCTTCTCCAATAATCAGTGTCTGGATGTCTGAGTGTAACCCTGAAAGACAAATAGGGATTAACTTGGTGTGTAGCTGGGAGAGGAGGAAGGGAGAGGTTCCAAGCAGAGGGACTAACATGAGCAAACATCGAGGGGGTAAAATACCTGAGGACCACCATCCAAGTAGTTCTGTGTAAACCATGTGTGGAAGACATATAGAAGGTGTCAGAAATGGAGAAAATGAAAGATGAGGGTCAGATTTTGGAGTTCCTCGTTTGTCAGGCTGAAGAATGAAGACTTTATCAAGGTGATCACAGGGAGGATTTTAAACAGGGGAATGACACAGTCCCAGTTGTTGTTTCATTAGTGTGGAAGATCAATTTTAGCAGCATTTATAATGATTTGGGTGGTAGATGAGGAGGGTCTGGATTAAAGTAGTGCAATAGGAGGGCATACATTTTTATTTTACAATTAGGAAGTTATTTGATGTTTGGACAAGGCAGATGTGGGAGATAGAACAGTCTGGAATGATGTCCAGGTTTTGGTAGAACATTCTTGTTAGGAAGCAGGGGAAAGAGAAGCTGACAGAGGGAAAGGAAAGGGTGGAAGGGAGAGGTCTGTAAGAGTTTATGTAAGTTTGTAAATTAAGTGGCTGACGATAGGAGAGCCCAACTCAAAATACTCTTTACAGAGCTTATGTTCTCAATTTAATCAATGTAACTGTGTAAATTTTCTTTCTAGTTAAGCCATATGTTCCTCTGGTAGGAGAGAGAATCAAATACGGAATTCATTTTTCTTGCAAACAGTTGAATAAAAGAAAAATTAGTGTCAAAATTTTAGTAAACCTAGACCAAAGGTGGGACACGCATTCGCCAGTTCTATCTAGTGCTTGCAATATTGTACTCTGGCACGCAGATACTGCTATAGAATACCATTCACAAGCTATAAAGTGTCATGTAACTGACTTTTTCTTGAAAACGGAGATATAATTAGAAAAACATAAAATTAACCATTTTGAAGTGTACAGTTCTTTGCTTTCAGTATATTCACTATGTTGTAAAACCATTACTGCTAATTCTAGATAATTTCTAACACCCCCAAAAGAAACTCTGAATTTATTAGCAATCAGTTCCAATCCCCACCCCTCTGCACTCCTACCCCAGGAACCCCTGGCAACCATTAATGTATTTTCAGGCACTATAGATTTGCCTATTATGGACATTTCCTATAGATGGACTCATACAATATGTAGCATTTGTGTCTGGCTTCTTTCAGTTAGCATGATGTTTCACGGTTCATTCTCATTGAAGTATATATCAGTACTGCATTCATCTTGACTGTCAAATAATATTTCATTGTGTGGATATACTACATTTTGTTTATCCATTCATCCATTGACGGACATTTGGGTTGTTTCGGCTTTTTAGCTCTTAGGAATAATGCTGCTATGAACATTCTTGCACAGGTTTTGGTGTGGACATGTGGTTTGATTTCTCTTGGGTATATACTAGGAGTAGAACTGCTGCATTGTATGGTAACTATGTGTTTAACTGAGGAACAACTAAACTGTTCTCTGAAGTGGCTGTACCAGTTTCTCTTCCCACCAGCATGTACGAGGGTCTCTATTTCTCCATGTTTTCACCAACACTTGTTATTGTCTTTTTTATTATAACCATTCTTGTGGGTGTGAAGTGGTATCTCACGTGGTTTGATTTGCATTTCCCTGATGACTCATTCAAGGTTGTTTTTAAGAATTAAATAAGATCCCATAGGTGAAATCTCAACATGAACTTGGGTTTCAGTTCTCTGCTAGATCCAGGGGCCTTCAGAAAAACTATATCGGTGTTCCTTGTCAGTTTAATTTACGCTGCACCTTTTTAGCTCAGGAAGCCAGAGTACAGGCACCACTTCCCACGCTGGCTTTACAGGGATGGATGCTAGAATCCCCTGTGGAGCCCTATCCCAGAGCTCTGGAATCACAATCTCAAGGGGTCTGCCCAGCCTGTGCATTTTAAATTTATTCTATTTTATTTTGAGATGGAATCTCTCTCTCTTGCCTAGGCTAGAGTATAGTGGCATGATCTTGGCTCACTGCAAACTCAGCCTCCGAGGTTCAAGCGATTCTCCTGCCTCAGCCTCCCGAGTATCTAGGATTACAGGCGCCCACCATCAGGCCTCACTGATTTTTGTATTTTTTTGTATTTTGGCCAGGCTGGTCTCGAACTTCTGACCTCAAGTGATCCACCCGCCATCTCAAAGTGCTGAGATTACAGGCATGAGCCACCACACCCGGCCATTCTGTGCATTTCTAAAAAGCTGCACATTCAATGTCAATGCAAAGTCAAGAGTTGAGAATCACTGCCTGACTCCAGTCTGGGAGAAGAAATTGGTGGGACCTGGAGGAAAAGCAAGAGACTTAGTCTCAAGAATCTTCAGGCAGCACCATTTTTTGCCACCACAGGAGGCGCTAGTGAACACATGTTGTTCAGACTTCTCAATAAGAACTGAGAGTTGCTCGCCATTTCTGTAAGTGCAGAAACTAAGATTTCGATTTGGTTCAGAAGTTTAGCATTAACCCCAAATCATTGGAAGCACTAGAATTAAATGTGGGCCGGGTTTCTGGTTTGGGTGCATGGAGTCATGCAGTGTGTGTTGGTACTTGATATTTGTTTTGGTAATTTGGAAGAAATGGCGGTTAAAATAATTTCCAAATGGTGACTGAAACAAAATTCACATGTAGTTGTTTTGGAATGCGTTTTTTACCTGCTTGTGTGAAGGCAGATACAGCAGACAGTGTGGAAATTGGAAAGACACAAACAAAGTCAGGCTACAAAGACCCAGCTTAAAAGGAAGTAAGGGAAAGTGTGTGGGAACTTCCCCTTTCTACTTTTCAGTTCTTCGTGCTTTTTACTTGGATTAAACAGTCTTGCTTTTTAGATTGACTTAAAGTTCTTAAGGAAAAACCATTTCTCTTTAGGCTATTTTTCTCTGGTTGCAGTGGAAGTAATTGGGTTTAGGTTTAAAGGGAGGGAATTTCAAATCACCTTCCTTTCTGTCTTCTTTTGTATGATAATCAGAGAAAGTAGGAATGATGATAATGGTAACAATGTCAAAAGGAAGCTGTGTGACAAAAGGTTTTGCTACATGTTAATTCAGAATTGATTGCAGTTGTCAAAGTTGCGTCATTCCTGGTCCCACAGGAAACAGCTCACCCCAGATGGTTCTGATGAAGAGACTTCAGTGTAGGTTCCGCTTACAGAGGTGTGAGCATAGATAAGGAAAGACAAGGGACAATGAGATGCCCAGACTAGCAACTGTGTTTAGCCCTTACCGGCCCTAGGACTGTAGATTGAGGGGCCCCTGGCATAAGCGGTACTCATGAAGGCACATGCTATTGCCAGGACAGGGCACTGAAGCAGGGAAGGAGTGGGGAAGAAGTGACCTGACCTCTCTCAACTCTCATCCTCCAGTGCCCTGCCAGTGCCTCCCACTGGTCACATCCAAAATGAAGCCAGCCACAAGGGAGGCTTGTGCAGGCTGCACAGATCAGCCTTCCAAGACACAGAGCAGGGCAGACAGTGGATGTGGATGGGCATAGTGGTTTTTGCAATTGGAGACTAACTTGCACAGTAATCAACTGTTTTACAGTGATCACATTGTATATTTTGTTAATTTTGGAATGTGTTATTTTGGAGAACTTTGAGAAATTTTGCAAGCATAGAAAAACATCCATTTTTCATATTTAAAAAGCATTCCTTAGTATTTCACATTTACTTATGCAAAAGCTTCTTGTCTTTTAGGTTGTAAACTTTGTTATGAACTCTCTTAAACTTTGTACATTCTTCTTATTTTCCCAATATGTTAGTGCATATCATTGTACTGTGATAAGCCTGAAGCAGAGAGGGCCACACTGTCTTTCAGATTGGCAGAGGGTGCTTTAAAAATTCCTCTTTTCTAGATAGGCGCATAGATATTTGTGAATAATTCAAAGGTGATCACTTGCCTTTAAATCAAGTTAATCAAAGTGGAATTTCATGTCTTTCATAGCTCATAGCTTAGGGGGAAGATGCTGTGTGTTTGAGACATTCACATAGCTGCATATATCATCTCCTTGCAGACATAGCTGGGAATTATTTTGCCGCACACATTAGTGAAATATACCAACTTGAAATGTTTGTGCTAACCGAGTGACCTGTTTTCTCTGTCACCATGTGTGTAATTCTCTTAGTTCTGAGTAAAAGGCTGAGATGAAGGTCTGTGTCTCTGGATACCCGTGGGGTTGCTAGGAAATGATTTTCAGAGTGCTCTGTGGTGATGCAGGTTGAACTTTTTTTGTGAAGTGTTGTCATGGAAACCAAGTGCATCATTGCCTTGTCTGACTAATTTATCTTTTAATGATAAAAATTTGTAATCCAGGGTTAACAAATATAAATAATAAAAATGCAATAAAAAACCAATAACTTTAAAGGGAATACTGCTGTAAGTAGCGAATCCTTTGAACTGGAAGATTTCACAGGAGTATTGTGTGATTCATGTTGGTAAGGGCTTGGCTGTGCAGGGAGCTAATCAGTTTGTTTTCCTTCTTGTCATTGGAGTAGGGAAACCATGATTTCACTCCGTGGCTTAGTGCTGTGGGCTTTTATTACTGACCTCGGCTCCTGAGCTTATAAGTAAAGAGGAAGGCGCAGCACACCCTGTGAGGCTCAGCAAGCTTGCCAGGGTTTTGTTTTCTGGGTGGTTGCTTAGTTGTACTCCTCCTTTATGCCCTCCTGCTCTGCTCTCTCCCCCTAAGAGAAGGCTGGGTGACACAATGCAAGCCCTACATCGATAAAGGCCAGTCATATGGAAATGGTGCCACAGGCTTGCTCTCTGGGCTAAGCAGTCCTACATCCTCCCTCCCCAGGAGCAGGTCCTGGAGCACAGAATCTGCCTTGACTTCCTTTTTGTGGTTAAAGGGCCCTCAAGGAGAGAAAACCTCCTCTTTTGTTTATTGAGGACAAAGTCTTATAGCATTGTAAGATATCAGTGGATGCTGCTTATATCTTGATGAGTAACTTACTATGGTAAGCTTTCCAGTGAAAGTACTTTGTCAGGATAGGAGAACTGATCTGAAAGAAGACTTGATTCTATATTTAGTAGTTTATCTGCCTCCATAAGGATTTAGTTACTGGCGTTTCAGTCTACCTGACAGCCCCCAGCCCCCGAAGCTCTCTCTCTCTCTCTCTCTCTCTCTCTGTGTGTGTGTGTGTGTGTATGTGCAGTAGACTTTTGTTGCATTAGGTTAAATATGCTCTTCAGTTTTAGACCATTCCAACATATCTTTTATTAATATTTCTACCTTTAGGATATGTTTGAGTTTTGTTTTTTTTTTTAATTTAATGGGGAAAAGTTTGACTCTAGGCATGAGTCCTAAGATAAATAATGGAAGCAAGTCAATTTAAATCAGTATTTCACTGACTGGCATTTACGGCCTAAATCTGTTTTCATGCTTTCATTTAGCATATATTTCCTGAGTACCTGCTTTGTGCTGGGTACTTCTGATGCACCTATTACGGATAAAAGAAGGAGTCTAGAGGTAACTTGAAGGGGCTGAGAGCGAAGGCCAGCCAGAGCTTGCGACCTGTCCAGAGCAGTTTCAGACCAGGAGGATTCCATCTGGCAGCCATACTGGAATCTCATTGGTGATGTCCCTGCATTTCCGTGGCTTATTTCCTATACCTTTGGTCGTTGTCCCAGTTCCAGAATCTTGACCACACCTCCTAATGATGATGTGGTACACGTACCCAGCATTTTGTATGACTTCCTAGTATTGACCTTCTGTAGGGAATGTCACCTTTGTTGGTAAAATGGCCCCCAGAACCTAGACCTGGAAGGACTGGGCAGCTCTTGACTCCATCTATGACATTTTATCTTCTGCTTTGATCTCCCTACTCACCCTCACCCAACCCCACATGGGCTTCAGGGTGAGAGAAGGGGCCCTCCTCCTCACATTAATATCCTGGCCAACTCATACACATGAGGTTGTATTTGGTTCCCAGAGCAGAGAAGAGTCAAGACTCGCATGTTCAAGAGGACTTCACTGAGCCTCAGAGATGACAGAATAGAACAGGCCGAGGGAGCACCCTGAAACTAGACTCTCTGGTTTGCCCTTGGGTGCTGCAGTGCCTGTCTAGTCTACCAGAGACTCCAGTCTGGCCTTCCCTACGTAGTACCGTTCCATAGAATTTTGACCTTTATCCTCTCTCCTCCAGATTCTTCCCCAAGATTCCTAGACCCGCTAACGTCCAGACCAGGTGATTCTAAATCCCTCCCAGGGTAAATGTTATCTTTGGAAGTAAGTGATAGAGAGCTTTTGCTTAGAATTCCAGCTGCCACCACTCTCTAAATGAATATTATTTAGCCTGTTTTCTCATTCATTTAATGGAGTCAGAGTGATTCCTATTTCATCTGGGACCAGTGAGGATTAAACGAGAGCATGCATGCAAAGCGCTCAGTGTAATGCCTGACACTTTGTAAATGCCTTGTCATCGTCATATTATTGGAAAGACCACTCTTCCAGTGGTCTCTCGCCCCCACCCCATTAGGGCTATTCTTAGCCCTCCTAGTCTAAGTACAATTATCATGGCCGTCATCCCATAGAGCAGCCCCACAGAGGCCTACAATCTGTTCTTTGTCCTTGTACCACAGCTGCCCTGGGCCCCTCTTGTATCACAGAATAATCCCATAGCCCTACCCTACCTTCCTTCTGGTATTTACCTGTTGGTTTTGATTTGTGTGTGTGTGCACGTGCTTGAGGAAACCCCAAGTTGGGAAACATGAAAATGGGAGCATAGACTGACTAATTGACCATATTTATTCACCTTTTAGTGTATTATTCAATAATACACTAAATAATTATCCCCATTTAAAAGATGAGGAAACTGGAGCCTAGATAGATTAGGTGATTTATTTAAGGTCACACCACCAGGAAGTGGCAAAGTCAGGATTGAAATTCAGGCTGGCTGACTGGACTCTTAACTGCTGTGCTGTGTTGCCAGAGAGGATAGTCTGGAAAGGTAACTGTTGAGATAAGACTTGAAGGAAGCAAGGGAGTGAGCCATGTGGCTATCTGGAGGAGAAATATCCCAGACAGTGGGAGGTCCCGAGTCAGGAATATGCTTGGCATTTTGAGAGAAGCACAAGCAGGCCCGTGTTTTTGGGATGGAATAAGTGAGAGGGAAGAGAGGTGAGAGGGCAAGGTTCCAGCTACCTGTAGACGCAAATGTGGGAGTCATCGGTGCATAGATGACACTTAAAGCTATGAACCTGGACGGGATCACCAAGGGAGTGAGTATGGATAGAAGAAGAGATCTAAGAACTAGATTAAGACCTGGGGCACCCAGAAGTTAGAGGCTGGGTTAATGAAGAGAAATTCAGTTTCTAAGAATAAATAGCCACTGAATAGGAGGAAGAAGTGTAGTGACTTTCACTTGAATGCCAAGTGGAAAGAGCGTTTTGAAGAGGAGGAAGTGATTAACTGTGTCACATGCTGCTGATAGTTCAGAAAAGATGAGGACCAATATTGGACCACTGGATTTAGCAACATGGCGGTCATCAATAAACTTGACCAGGACAGTTTCAGTGTGGTGATGGAGGCAAAATCTTGCCTAGAGTGGTTCAAAGAGAAAATGGGGGAGAGTAAATTTAGATAACTATTTTGAGGGGTTTTTCCACAAAGGAAAGGAAAAAAATGAAATGATTTCGGCTGGGAAAGTGTTCTATAATGTCAATTTAGTTCAGTTGGATGATGGTATTGTTCAGTTTTTCTATATTCATGCTTATTTTCTGTCTAATAGTTCCATTAATTACTGAAAGAGACCTCCAACTGTAATTGTGAATTTGTCTGTTTTTGCCTTTAGTTTTGTCAGTTTTTGCTTTATGTACTTTGAAGCTCTGTTGTTTGCTAATTTTATATTTAGTATTTTTATGTATGCTTGGTGAATTGACTTTTTTATGATTATGTAGTGTCCCTTTTTATCCCTAGTAATTTTCTTTAATCTAAAGTTTACTTAGACAGATATTCCCTTTTTTTGATTAGTATTCACCTGGTTTATTCTTTTCCCTTTGATTCTACCTGTATAATTATGTTTGAAGTGAGTTTCTCATAGACAGCATGTAGTTGGGTCATGTGTTTTTAATTCATTCTAACAATTTCTGTCTTTTAATTGATTTATTTAGACCATTTACATTTAATGTCCATACCTTTATTATTTGTTTTCCGTTTGCTTCCCCTGTTTTTCATTCCTCTGTTCCATCTTTTCTGCTTTTTCTGGTTTATTCAAACATTTTTTAGTATTCAATTTTAATTTATCTATTGTGTTTTTGACTGTATCTCTTTGTGTAGTTTTTTTAGTGGTTGCTCTAGGGATTATCATACGCACACACAACTTTTCATAGTGAACTTAGAAACAATATTCTATATCTTCAAATTATATGAAGAAATCTTCATGTATGTCTTTTTTATCCAATCTTCTTCATAGTTATCTTATATACTAGTTATATGTACATTGAAAACTGCATTAGGCCAAGTCATAAATTTTTCTTTCAACTGTCAAACATACTTTAAAGAATTCAAGAGGAGAAGAATAGTCTACTATAGTTACCCAAATATTTACAATCTATTGCTTTTCCTTCATTCCTGATCTTCCAAGTTTTCTTCTAGGATCAATTTCCTTTAGTCTGAAAGCTTTTCTTTAGAATTCTTTTAGAGCAGGTCTGTTGACAACTGATTTTTAAGTCTTTTCTGCATTTGAGAATGTCTTTATTTCACCTTAATTCCTTATGAATATTTTCATAAAATATACAATCCTGAGTGAACAGATTCCCCCCACCCCAGGACTTTTAAGATGATATTTCACTACCTTCTGTCTCCCATGGTTTTGTGAGAAATCTTTAGTCATTTGAATTATGGTCCCCCTATAAATAGTGTACCATTTTCTTTGGATGCTTTCAAGAATTTTTCATTATCTTTAGTTTTCAGTGTCTGCTTATGTTTCTGGACATGGATTTCTTAGAGTTTATCCTGTTTGGAGTTTGCTGAGTTTCTTAAATATATAGGTTTATGACTTTTGCCACAGTTGGAAATATTCCAACCATTATTTCTTCAAATATTTCTTTGTCTTCTCTTTCTGAAATTCCATGACATGATGTTAAGACCTTTTGTTATTGTTCAGGATCCTAAGACTCTGTTTTTTTAGTTCAGTCTTTTCTCTTTTGTTCAGATTGGATAATTTGTATTGATTCATGTGCAAAGTTCACTGATTCTTTTCTTCAATCGTTCTAACATTGAGCCTATCCAGTTGGTTTTTTATTTTGGTTATTCTATCCTTTAGTCATCAGATTTTCATTTGATTCTTTTTTATATCTTCTATTCTTTGCTGAGACTTTAAATCTTTCCAGTTGGTTCAAGTGTTAACTCTTGCTTATTGGAATTTTTTATAATAATTGCTTAAAGTCTTTGTCAGATAATTCCAGCATCTTTGTCATTTTTGTGTTGACATCTGTATTACTCAGGGCTCTTCATAGAAACAGAACCAATAGGGTATACATAGATATACAGAAAGTGGTTTATTACAAGGAATTGGCTCATGTAGTTATGGAGGCAGAGAATTCTCATGATCTGACATCTGCAACCTAGAGGCCTGAGAAACCTGGCAGTGCGGTTCTAGTTCAAATCTGAAGGTCTGAGAACCAGGAGAGTCAATGTGTAAATTCTAGTATGAGTCCAAAGGCCAGAGAACTAGGAGCACTGATGGCCAAGGGCAAGAGAAGATGAATGTGCCAGCTCAAGAAGAGAGAATGAATTTGCCCTTCTGCCCTTTTGTTCTTTTCAGGCCTTCAACAGATTGCATGATGTCCACCACATTGGTGAAGGTGAATGTCTTCACTCAGTCTACTAATTCGAATGCTAATCTTTCCCAGAAACATCCTTACAGATACACCCAGATATGTTTTAAAGCTGTCTAGGCATCCCTTAGCCCAGTCAAATTGACACATAAAATTAATCATCACAACATCTGTCAATTATCTCGTCCCATGCAAGTTGTAATTTTCCTGGTTCTTATGTCCAGGAATTTTAGATTGATTATAAGACTTTGTATCTTGATTAAATCTTATGGTGAATCTTGATATTTCCATTTTAGCAGGGAATCAACCCTGTTGGGTTCAGACCACAATTTCTAGTCAGCCTTCTTTTGTGGTTATATCAGTTACATTTTTAAAGCCTTTTCAATGCTCTTTGAATATGTCCCGTGTGTATGCCACCCAGTGGCCAGTCTGTGACCTGAAAAGTGATCTGTGTCATAATTTAGTTCTCTGTGATGTGCTTTTTAGTGTGAGATCCATATATATGCAGCTTGGAGGTGATAGGAGTACATAAACAACCTGTGGCTTTGATTTTCCAAGCGCTTCCTTCTTTGCAATCTCTTGGTATTTTCAAGTTCCCTGGGGCTACTGATATCTGGCCACCTTTCTTTTCTCTAATTCTTTGTACAATAAACAACACCAATCTTTTCTCTCCTTTACTGGATAATTTTAGTATGGAAAATGACATCTAACCTTTCTGAAATTGAAATCCACACTTTTGATGAACATGATCCAATCTCTTATGCTTATGTAACTTTAAAACTTTCCACACATCCTTCTAACAAACATGGGCTCCTCTAGCTTCAGCTTTATTGTAAGATCTTAGATGAGGTTAAACACGTTCCTGTTCAGTGCTTTCATTCTTATAATAACCCAGGCTTGTCTCTCTAGAATGCTCTTCTACTTGGGTGGCTTTTAAAGCATGTTTGTTTATAGCTGCTCCTGGTCCATTATCCCCTGGGAACACAATGTTTTATAGGGGGTCTTTTAGCGGAGAAACACAGCAGCAACCCTAACCCTTCAACGTCAGTCTCTCCAAGTGCATCCAAGTTTAAGTGTTTTGCTTCCTTCATCAGTACTTTTTCTGTGATCCTTCCTTTTCAACAAGCTCTCCAGTGACAGCACAAGACAAAAGTTAAAATGAAGCTATTTTTTTGTATGTTGTTTTAGTCATTCAATTGAGAGTTTTTTGAAAGGGCAATTTAAATTTTTTTTTTTTTTTTTTTTTTTTTGAGATGGAGTCTCACTCTGTTGCCCAGGCTGGAGTGCAGTGGCACGATCTCGGCTCACTGCAAGCTCTGCCTCCCGGGTTGACGCCATTCTCCTGCCTCAGCCTCCTGAATAGCTGGGACTACAGATGCCCGCCACTGTGCCTGGCTACTTTTTTGTATTTTTAGTAGAGACGGGGTTTCACCATGTTAGCCAGGATGGTCTCGATCTCCTGACCTCGTGATCTGCCCGCTTCTGCCTCCCAAAGTGCTGGGATTACAGGCATGAGCCACCGCGCCCAGCCAAAGGCAATTTAAATTTTAATTAAAACTCTGAGGTCACGGGAGGTCTCATAGACAGGATTCTAGTCATGTAGAAAGAAAGTGGAAACCATAACATAACCTAGTGTACATCTGCCTTGTCACCAGTCAGATAATCCTATGCCAACATCTTCTCCATCACTAATGGCTAGCCATTAATATCTTTTCAGTAAAATATTCTATTTAAAGTGTTATACCCACACTAATTATTCAAACACATTCAAATTGAAATTAACTAAGCTGACAATTATTCAGTACCCATTTTATGCAATAGGTGTTGTGAAAGGAAATAAAGAAAGAAAAATACATAACTCTTACCTCCAAGAAGCTTTCTGATTTGCATTTCCATAAAATAAAATTATTTTGTCTTTCAAATACAGGTTTCCAAATACAGAAGGATAAAATGTTGAATTAGCCTTTTGAATAATATGTAGTTGCAACTAAGCAGCGTTTTCCTAAATAAGCATGTTTACAAAACTTCCTAGGAAGTGACCAGATTGCTATTCATTTTAGTAACACATAGTGCAAAAATGAAGGATAAAGGAGAAAAAGTGAGACAGTTGCAAACAGGAGTTGCAATCAACAAGGGAGACAGCAGCCAAATGAAAAGAGTTCTTTTTCTACAGCACTCACTAGTATAGCATTTTTGGAAGAGTGGCTCTTGAATAAAACATCCGGAAAACTGGTTGATATACTTACTGTGAGTTCAGCACGCACACCTCATTGCTTTTCTTTGGCAAGTATTGGGAGTAACTCATCATTATAGTCAAATATGTATTCAAATGCTTTGACTAATAGAGATATCATAGTTCAAAGTGTATTGCTCTTGAGTGTGAAGAAAGAACCTTAATTCATGTTTAATGTGAACTCAAATATCGAGAGAAGAATGATTAGATGCCACATATTTCAACAGATTTAAAGTAATTTGAGGAGGTAAATAGGTATAATCATTTTACTTACGGCACAAAAACGAACATAGTAAGAATAATTACTAATATTTATTGAGCACCACATGAAGAGCATGATGTGCATTACCTCACTGAATCTTGCAGCAATCCTGTCCTATAAGCACTATGATCTTTATCTCCATTTTACCAACATGAAGGATTAGAGGTTAGAGAGGTTCAGTAGCTTGACCAAGGTCACACTGTTACTAAGTGACAAGGCCAAGTCTGGATGCCAAGGCCAGTTCCCAACCACCATTCCTGCCTCTCTCATGAGATCATGTGTTCTTCAAGCAAAGTTCACTTTGGCCATCAGATTATTTCTCTGGGAAAATATTAAAGCTGCATTGATTTGCTAAAGAAGCCGCAAGTGTCTGGCTAACTTGCATTTCAAATTTTCCTTTAAAGTTTTAAAGTTATCATTTTAAGAACAGCTGCTGTAGCCGCTGTAATGCCTCTGGAAAAGATAGCAGCAAAAATCCACTGCCTTGCCCACCACCACTACAAACAACAGCAAAACACTTTCTGATGGTTCAAATCCTTCCTTAACTTGTCCCAACACCAAATTCATGCAAGGTGTATGCCAATGAGCCTCCTGTAAAATATCCAGAGCTTCTAATTTGGGGTAAGGTGAAGTCAGCACTCCATTCTCTCTCTCTAACTTAATGTAATTATAAAACCTGGCAAGAATGCATGGAGCAATTATTTAAGAACTTTGAAAAGTAAATAGTAACAGGTAGATTGGGAGGGCAGCCAGAAATGGAAGAACTACCAAACTGATAGTGAGTTTAACATTTTGCTCTCACTGATATCCCTCAGCCTGTATCCACTGCTCTCCGAGAGACCTCCATGAGTCCTTAGTTCTGGCACAAGGCACAGGAAAAGAAAGGTGGCCAAATATCAGTAGCAAACATGCTTAAAGAGAAGTTAACAGTTATTAGCTCAACATATTTCATCTACATCGCATGTTTTAAAGTGTGTTTCAAAGGAAAATAGTTGTGCAGGATGTTAGACTCAAATGCATAAAAAAGCAAAATAGTGGGGATCTAGCGCTGTCTGGAATTAGGCTCTTTGTAAACCACTAAAAGAAACTAGATATATTTCTAATTTGGTAAAATAATAAGTATGATTTGGAGATCCAGTTTATTATGGCTGAAATTTATTAGTGAGACTTTAAGACATCAACTCCTTCTGTTAAAAGTTTTATATCAAAATATCAGTCAAATTTCTTTTTCTTATTAGATTTAACATTCTAAGAAATACTAAAGATAAAAAGTATAATACCAATCAATTATACTTTTTAATGTAAACTATACCATGTTTATTCTATTTTTTAAAAGTGGTCTCTTTTAATCAAGACTTTGCAATGATGTTGATGGGAGAAATTTATGGTGAATTTTATAAATATAATTCAGTAGCTTGAGCCTAACTTTTTTGGAGTGCAAGGGGAGTGTCTAAGAAGATATCTTCTATGGTATGTCCACAGATAAAAATGTAATACCTTTAGACAGAGCCAACTATACTACCAGAAAATATAATCTGTATGTTAAGTAAGCCATTTAGGAGTTAGCATTGCATTTTTTTGTTTTGAAAAAACACCCCAGCTTTATTGACGTATGCTTTATATACCATAAACTTCATCAATTTAAAGTATATAGTTTCATGAATTTTAATAAATCTATATAGTTATGGCAGCATCACCACAATCTAGTTTTAGAACATTTCATTACCCCTGAAAGATCCCTAGCACCTGTTTACAGTTGAGCCTGCTCCCACTCCCAGACCCAGACAACCACAGATCCTCTTTCTGTTGGTTTTAACTTTTCTGGAAATTTTATGTAAATGGAATCATATAATATGTAGTCTTTTTTGTCTGAATTCTTTCACTTAACATGCTTTCAAGGTTCATTCGTGTTGTAGCATGTGTGAGTAGTTGGTTCCATTTTATTGCTAAGTGGTGTTCTACTATATGGATAGGACACATTTTGTTTGTTCATTCATCAGTTGATGGACATTTTGGTTATTTTTAAATTTTTGCTATTATAGGTAATGCTGCTGTGGACATTTGCATACAAGTTTTTGTGTGGATGTGTGTTTTTGTTATTTCTCATGAGGAGCTACATCAGAGTGAAGTCAGGGTGGTATAGTGACTCTTTAAGTCATTGCCAAAATGTTTTCCAAAGTACTTGTAACGTGCTGCATTCCTACCGCCACCACTGCATCATTTTCTGCTTGATTAAATGGTTAATGTTTGGTCTGAACTTAAGAGCAGGAAGCAGGGTATGCGGGAGAGTTGAAGAAGACACTCCACCACCACCACCACCACCACCACCACTGCAACAAGAAGGGCGCTGGGGAATCAGATTGGATGACACAAGCCAAGCGATGATAGGACTGAAGGAAACCCAGGCTTGAAGATCATAGCAGACCTACAAACTAATCAGATGGGTTTTAGAATGACTTAGCTTGGGGGTGGGGTAAACCGGTGGCAGCAGACCTCTGAAATGGCACAGTAGGACTCCAGCTGTAGGCTCAGCTCCAGAGAGGAAGACTGAAAACAGAAAAAGCAACAGGGCCCTCAGCCACTTGCCTTGGGTTCGTGGCAGGGCTGCAGCCTTGGGGTACTCCCAATGTGGCCAAAGTCACAAGGTCACGTATAGAGATGGGACCAGGTCAGGAAGGAAAGAAAGGATCTGGGTCTAGGAAACCATACAGGCTCCAGGGGCAGCCTTAGGTCAACTTGCAGTGAAGATGCCATAGAGGCAAGCTTCTTACCAGAAATACATCTATTGTGAGTGGCCCAGCAGGCCTCGGTATATTGTATAGAAAGCAGAGACTTTGAAATAATAATAATAATAACCAACCTGTATATAGTTCTCACTTTATACTAAGTACTTTTTTAAGTGCTTTATATATATGTCTAAATTTATTTAATTCTCACTGCAACCCCACAGGATAAATACTGTTATCTCATTTGATTAACCAAGACACTAAGCATCAAGAGATGGAGTGACCTGCCCAAGGTCACGCAGCTAGTAAGTGGGTAAGCTAGGATTCCAGCCAAGACTGGCTGGCTCCAGGGGCCATCCTCTTGACCACTAAGCTAGTCACCCCTCAGTGTAATGCTTATCACCTCTGCCTGAATGGACTCAGAAACTTGTCATCCAGGGCAAGGGGGCTGAGAAGCTCAACATAGGAGAGGCAACACCCTGGCCGAAGGTTTAATACAAAAATATCACGCAGACATAGGCCACAGATTCCAATGAATGTGTAATCATAGGCAAGGGGAAAATACTGTATCTTAAGGGAAACGTTAAGTGAAATATTCCTTACATTGTTTTTTTTAAAAACAGCCAAAAATCTCCTCCCTCTAGCTCTGCAGTTAATATTTGCGCTATGTGTCTAAGATAGATCCAAAAGTAATGAACTAGAACATTATCATACAGGCTTTGCATGATTTTAGCTACTCTCCATTGGTTTGAATAAAATACTCTCCTACTCTCCAAATTAGCGAAATGTTATACAAGCTAACAATGGTTTAAAAAATGAAGAGTGCCTTGAGTAAAATAAAATAACTTTTTGTTTTTTAGGGGGAGCATTAAAATAAAGAGTATATTGAAACCAAATTATCAATGCTTTGTAAGTTTTCAATGACTTTATATGCAAGATAATTAGATTTTTTAAAAGAGACATATGGGTAGTATTGTTATCATTAACAATGACTATTTTCTGAGCATTGACAGTCTCTCTGATCATACAGAAGACAAGGCCCAGCCCTTCAGGAACTTAGAGTTCAGAGAATGAAGTGAGATGATTATTATTGGGCCTCCTCTGCCTGCCTCATTTCCTCTTTCTCTTTGGTCTTTATTTCATGGAGCAGCTTGTGTGTGTGTGCACATGTGCGCATGTTCACTGAGGGCTATGCACTTATTGGATCCTCACAGCAGCCCTGTGAGATAGATATATTATTATCCTCATTTTAAAGAAAAGGAAACTGAGGTTTAGTATTTACATATGATAACTTATCTGAGATCATTCTGATCAGAATCTGTATTCTTACTACTATGTATTTTGTACCCCTCTTCTCTCTTACAACTTCCTCCCCCCACCCTGCCCCCCGCCCCACACACTTTTTGAGATAGGGTCTTGTTCTGTTGCCCAGGCTAGAGTGCAGTAGCACAGTTACAGCTCACTGTAGCCTTACCTCCTGAGCTCAAGCAATCCTCTTGCCTCAGTCTTCCAAGCAGCTGGGACCACAGGTACGCGCTACCACGCCCAGCTAATTTTTTAAATTTTTTGTAGAGATAGGTTCTTATTATGTTGCCCAGGCTGGTCTTGAATTCCTGGGCTCAAGCAGTCCTCCTGCCTCAGCCTCCAAAAGTGCTGGGATTACAGGCATGAGCCACCACGCCCTGCCCTATTGTCTTTTATCTTTCCTCCTCAGTTGGTCATAATATTAAAAAAAAATGCATTTTAGGTCATTTGGTGGATTTATTGCATTCATGCTATTATTTGACTTCATTGATCTACAAATGATTGTGCCATCCTGGCTTGTGGGCGTAGGGGGTTCCCTCAGAGGGCAGGTCCCAGGACAGTTAGGTTGTTCGTGGGGACTCCTCCGCCATCTGAGGTCAGGAAGAGAAAACAAGGGCAGAGCCTGACTTACGTACAATTTATTGCAGGGTTCTGAAACTCCTGCCTGAGGACCGGTCTGGCTCACTACCTATTTTTGTACGGCTCATGACTTAAGAAAGGGATTTACATTTTTAAATGGCTGAAAGGAAGTTAGAAGAAAAAAACATTTTATGACAGGTGAAAATTATCTGAAATTCCAATTTCAGTGAACATAAATAATGTTTTATTGAAGCATAGCTGTGCTCATTTATTTACTTATTGTCTAGGATAGCTGTCACACTGGCAGAGTCGAATAGTTGTGACAGAGACCAAATGGCCTGTAAACCCAAAAATATTACTGTCTGGGGCCCTTTACAGAAAAAGTTTGCCAATCCCTGGTCTACTGGAGCAGGTTAGAGAAGCTGTGAACTCGTTGAGGAAAGTGACTAAGCTTTACAAAGGAAAAGAGCCAGCGGGCAACATGGTGTTCTTGTTGGGTAAGAGTTCTTCAGACTCTGGCTTTGATCTTGACTCCAACTATGTGACCTTGATTCCACCTGTGTGACCTTGAGCAAGTTACTTTGCCTGTCCGTGCTCATATTTCATATTTATAAAGTAGTGATAATCGTAGTTCCTACCTCATAGGTTGTTATAAGGATTATATTTATATGCTAATCATGTCAACAGTGCTTTAATATAAATGTAGCACACAAATAAGTTAATTAAGGTTCATTGTTGTGCTATGGGCATTTCCTCTAGGCTTCATACAACAGGGCTCTACTGGCCCCCAAACCTCAGCCACTCTGGATGGCACCCCACCCTTAGAAATATGAGACCCTCTGGTTGGCCTCCTGAGACCCTCCTGTCCCCAGCACAGGCCCTGGTGGCTCACAGGTATACTTTTCTCCTTATTGTTCTGGGCCAGTAGCTCCCAATGCCAGCCCTTTCAGAGGCTCCTGCCCTCTGTTCCGCAGCAGGAGGCGCGATGCGGTCCTGGCACTGCAGTCACGCGGGGTGCCTCGGGGTCCCCAACGTGGGCCATGTCATTCTCACATGAGCCTCCTTCTGTGTCATATCGCGATGAGTGCATCCCTGATGGCCCTGTGGGGCCACAACCATGAACATTAGTCAGGAGCAGGGGTCAAGCCATGCCCTGCAGTGACCCTGTGTGACTTGCTGAGGGCCTGGCTGCTCTGCATGTTCATCAGTATCACTTTTATGCAGCAGGTACCACATGCCAGGCCTCAGGCTAGGGCTCTGCACACGTCACCCTTCATCCTCATGAGATCCCTGCAGAGCAGCACAATACCCATCTTACAGTGGGGAGGGCACCACAGCAGTCAGCAAAGTCTCCCTCCTGTATCTAGGGCTAAATGTGTTCCTTCCCCCTCCCTGAGGGCCAGTGTTCTGTAGAGTTTTGGTTTCCCTCAAGAGAGGTGGAAATCATGTCCTATTACGATAACTATGAATCCTTTCTGCCTCTTAACTTTGGCTGCCTCATCCCCTCGGCTGCCTCATCCCCTCACCCTCAGGCCACATTGGTTTCTCCTAAGCACCACGTGTAGTAGGTGTTCAGTAAATGTTTACTGTCCAGGGGACCCATGCAAGAAAGTCTGAGGTTACAAGCCGGTAAACAGAAAAACCCACAGCACTTCACCCACATGGTGGTGTTTGGATCTATTATAACAGCACGTCTAAGCCAGGCCTGTTCATCCCCCATGGGACAGCTGAGAAAACAAAGGTAGGTGCAGAGAAGTGAAGTGATTATTCCAAAGTTACAGTCACATACCCAGCTTTGACTCTGAAACAGAAAAGTGTTCCAGGCAGAAATGACAGATGAGGGCTAATGAGCATTAACTGGACTGCAAGCTCGATGAGGGCAGGGGCTATTGCCTGTTTATTCACTGTTGGAACCCAAGGGCCTAGAATGCTGGCTGGCTCATGGGAAGTACCCAACTAATATGGGTGGAAGTCATAGCAAATATTGTTGCCAAGGTGCAGATGAATCCGGAGCTTCCTATTTGGACGGGAAGCAAAGGAGAGAGTATAACTGCACTGAGAGGGACACCTTCTATCCTCAAGAATTAAGAAACCCCCAATTAAATTAGTTTCTGTTGTTGTTGTCTAATGAGCTTCAGTTTCTTCTGTATCCACAACACGGATCATTGGCCTTGGTGACAAAAACTTCCTTGCCCCAGTATACCTTATCACTACAGGGAAAAAGTCCGTGTGTACCTGCCGTGAGGAAGCAGGGTTGTTACCTGACACACTAACAACACCTCAGATGCACTTGCAGAATCCGGCTTGTCTCTGGGGAAAGGAACAATCTACTTATGCCAGAAAACCTCTGGAAATTTACACATCGTATGTGTTGCTGTGGACTGAATTGTGTCCCTCCAAATTCATGTGTTGAAGCCCTAACTCTCCATGTGACTGTGTTTTGGAGACTGGGTCTTTAAGGTGGTGATTAAGGCTAGATGAGGTCACAAGGCCGGGGACCTGATCCAACAGGATTAGTATCCTTATAAGAAGAGACACCAGCAAGCTGCTCCCCACTCCCTATGTGAGGACACAGCAAGAAGACAGCCATCTGCAAGCCAGCAAGAGAGCCCTCACCAGGAACCAACCCTGCCAGACCTTGACCTTGGACTTTCTAGCCTTTGGAACTTTGAGAAGATAAATTTCTGTTGTTTAAGGCACCCAGTCTATGGTATTTTGTTATGGCCACTCAAGTGTACTAATACATGTAGTTTCCCGGTATTAATCCATTTATATAACCAAGATCTGGCTGGAAAGGCCTTTAAGTCTTCAACAACAGAAGCAGAATTCTTCAAATGATGCCACTAGTAGTTAATGAATTCTATCCAAATAAGTAGCAGGTATAATGATCCATATTTTTACAATACGAAAAGCAACATTTAACTATTTTCTGTTTACAAAAGTCACACCACAAACAATGTCCACTTTAATTCTCAGAGTAGTGCTATGACATCGTGAGAGGCAAGAAAATTCAGGCTCAAGAGAGGTTGAATGAGTTATCTAAAGCCACACAGCTTCTAAGTGGCAAAGCTGAATTCTAGCCTCAGTGTTTGACTTTTGCACAAGACTGTGTAGACTCAGGGTAGATTCTCTGACCTTTCATGGCTGTATCTACCAAGTGGCAAAAAAGAGCTCAAAATAAGGCACCGTAACCCAAGGAGAAATCAGGAAAATTTAGAACGAAGGTTTTGTCTTTGTCCTTAATTTACCTGACAGCATTTTCTGAAGTAATGGATGTCTCAGAAATGTGTGGGATGCAATATGCCACATTTGCAGCAATTGCTAGGCAGAATAAGGAGAATTGGGGAAGGTGTTAGCAGCATCCTGCCTTATCAGCTGTCAAGGCCATTTGCTCTTGTTTACCTGAAGCATGCCATTTAAGAAGCACTTCATTTTCCACTGATAAAAATTAGAGGAATTAAATTTTTTGGGCAAGCATTCCAGAATGAAAGAAACCATTTGGCTGAAGTGTGTGCATTTGATCTCCTGGAAAAAACAGAGATTTGTGAAAACAAAAACCATGACAGGTCAATGCAAGCCTCGTATAAGAAGATGTATGCAAAGGTTTCTTCAGTTGGTCAGGCTGTATGCACACGTCCCTGTTATACAATTACTGAATTACTGCTTTGCTTAATTGCTTCCATTTTAAAGAGAAAAACAACATAATAAGACTAAGATCTAAAAGGAAAAACATGCAGTGCTGCTTTCTCATCAAACTGGGAGAGGAATAAGAAATTAACATTTATTGCATGCTTACTCCATATCAGGCTCTGTGCTAGGCTCCTGGGATGAGTATGTTGCATTTTCATCTTCCCAGCAATTCTGTGAGGTAGAGAGTATCATTTACATTTTTATGAATTAAGAAATAAGAGTTGTTAACTTCAAGCTTTTTCTCTTTGGAACTTGGGGATTGAAACAAGATCAGATGACTCAGAAATCCTTCCCCTCGCTGCTAATGGAATCCAGTTACTCCCTTCCCATTCTCCCTCTATGATGATTCCAGGGAGGGGTGAGGCCCTCTTGACCCTGGGATATATGAGGACAAGGGACCTGGGACAGGGACACTTTTCCTAAGTGCCACACTTCAAGGTAAAAATGCCCATCTTTGCTACTTAAAGAGCAAGTTCCTCTTGACGTTCTGGGGTGCCTTCCCCTCTTCCTCATTAACTTATTTCTCCCACAGTGAAGGTCTCTTTTCCATGTGACGATGACTTTTGTATTTTCGCCTGCCCAGTGATAGTTCCCTTTGCAGGGTCCACAATCAGGGTGAGGTGTGGGGAGGTCTCAGTCTCTCTATAGCTTTGGATGATCTGAAATTGTCTGGGAGTCACTTTGCAGCCTGGGTCATTGGTGGCCTCAGGATTCGCTGACAAGTCCAGAAGAACAAGACGTGTTTCCTGGGCCGCCAAGGCCCCTCTTCTCAGATGTGGGGAGGGGATGCAAAAGGCTACTGAAGGAGACATAGCATGATTCTGCAAGTACATTTTGGCTGAACATCATGAGATGTATTTTTCTTTGTAGGTCAGGTTATAAAAGCACATGGTATAGGTACTCAACTAAATAACCATCTGTAGTAGTGTAATTCAGCCACATTATAGGTTCTTAAAGACAGTTTCGATAGCTAGGGAGGCCATTTAACAATAGTAGCTAGGAGCATAGACTTTGAAGTCAGACTGTCTGGCTTTGTATCTCAACCCTGTCACTTAGCTGTGTAACCTTGGGCAAGTGTTCTTGGACCTTTATGTGCTTCAGTCTCTATTGTAAAATGAAAATGGTAATACCGACCTTGCAACGTTGTCAAGAGTATTGCTGCTGAGAAGCAGCAATTCTGAGGATGATCCATTTGAAGGTCATCTGTATTTTTTTCTCTGGCTGTTTTTAGGATTTTCTTTGTCTTTGGTTCCCTGCAGTTTCACTGTGATGTGTGTAGGTGTGACTTTCTTCTTATATAAGTGCCACGCTCCTAAGTAAAAATGCCCATCTTTGCTACTTAAAGAGCAAGTCCTCTTGAAGTTCTGGGGCATCTTCCCCCCTTCTTTATTAATTTATTTCTGCATGAGTTAAAGCAGAAGGTCTCTTTCCCATGTGAGAAAGACTTTTGCATTTTGCCTGTCCAATTGCTTGGGAATTGTTGGTTCTCCTGAGTCCATGGATTGATGTCTCTGATTGGCTGTAAATTATTTTCAGTTATGACTTCTTCCCATGATGCTTCTTCCCCATTTTCTCCCCCTTCTCCTTCTTGAACTCCAAGTAAATAAATGTTAGACTTTCCCACTGTATCCACCGCATCGCTCTCTTTCTTTTTTTGTCTCTGTGTCATATTCCAGATAGTTTTCTGATATTTTGTGGTTTAATTCTCTGTTCAGTTGTATCTTATCAGCTGTTAAATTCTTCCACTGATTTATTAATTTTGATTATTACTTTTTTCAGTTCTAGAATTTTAATTTGTTTCTTTTTCAAATCTGTCAAATCCTCTTCTCATAGTTTCCAATTTCTTTCTAAAATTTAAGCCTTTGTTTTTAATGCCTTTGAGTGCTATACATATAGTTGTATTACAGTCTGTAGCTGGTAATTTCAGTATTCGAAGGCAGCCTCTATTTCTGTTGTTTCTACTGGCTCTCGCCTGTGTGGTTACATGTGCTCATGAATCTGGTTATCCTTCACAGCTTTGGCTTCTGCTGAGTGTGGGGTGTTGTCTGGTGACTGACTTATTCTGAGTGCAAGGCTTGAGGTGTCCTAGATGACTCGTTGCTGCAAGGCAGGCTGACAGTCCACCCTAGAGCTGGTTCACTTGGGGTTCACCCTTTCCCAGAGTTGTAGCCTTTGGGGCACAGGTGAATCTGGGTGGTTCACTACATTCTCCACTTTCGGTGTCCCTGGCTTTTCCTTTAGCCTCCTTTTACCCTTGAGTCTGTTAAAATAAGAAGCTCAGTTTTACAACTTTTTCTACCAAATTAGCAAATACTCATGGGTACTCAATTTACCCAAGTAGGTTCTCATCTTCTAGAATTTGGTCTTCCAGTGCTTACTACATTAATAACTCTTTGAGGCCTTTTAAGAGGGTGTTTTAAACTATTCAGTATTTTTAGTTGTCCTTATTGGGCATGTCGGTCCTAATTTCTTAGTGTGCCATTACTAGACGTGGAAGTTCCCCATTCTGACTTTGATAGAAGAGGATCGGTTGCCCCATTATGTCTGTTGCTGTTTGTTTGAGGAAGATACTTTTGTGACACTTTTTTCTGCCCATTTCCCTTTTTGATACTCCTTTTTCCTATATAAGAACTATATTTATTTGGAAAGGGGTAAATATAATCATCTTATCATTCCTTCTGGCAGAGGTAGCCGCTGAGGAGTAAGACATTTTTGATGAGTAGAACACTGGTGGTTTGATAGAAAAGAATAATACTTCTGACCAATATTTTCCATTAATTTTTCTGTTACCATCTTAAAAGCATCAGAGTTTAAGGAGATAATTTTCTATTTCAACCCTTCCATTGAGGTCACTTTTTTACGAAGTCTAATCTCTGCAATTATGACATCACATTTTGCTGTAGAGCAAAGCATCTTACTCTCAGAGGCAAATATCATTTAAGTGATAAAACTGGTTTTTTTCCCCCAAAATAAACACAGCTCAAGAAAAAGCAGTGAGAAAATTAATTGGTGTACTAGGGGCAGGAACTGATCTCCTGGTTTGCTGGGTAAACATCTGTTTTTAGGGTAATATCAGGTGTTCCTCTGAGGGAAATTTGTACTTTAATACATGAATATATTGGTTCAAAGTAATTATGAAGAAAACAGTGTTCCATGTGTGTTGCGATCTTATTGTAAATGAGTATAAATTTTAAAGGATAAAGGATCGTAGTAATCAAGTCACACTTGAAAATTCTTCACCTGGAGACACCCAATGATTAATGTAAATGAGGTTGGAGAGGAAAGACTATGAGAGGTGCTATTTGCTGCTGTTGTATTTTCCTTAGCAGTTTTCCCCTTTCACATCTTTGGATTCCAAATTCCTGTCTCCAAAGCATCAAGCTTTCCAATGATTGGCAAAAACCACTCAAAATATTAACATTTGTATTCTGCTTCTTAGAAGAAACCTTTGAAATATGAGAGAAAAAGAAATTGAAGATGATTGCACCTATAGATTTATTTTATTCATTTGAAATTTTACCAGCATAAAGTCAACTTATAGTGAACATAATTCTCTTTCAAAAAGTCTTCATTTGGGCCGGGCGCGGTGGCTCACGCTTGTAATCCCAGCACTTTGGGAGGCCGAGGCGGGCGGATCATGAGGTCAGGAGATCGAGACCACGGTGAAACCCTGTCTCTACTAAAAATACAAAAAATTAGCCGGGCGTGGTGGCGGGCGCCTGTAGTCCCAGCTACTTGGAGAGGCTGAGGCAGGAGAATGGCGTGAACCCGGGAGGCGGAGCTTGCAGTGAGCCGAGATCGCGCCACTGCACTCCAGCCTGGGCGACAGAGCGAGACTCTGTCTCAAAAAAAAAAAAAAAAAAAAAAAAAAAAGTCTTCATTTGACGTTACCCTCCAAAGATTGCATAGATTAATGAGACAAATGTTTTGGGTAAAAGCTTGGGATACCTGAAATTTGTAGCTGTATACCCCTGGCTCTTGATGTGAGACTTGACATTGAACCTTGCAAAGAGGACAACCTTAGGTGATATCATTGGTCACAAATGCATTACAGAAAATGTTTTCTCTTAGTTAAATTGATATATCTAGCTCCTAAGTTGATTGATTCAATATAATTGAAGACTGAACTATAATGAATTTTGAGTATTCTATATTTTATTTAGTATTTATATATTATATATGAATATGTAACTATATTTTATTGAGTATTTATAGTTATTACTGATATGAAGTATGCTTTCACATTCTTTTCATTAATATGGCCTAAAAGATTACTAAAAAGTAATGCATTGGGACTTTGTGTGGAACTACTATGTAGATAATCTCTATGATTGTATCCTTGCTTGAAAAATTTTGCGATGTTCTGTTCAGATCTATTTGTTATCCATTGTGGATCACAGATACACAAAGAATCTGATTGCTAAGCAACCAGATTATATATGATGGAACTCCTTGAGAGAACTTAAGTGTTAACTCTTTAGAAATTGAGAGGTGTCTGAAACATTGTGAATCCCTTACTTTTAAAAGTAGATATGCATTATGCTCAGAAAAGAACTACAGTGAAAAACTGCCTCAAAAGTAGACAAAAATGATCTCAGAACTATTTGAATAACTGCTCTCCAATTTAGAAAATTCAGTCATTAAAAAAATTGAAATAATTGCAATGAAAATGATAGGTTAGTGCTTTCTTTTAAGATTCCCATCTCTAACGGGTTTATTAGCCACCTCTTTTCTCTGGTCATTGTGTTGTTACCAAACTCCCAAAACCAGGTGTGTAATGACGCACTTAGTTTCCTTCTGCCTTTCTCACAAAGGGGCTGATCTTTCAGGCTTTGTTTGTTTTTTCTTTTTTTTTTTTTTCTATCAAGTTTCCATTTTGTGAAATACAGTTGAACAGTGGTTGGAACTTTAACTTGAAATGAAAAGAATAATAATCAGAATTAATTTTTAAAATCATTTTGTCAGTTCTTCAGCAATAACTGATTTCTTTTGTGCCTGCTGTTTTCTGTTCTTCTTGAAATGTCTTATGTTTTCCTGGATGGACCAGTAAAAGCAGATGCTTCTGTGTAGGTAGAAGTGAGAGCTCACTATATTTCTTCATTTGTGTATGCTCTCTGTAGGTTTAGGGGAGTACAGTTGTTTTAAATAAATGGTACTTTCTGGGGAGACAGGGAGGGTGGATGTGTCTTCTGATTTTATGAGTCTCTTTTGTTTCTAGAGAATCTTTAATTTCTGTTGCTTGCTTTTTCTTTTCTTGCTTTCACCATCAAGCATCCAGGGGATGTGACCCTCCAAGTTACCTCCCTCCCTCCGAAGTGGTGCCCTCCCAAGACTTGGGTCTTGGCAACTTTTCAGCCCCTTCTTTTATTTCCTCTGTAGCCAAGGATCAGACTTGTTCTCAGTATTTCCACACTCAGGGTGGTACACTCTTTCTGGGGGTGATTTTCATCTGTTCCCAACCAGGCTCTGCCGCCTGACTCTCTTTTCTGGAAAGGTTTCTGCTGGTTTCAGATGTTCATTTTTCTCCCTATGCATTAATTGAAGTTTAGAGTATGTTTCATGTCCTGGCTGTGCTACAGGCAGGGCTGGCTTCATAGGCATGCCACCAATGCGGCTGCACAGGGCCCCATTCTCAGAAGGGCCTCTCACCTGGGGTTTAATGCTCTGCAGTCACTGTCTTAAAATCCTTAATAATTTAGTATTTGAATTTGTGTTTTATAAGTGAAGTCTGATGGGACAATGGAGCATGTGCCAGGACCTTGAAGCCTTGGCTCATGCATGAGCCTGCCTCCCCTTCCCCAGCAACCCTTACTCCTCACCTCCTCAGCCCCGAACTCCCCTGGCTGACACCTGCCTGCGTGTCTGCCTTGCAGCCACTGAGGTCCTCTGGCTGAGGCAGCAACCTGGCTGCATTGCAGGCGGAGGTCAGTGCTCTGTCCTTGCCTTCCACACCCACCAGGGACCTGGAGGCATGTGGGGGAAGGTTGAGGTTCCTGGTTTACAGTGTCATGGTACATTCAGCCAGCAACTCAGTGGGGCCTCTCGTCTACTACAGATCCGGGTACAGGGTGTGTCCTGGCACAGAGGTTTCGATTCCTTGGAAGCTGCCAGTTCACTGTGGTTTGGGTGGACTCTGGGAAGGGGAAATTGATTTCTCTGCCCTGGGCTGGAGCCCTCATTTTCATCTTGGAGTAAGCCCTGCCAACTGTGTAGCGTGCCCTGGCTGTAGAAGTGAGTTTTGGGTGGTTTTATTTGCTCTCCTGGTTGATTTCTATGATTTTGGAGATATTTGAATTTAGGCAGTTGTCATTATCTCATGGGAAACTGGAAGTTTTTTATTTCTTTTACTTTGCTTTTATCAAACTTTTTTCCAAACTGTAAAAGCAATTTGTATTTTTTTTGCAACAAAACAAACAATATACAGGTATACAAAAAAAAAGTCAACATTCTATTCCCCCTCCCTCTCAAAGTGACCAGTGTTTACACTGGGTACATATATGAGGTCTTCCTACACTTTTATTCATGATCATATCATACACACACACATGCATGCTCACACACATTTATATATGCAAATGCACATATACACAAGCCATGTGGGGGATTTGAGGGTGTGGTAAAAATGCTTATATCTTGATAACCGGAAAGTCCCTCTACTTCAGTAACTCTGAATCCAACTCATTCTTTTTAATAAAACATAATATTCTATATCCATAGATTTGCCATTATTCATTCGCACATCTTGTAATGATGAACATTTAGGTTGTTTCCAGTTTTTTAGTGCTATGATCATGCCACTGTGCTACAGCCTAGGTGACAGAGGGAGACCTTGGCTCTAAAAAAATGAGGAAGAGAAACTAAATAAATAACTTCTATGGTGTGTCCTGGGCTCTGTACAGATTTATTCTATTCTGTACCTTGTTTCTGTATTCAGACATCAACATCACTGGTGTTTAGAATGATAATAATGAGGTACTGCAAAGTTATTTCTAATATACTAAACTTGTAAGTCGTGAAGAGCCAACTATTACATTTTAGGAAAAAATCTCAAACCAAAAAAGAGTTGAAGCATAAGATTTTCTGAATAATCTTCATTTGACTAAAAATTTACTTTACCAGAATGCTCTTTTTCTTGATTATTTTGTTTAACTGGTATTTTGCTTAGCTCTGTTATTCAATTTATTTAAGAATAATTTATTAAATCCCTACTAGGTTCCAGGCATTTTTCCAGGTGCTAGGGTAATAGCAGTGAATTGAATGGTAGTGAACGTAGATGGAATATGATGTCAATCACAAAAAAGTAGATATATCTAATAAACTAACATAGAAGATAAGATATATTAGACATTTCAGAAATATTTAGTACATCCAAAAGAAGACAGAAAAAGGGGAATGGGGGGAACTAAGAACAGAGAAGACAAGTACAAGACAAAAAGCAAGATGACAGATTTAAACCCATCCACATCAATAGTTGTATTAAATGTAAGTAGTCTAAGTATCTGAATTAAAAGGCAGAGATTATCAGATAGGATAAAAGAAAAGGCAAGACCCAACTATATGCTGTCGACAAAACATCCACTTTTAATATAAAGACACAGAAAGCTTAAAAGCATAGAAGAGGATGCACCAGCCTAGTAGTAACCAAAAGAAAACAGAAGTGGCTATTTTCATTGATATTAAACAAAATGAATTTTAGAACTAAGAATATTACCAGTGATAAGTATTATCATTTTATATTTTAAAAAGAGGCTAATGAGTCAAGAGGACATACTACTACTAAAATATTATGCATCTAATAATAGGGCTTCAAAATATGTAAACACTGATAGAACTGGAAGGAGAAATAAATAAATAAACCAACATTTATAGCCAGAGTTCTCCACACCTTTTTCTTTTTTAAAAAACTTAATTTAATGTAATTTTAAGTTCTGGGATACATGTGCAGGATATGCAGGTTTGTTACATATGTAAACATGTGCCATGGAGGTTTGCTGCACCTATCAACCCATCCCCTAGGTGTTAAGCCCGGCATGCATTAGCTGTTTATCCTGATGCTCTCCCTCCCCCATCCCCAACCCTGACAGGCCACAGTGTGTATTGTTCCCCTCCCTGTGTCCGTGTGCTCTCATTGGTCAGCTACATGCAACACTCTTTTCTTAATAACAATTTGGGGAAAAATACTCAGGGCAAAAGAAAAGTGCAAGGATCCTGAGGTCAGAAAGAGCTTGAGTGTTTAGAGGAAACCAGAACAGCCGGGTGCAGGGGCTCACACCTGTAATCCCAGGGAGGCCGAGGCGGGCAGATCACTTGAGGTCAGGCGTTCGAGACCAGCCTGGCCAACATGGTGAAACCCCGTCTCCACTAAAAGTACAAAAATTAGCTGGGCGTGGTGGCAGGTGCCTGTAATCCCAGCTACTCAGGAGGCTGAGGCAGGAGAATTGCTTGAACTGGGGAGGCGGAGGTTGTAGTGAGCCGAGATTGCGTCACCGCACTTCAGCCTGGGTGACAAGAGCGAGACTCCATCTCAAAAAAAAAAAGAACCCAGAGCAGACCAGTGTGTTTAGAGCAGAGTGAACTGATGGAGCATGGTCCATTGTAGACCAGGGAGATAGGCAGGGGCTAGATTGCAGAAGACCTTGTGGACCATTGTAAGGAGTTTGCAAAAGCACTAAACATGTTTGCTTCGTACTGTGGCTTTGATTTAATATTTAATCATTAGGTGTATCTTAGAATTTCTCCACAGCCTAAAACTGAAAACAGTAGGTGACAAAGAACCCTACACTTTAAAAAACAGGCTGGACCTGATAGGATAGCATCAGGAAACAGAAATGTATTCCTCCCATCCCTTCTTTCAAACCTGTTCTGTCAGATCTGCATCTCTGAATTGTATCTCAGGGATCTATCACAGCTTTTGAGTCTTATTTTCAGTTATTAAAAAGTTCAGTCTGATCTTAATCAAAACTCTCATCTCCCATTATTCAGTTCGGTGCTCCTACGCTTCCTTCAGCTCAGCACTGCCCTTGTCTTGGAAATTGCAGCAGGGAAGAGCTAGCTGTGTGGTCTTTGTCTCAGCTCCCTGGCTTTTCCTCCTTCTGCACAGGCTGTTGGTTCCTCAGGGTCTGGGCAGGGGCAGTGAGAGGCAAAAAGGGAGAAATTGGTTTTCTGGGGTCTTCTTACTCTCTCTCTTTGGGTACTGAATACCTTCTCTCATGGAATACTTTGGTGGTTATTTTTCTGTTCCCTGCCTCCAACACACACACACACACACACACGCACACACACACAGACACACCCCCCCCACACCACACACACACACCACACACACACACACACACACACACACACACACAAATGTTTCTGTCCCTTGACAGGGGACTGTGCTCTCCAGCTGACCCGTTTGCATACCCTCCTCTCCTGGTTCCTGCTTTTTGGGTACAACTCCAGCCTCTTCCTGCTAAAATCCCCTCACTCTGGTGGCAGGCAGCCCTCCTGGGAAGGGTCCCTTCCAGATAGTTCAAGTCTGCTCCTGTCTTCTAAAGACATTGTCCACTTGGCCCATAGAACAGGTTACAAATCTTTGCCCCACAGGAGATTGGAATGTAAGCTTCTCTCGCTGTCTTCTTGCCCTCTCCCTTCAAGGGCAGCTCCAGGCAGCTCCCATCTCTGTGGTATGTGCCCCAACTCTCCTAAAAACCCTTCTGCACCTTCTCTGGTGGCAGCTTGTGGAGGCCTAGGAGTTTCTTTCCACAACCCAGCAAGAGTTCTGCCTGGGAGGGAGTTGCCAGCCTCTCCTCCGGCAAGCACATTGCTCCCTTGGGTAAGTTCCCTTGCTACTGCCCTCACGTGGAAGGGGAATTCCTCCCCACTTCTCTACTCTAAGAAGGAGGGGGAACTCCGCAGCAATCCCTACTAAGCCAACAACTCTTTCAAAAGTCCCCTTCATCCAGCAAGTCCCCAGCTTTCTCTTAAAGACACCGAAGATGGGAGGTGAGCTCAGGGTGGTGGGGGTATGTTTCCCACATCCTGGCAAGTTCTTTCTAGATGAGTCTCTATAGTGTGGGATCTTTATTTCAGCTTTCAGCCATTTAATATCCTGTTTCATGTGGAAAAAAGTTTGAGTATAGAAATAAAGCTATCGGTCAGGCATGTTGGTTCACCTCTGTAATCCCAGCAGTTTGGGAGGCTGAGGTGTGTGGATCATCTGAGGTCAGGAGATCGAGACCAGCCTGGCCAACATGGTGAAACCCCCATCTCTACTAAAAATACAAAAAGTTTAGCTGGCCATGGTAGCCCATGCCTATAATCCCAGCTACTTGGGAGGCTGAGGCAGGAGAATCGCTTGAACTCGGGAGGCGGAGGTTGCAGTGAGCCGACATCATGCCATTGTGCTCCAGCCTGGGCAACAAGAGCAAAACTTCATGAAAAAAAAAAAAAAGAAAGAAAACTATCACACTTAATTGTACTGATGAAATAAAAAACACCAGCTAATTTGGTCATTTAGGATTCTTTTGAAAAGCTCTAATATGGCAGTGGAAATTTAAGACTGCACAATTAAACATATTTTTCAGAAATCAGTTCATCAGTTTACCATTTGGTTGGGAAAGGAGGATGCCTTTTCCCGTAAGGAGCATTTTAAAAGTGACATTTAAAAATTAGCTACCACGTATGCAAATACTTCTGAAAACTTTTATGTCAAATTTAATGATTTGATCAATTAGGAAATAGTAAATATATCCATAGACATCAGTTGCATAGACTTGAATTTCATAATTAAAAAGTGAGTATATCCTTGGGTGTTTTACTGATAATTTTCACTGTGGCTCTTTTTTTTTTTTTTTGAGACGGAGTCTCACTCTGTTGCCCAGGCTGGAGTGCAATGGTGCAATCTCAGCTCATTGCAACCTCTGCCTCCCGGGTTCAGTCAATTCTCATGCCTCAGCCACCTGAGTAGCTGGGATTGCAGGCATGTACCACCACACCCAGCTAATTTTTGTATTTTTATTAATAGTAGAGATGGAGTTTCACTGTGTTGGCCAGGCTGGTCTTGAACTCCTAGCCTCAAGTGATCCGCCTGTCTCAGCCACCCAAAGTGCTAGGATTACCACGCCCGGCCACTGTGGCTCATTTCTTAATTGTTGGGCCATTTTCCCCAAGTACCCTGTTTCTTTATCAGAAAAGTGATGAAAATATAGCATTATGATGACTGTTCTAATACTGGCTGAAGATGGAAGAACAAATTGGGAACTATTGATCAAGACCACGCTTCAGATCTGTGAGACTGTGCATAAAGTCTGCCTGAAAGCTGGTTGCATTCTGTTGCTTTTAAATGTCTGGAAATAAAAATGGTCTGGTATCTTTAAAAAGTTTAGAAAAAGTCCAGTGGCTTAGAAAAATGCCAGAAGCCATTGTCAGAATTCTCTAGCGAAGGCAGTAAAACCAGCCTGCAGTTTTTTATTAAAGGAACTCACCATATGATGTATACAGATGTGATGATGAGGAATGTCACCTCCACAGAGACAGGAGCAGACAGTCACAAGGAGCAGCTCTAATCCCTTAGGATCTGCATGAAGCCCAGGGTTTTTGAGAGGTGGAAGTTAAAGGGTTAAGTATTTCTCTTTAATGTAGACCAAGGTAAACCGAGATGAAATTAAGCATTGCTTGACAGCAGTTAAAGATTGGCAAGACTATGGCAACTCCACTTCCTTCTCTACATTTTACTCTCAATTATGCCATTTTGTTTCTAATTAATCACTAGCATTTTAACAAAATGATGTAATTGATAGCTATCAACCAGACTGTCAGTCTTCTCCCCACATCAGAAGGTATCTATCCATCTATTCAGCTATTGCCAGACACACCTTCTGCCTCATGGCAGCTACCTAGATTGCCGGCCAGAGGGCCTGTTCTCCACACTAGACCTGTGAAGTACTAGCAGGTTCCTAAGAGGATTCCAGTAATGTCCTTTCTAAGGCTGTCAGTGGAAGGATTGTTCTGGTGTGCTTTTAAATCCCAATGGTTGCTGGGCCTTACTCCTGACTTTTAGAAGGCTACCCCAGCTGTGTCTGCAGCAGCAAAGGGATTTTCCATGTGTGGATTCAGAGAAGTGCCTTGCGTTCACAGGGAAACTGTTTTTATTCTTGTGTAACGTTTGAGGCCATCCCTCTGTAGGTTGCCGACAGCCTCCTGTTTTCCATTTTTCCTCGCTGCAGCTTTGTCCAGGGTAAAATAAATTGGGCTTCAATTTTTGTACATATTTTTTTTTAATGAGGATACTAAGACTTAAAAATAGTAGCAGGAAACATAAGCCTTTATTCACTTTACGAAGTATAAATAGTAACAGTATACTTCATATGTACAGTGTGACCAGTTAAAATGGAAAGATCCTGCGTATGGGAACAGGGGTGGCACTAGCGAGAGTGCCTGGTAAGAAAAAAAGGGCAAAAAGGCAGAAAATGGAGAGAAACCGGGGACAGACAGAATGATTAGCTCACAGAGAAAAAGGAAGACAGAAGAGCCTCCTTATGCTTCTTCTGACATGTCCTCTAGTACTAAAGTGGTCATGGGTTAGCTTTATCCACAATCTCCCTGTGTGGCTATCAAGCATAATCAGTGTTATTTTTCAAAAATAGAACCAAGAGAGGAAAACAAATGTCCCTCTCGCTTTGTGCCCCTACTGAAATATTGAAGAACTAATTTGCTGGAGACAAAATGCTGGTGTAGAAAGTGACAGGCCTGATTACATACTGCTGTCACAAAAATTGATTTCCATACTTTATAGTTGTACCTTATTACCAGGTGCCTATATTACCTGTCTGCATTTAACATTTGTGCACAAAATAAACTTCTTTGATTGCATTTGACTTGGCACCTCGATTATCTTTCTTGTTGCATACTGGAATTGGTTGTGCCTCTGGTTTTCTACTTCTGTCTTTAGTGCACTTGCAATATGCCAGTGTCTGGAAACCATTATGAAAGGTCCTACCAAGGATGCCAGCTGGACTTGAAGGAGACACTTGTTTTGTCTCCCAAAGTCTATTCTGTGAACCACATGACCTGAGGATCTGCTTTGTTTAGGACTGGGAGCCTGCTCTTTCCACTTAAGCACTCTCAACTTGTTTTACAAGGCTGAGTACGCATCAGATTTTCACTTCGCTTGACCTGTGATATAATATCCTCAACTGAGGACTCCTTCCTTTTTTCTGATGTAATAGTAATTTTTAAAATGCTTTCCTGGAAACTGATTGAAATGGGCATGGTTGCCACTTCATAGAAATACACTGAATGTTGACTCTAAGACTTAAATATGCTTTGGAGACAGTGTTACAAGGTTTCATCAAAACAGAAGGAAGATGGAAAAAAAAAAATGATCAGTGGATCATACAGAGGCCACCAAGGAGAGTATTTGAGAGATCAGGGCAACTAGAATAACAGGGATGACAGTTTAGGGCAGAATACATTTTTGTAAGAGAATAGGAAATGTTTTGTCTTTAATGAATTAAGATCAATGCGAACTTTATTCCAATGCTGATCTTGCAGCAGGTTAAATAACATATCCTGATGTTGCAGGGCACTTTCTCAGAATGCAGTTAAGTAAATAAAACCTTGTTTCTTGGATCATATCGAAGTGAATAAATGTTTTTATTCTCTAGTACTAAGAGTTTTGTGTTAAATACCATGTTTCTGATATGCTGTTATAGAATCTGATAAGTACTTTTTCACAGAGAATGAAGTTGATTTTTCTCTACTGAAAAACTACATTACAGGAACCCATCCTCCTGTTTCCTTCCCCTACCCATCAAAATAGGAGGATTTGAAAACATGGTAATTATCTCATGTGATTTGGTTTATTAAGGTTAAAGACATCTTATCAGGTTATTGCTAAAGGTTCCAAGACCCCTTGCCCAACTGATGTCAGATGACCTGGTATTTGGTGCTACGTGGAGTGACTATACAGCTAATTTCCTAATGGAGGTTATTGTTATTAATTCAATTTATTTTTATAGCAACTTTATTGAGAAATAATTTACCACCATACAGTTCACCCCTTCAAAGCATACAACTTTTAATATACTCTTAGAAGTTGTGCAACCATCACCATAATCAATTTTAGAACATTCTTACCATTCCCAAGAGAAAGCCTCTATACATTAGCAGTCACTACCCATTTTCTCTCATTAGCAGCCCCAGCCCCAGAAAAGCACAAACCTACTTTCTATCTCTATGATTTGCCTATTCTGGACATTTCATATGAAATGAACTCATGCAGTACGTGTGTCTTTTGTGTCTGGCTTCTTTCATTTAGCATAGTGTTTTCAAGGTTCATCCATGTTGTAGCAGGTATCAGTAATTCATCCTTCTTATTTCTGAATTATTTTCCATTTAATGGACATACCACATTTTATTTATCCACATTTGGGATATTTTCAAGTTTCAACTATTATGAATAATGTTAATATGAACAATCATGTACAACTTATGTGGACATATGTTTTCATTTCTTTCAGGTATATACCTAGGAGTGAAATTGCAGGGTCATATGGTAACTCTGTGTTTAGCTGTTTGAGGAACTGCCTGGTTTGCAAAACAGTTGTACCATTTTATATTCCCATCAACAATATATGAGAGTTCCAGTATCTTCACATTTTTGCCAACACTTGTTATTATCTGCCTTTTTTGTAATAGTGGGGACAATTTTCAGAATGAAAGTGAGCCCTTATTAATTATCCCAGGCATGGCATGAACCAGTAATCAAATATCCTGAGCTAGTCAGGATATTTGATTCTTCTAGAACTCTTGGGAATGAGGCCTATTCAGTAGCAAAATGTAGGGAGTGATTTGGGGGAGCTAAGTGTCAGTAAGTAGTGCTTGTTGGATATATTCAACAAAGAGGACATATCCAATTTTATTATAATATCCTGTGGGTAGATATTACTGTTTCTAAGGATCAAGCACATATTTATCTGGAAAGGAATCAAGTCTTTAAAATCATTTTTACAGGGGCAATTATGTTATTGTTCTTAATAGTAAGATGCAATAGGAGATCAGCTTTGTTCAATAAGTAAAATAACTACCCAGGTGAACCATAGCCATTTTGTCCAAAATTGATTCCCAGAGGCAAATTTGTAGCGGGTAATTTAACTACTCTTAATTTATTCCCAGGGACATTCTTTTTACGTTGAAGTGCATCTCTTTCCTAGGCCTCACCTGAGCTGCTTGTGCAGGCTACTAGATGTTCAGGTTTTACAAATATTTGCCATCTTATTCCATCTTTTTACATTGTTATTGACACACTGATGGTGTTCTTGTAAGATGTCTTGAGTGGGAGTCTCTAGCCCTCCACCCTAGCACTGTGGCAGGTAACTCATCTGGCCAGCAGTAGCTCATGGTACTCTTATGGGATGGTTGGGGCGATGCTGTACCGTAAATATCAGCTAACCCAGAAACCAAGACATCACAGACAATCAGTGGTGGTGTTGGCACAATAAATACCTGCTGGACTTTAATACTCATAAAATGTATCCTTTCTAGACCTGGTGTGTTGGCTTTTATTTATTGATGGAAATTATACATCAAAATATTTCCCTTTCTTATTTGCTGTCAGAAAGCTTAGAGCTGATTTTTTATTGTTCATCCACAATCACTAGTCCATCAGTGTCTTTAATATAACAATTTCTGTGCTCTTTCCAATGTTTTTTTAATTGTTTTTTTAACTGTCCTAATCTTATGAGTTTTTTTTAACATCGTTAGCCACCTTTGAATTATTTTTAAAGGTTGGAGTATAAATAATTTTTAAAACTCCCATCCATAAAAGATAACAATCTATAACTATCTTTTCTCTCCAGAACTATAAGTCTCTTGGAAATTTGATTTGATTTAGGTAATTGGTCCTACTACATAGTACCTTCCCTCTTTGGGCTCTTGACCATCTGGGGTTATCCTATGTTTGTCATGCTAGGGAAGCGTAAGAATGTTCTTTGGGTATTCTTTCAGAATTAAATAAGAAAAGGCAAAATGTTTGATAAACAGACATTTATTTCAATATTAAATATCCTTCATATAAAATGGGCTCAAGTCTAAATTGCACGTTCTTCAAGTTGTCCTTGATCAAGATGTGTAGATGCAGAATAGTTCCTTCATGTCCACATCTTTTCTAGTGAGCAGGTGAGAGTACTTTCTCTGAAACTGAAGAGAGAACTGTCCTGATCCTAAAACCTTTCAGAGCTGCCTGACTGCGCTGCTCAGGAAAAAAGGGGTGCTCACCCTAGCATGGTGGGGATGGCCTCTGAGAGGCCAAGTGCCTTGGGGCACCCAGCTGTTCAGCGGCATTGTGGTGAAAGGGAAGTACAGTCCATCCTCATGTTTTGCACATCCTGTATTTGAGAATTTACCTACTTGCTAATGTTTGTTTATGTCTAATCCCAACATCAATACTTGCAGGACTTTTGTGGTCATTTGTGGATACGTGAAAGTGGTAAAAAGATTTGAATCCTCCTATGTGAACGTTCGCAGCTGAGATCGAACAAAGAGATGTTCTGCCTTCCCGTTTCAGCTCTAATACTATCAATGTGTCCTTTTCTCACACATGGCTCAAAAATGTGCCAAGTTTTTCACATTTTTTGTGCTCTTCATTGGTGATTTCATTGCTTAAAATGGCCCCCCAACCATAGTGCTGAAGCGCTGTCTATTCCTAGGGGAAAGAAGGCTGTGATGTGCCTTTTGAAGAAAGCACATGTGTTAGATGAGCTTCATTCAGGCATGAGTCATGGTGCTGTTGTCCATGAGTCCCATGGTGGTTAATCAACACTATATATATTCAATGTGGCATCTTTAAACAGAAACCAACATAGAGCACAGTTACGTATTGATCAGTTGAAGAGAATACCTCCTGTGACCAGAGGCTCACAGGAATCTAACCCTGTATTTCTCCTAGGAGCAATGATTCAATATTTATGAATTCAGTGTTTGGGGTGACTGGATAAAACATAACTACCTTGCATAAAGAGAATCAACTGTATCTCTTTTTCTGCTCTTATAATTCCTCATATTGGTGGGCCCCTGCCTTCAGCCCCAAAGAACGCAGCATAGGGCTTATTATTTCTTGAATCTGTTTTTTTTTTCTGGAGAATTTCATTCAACAAATTATGAATATTATTAGGTGTTGAATTGAGCTTTTGAAAACTTGTCAGATTCATCTTCAAGATTTTTGTTCCAAACATCCAAATTTATATACTCATTGTGAGTTTTTGAATGTTAACAATAGAATTTGATTCATTCTATACCCTTTGAGCCTACATGATGCATTTCCTTGTGTTGAGACTTATTTGTTGCTCAGTTGAGTGATTCATTCACCACTTCTTACTTCCTGGAGGTTTAGTACCACTCTTAAAAATAGCAAGAGGCCAGGCATGGTGGCTCACGCCTGTAATCCCAGCACTTTGGGAGGCCAAGATGGGTGGATCAAGAGGTCAGGAGATCAAGACCATCCTGGCTAAGACAGGGAAAGCCCATCTCTACTAAAAATAAAAAAAAAATTAGCCACGTGTGGTGGCAGGCACCTGTAATCCCAGCTGCTCAGGAGGCTGAGGCAAGAGAATTGCTTGAACCTGGGAGGCAGAGGTTGCAGTGAGCTGAGATGGCACCACTGCACTCCAGCCTGGGTAACAGAGTGAGAATCCATCTCAAAAAAAAAAAAAAAAGCGGGGGTGGAAAACGTTGCACAATGGATTGAAGTGAGAGATGTGCCTTATTTTGGGGTTTGTAGCTCCCTCCCTGTGCTGGAAGGGGGCTGTTGTGAGTGCCCCACCCTTGCAGATGTCAGCAGGAACCAGTTTCTCTTCCAGAGCTGAAGCTCCAGTGTGCTGCCTGGCTTGAAGCTGCTGCCCTCTGTCCCAACTCTCACCAGCTCTCTTGGGTTGTTCCCTGCTCTTGATCCTAATCAGTGCGTGTTTCTCACAAGCCTCTTCAGTCATCATGTTGACCCAATCCCCGGACAATGGGTAGTAATTAAGTCAACTTTCATAAGGTTATGGTATGCGAAGTGATTACAAGAGATTGCTTAGAAGGGCAGTTAGAATAAAGAGTTCAGGTGAGGGCAGTGTCGTTAGTGAGCCAATGAGTTGTCTATAAGTTGATTGGGAAATTGTTTAGTCTGAGATTAGAATAAGATGTTTTCTGAAGCACATACCAATGAACAGATTCTTTGAAGAGATTTCCTTACAGAACAGTTTGTATTTTCATGTTGAAAATTAGCTTAGTTATTATCTTTATTTAACAGGTTAAAAAAAAAAACACGAAAACCAAACCTGATGAAAGGGTGACTTGGCATCAGGAATGGGAGAGGTGGTTTGGTGAAGGGATAGTGACTACCACTGACCACTAAAATAGCTTCATTTGTTTTTGTATTTTCAGTGTCTCATTTCCTCCCATGTTCTTCCTTTTTATTTTATCATTATTTTGTTTTTAATTTTTAATTTTTGTGGGTATATGGTAGGTATATATATTTATGGAGTACATGAGATATTTTGATACAGGCGTACAATGCATAATAATCACATCAGGGTAAATGGGGTATCCATCACCTCCTTTATGTCACAAACAACCCAATTATGTTCTTTTAGTTATTTTTAAATGTAAATACACTGTTGTTGACTATAATCACCCTGTTGTGCTATCAAATACTAGAGCTTATTCATTTTATTTAACTATATTTTTGTACTAATTAACCATCCCCAGTTCCTGTCCCCCCCGCCACTACTCTTCTGAGCTTCTGGTAACCATCATCCTACTCTCTGTCTCTATGAATTCAATTGATTTAATTTTTAGCTCCCACAAATAAGTGAGAACATGTGATGTTTGTCTTTCAGTGCTTGGCTTATTTCACTTAACATAATGACTTCCAGTTCCATCCATGTTGTTGCAAATGACAGGCTCTCATTCCTTTTTACAGCTGAATAGTACTTCATTATGTACTTCGGTAGTATTCCTAACTATCCGTCAACAGATGATTGGATAAAGAAAATGTGGTAACTCTCTTCTAACTATCTCCTAACTATCCATCAACAGATGATTGGATAAAGAAAATGTTACCACATTTCTTTATCCAATCATCTGTTGATGGATAGTTAGGTCGTTTCCAAATCTTAGCTCTTGTGAATAGTGCTGCGATAAACATGGCAGTGCAGCTATCTCTTCAATATACTGATTTCCTTTCTTTTGGGTATATACCCAGCAGTGGGATTGCTGGATCATGTGGTAGCTCTATTTTTAGTTTTTCGAGAAACCTCCAAACTGTTCTTCATAGTGGTTGTACTATAATAATTTACATTCCCACCAACAGTGTACG
The DNA here is from genome assembly GCF_006542625.1 of Nomascus leucogenys. Taxonomy (NCBI): domain Eukaryota; kingdom Metazoa; phylum Chordata; class Mammalia; order Primates; family Hylobatidae; genus Nomascus; species Nomascus leucogenys. Next base: position 86,078,236 of record NC_044382.1, read on the forward strand.
AGGGTTCCCTTTCCACCACATCCTCGCCAGCATTTGTTGTTGCCTGCCTTTTGGATTAAAGCCATTTTAACTGGGGTGAGATGATATCTCATTGTAGTTTTCATTTGCATTTCTCTGGTGATCAATGATGTTGAGCATATTTTTGTATAACTTCTTGCCATTTGTATTTCTTTTTTGAGAACTGTCTATTCAGGTCTTTTGCCCATTTTAAAATGGGATTATTAGATTTTTCCTATAGAGTTGTTTGAGCTCCTTATATATTTTGGTTATTACTCTCTTGTCAGATGGTTAGTTTGCAAATATTTTCTCCCATTCTGTGGGTTGTCTCTTCACTTTGTTGATTGTTTCCTTTGCTGTGCAGAAGCTTTTTAACTTGATACGATCCCGTTTATCCATTCTTGCGTTGTTGCCTGTGCTTGTGGGGTATTACTCAATAAATCTTTGCCCAGTCCAGTGTTCTGGAGAGTTTCCCCAGTGTTTTCTTTTAACGGTTTCATAGTTTGAGGTCTTAGATTTAAGCCTTTAATCCATTTTGATTTGATTTTTGTATATGGTGAGAGATAGGGTTCTAGTTCCATTCTTCTGTATATGGATATCCAGTTTTCCTAGCACCCATTAAAGAGATTGTCCTTTCTTCAATATATATTCCTGGCACCTTTGTTGAAAATGAGTTTACTGTAGATGTATGGATTTGTTTTTGGGTTCTCTATTCTGTTCCATTGCTCTATGTGTCTGTTTTTATGCCAGCACCATGCTGTTTTGGTTACTATAGCTCTGGAGTATGATTTGAAGTCAGGTAGTGGGATTCCTCCAGTTTTGTTCTTTTTGTTCAGGATAACTTTAGCTATTCTGGGTCTTTTGTGATTCCACTTAAATTTTAGGATTTTTTCTCTATTTCTGTGAAGAATGTTGTTGGTATTTTGCTAGGGATTGCATTAAATCTGTAGATTGCTTTGGGTAGTATGGATGTCTTAACAGTATTAATTCTTATAATCCATGGACATGGAATATCTTTTCAATTCTTAATATCCTCTTCAATTTCTTTCATCAGTGTTTTACAGTTTTAATTGTAGAGATCTTTCACTTATTTTGTTAATTCCTATGTATTTTATTTGTAGCTATTTTAAATGGGATTACTTTTTTATTTTTACACTGTCCACTGTTTGCATACAGAAATGCTACTGATTTTTGTATGTTGATTTTGTATCCTGTACCTTTACTGAATATGTTTATCCATTCTAATAGTTTTTTGGTGAAATCTTTAGGGTTTTCCAAGTATAAGACCATATCATCTGCAAACAAGAATAATTTGACTACTTCCTTTTCAATTTAGATGCCTTTTATTTCTTTCTCTTGTCTGGTTGCTCTAGCTAGTACTTCCCCATATTCCCTCTTACCGTTCACTTCTGCCTCTGCTTTGTGCCCTTAGCACTGGAGCTACATCTTAAGAGGTGGGGTGACATGTTGATGGTATTTGGCTGAGGGACCCTGAAGCTTCTGGATCTTGCTTGTAATTGTCCACTCTGTTCAACAAGATACATAGGGGGCATGTGTGCACAGAAGATAGTGATTTTTCAGGGCTCTTATTATTAAACCTTGGCCCCACACTTTTAATATGGAACACTGCTTTGGCAGAAGGAGGAGCTAACCAGAGATACCACTTCCTTCTGGGAAGAAGCAGCAGGGCTGGGAGAATCCTAGCCCAGACTTTCTCTGGAAGCTGCTCCAGCTCCTGACCAGGCTTATCTTACCAGCCAGGTGGGAGTTAGGAGGACTCTGGAGTCACACAGAAAGCCAAAAATCTCCTGAAAACAGTACGCTTTCCAGTGTAGATCCTAGGCTCACCCCTCATTGTTCACTCAGGAATTAAGGCAGCTCTGGGGGTAACCCCATTTATGGAATCCATGCGATGATGGCATTGTGGGGGACATTGGCTAAACTCCCAAGGGGATGTGCTATAACTGCATTTCAGTGGCTGGGCCCCACCCTTGTCATGCCTCTTCCCAGGTCACTATGGTGATGAGTCACTAATATCAAGAAGTAAAGAGAATGGCAGTTTAAAAAAGACCACAGGATCTCCCTATTCCAGGATCAATGGTACATATGGTTCCTTTTCTTTCTTCTTTGTCTGACTTGTCCTTTAAAACCTCCATTTGAGAGCTGCCTCTTCCAGAAAGCCTTCCTTGACCACCTCCAGCTGCAGTCTTGTTTGGAGCTATCTTCTCTGAACTACTACTTGCCACCCTGGAAGGCTGTGGCTGGTACATGATCTTGAGAAAGTGGTTCCCTAGCTTTGTGGGAGTGGAATCTAGATGACAGATGGTTAAGGAGTTGGAGATAGGGGTGTAGATGGGACAGCCAAGGCTGATACCTTTCAAATTTCAGGTTGAACTGTGGAATGAAGAAGGTAGTGACTGAAGGTCATTGGGGAAGTTTATTTATTTGTTTTTTTGATGTGAAGAACATTTTTTGAAGGCAGAGAAGAGGAGTATTGGAAATATTAGTAAAATAGGGAATAATTAGCAGGTCATGGCCCAGGAGGAGGCCAGAAGAAGTGGAATCAATAACAGATGGAAGGAAGTGAAAGGGAAGACACAGAGGGAGCTCTGGCTGGACATCCCCAAAGTTGTTCAACAATGGGAGCCACTGTTTCTTGAAAGTTGACTAGATGCTGGATAGTCCTTATACATTCTCATCTGATTTCCACAGCAGCCACATCACATTCTACAGATGAGAAAACCGAGGCTTAGAACAGGTTCTTCAGGTGGTACATGTTGGGGAGGGATGTGAATGTAGTCAGTGCAACTTGCAGAATCTGCTCTACCAGAGTCATACTTCTCAAAGTGTGGTCCTCGGAACAGCACCACCTGGGAGCCCATTAGAAATGTCAACTCTCAGCCACGTCCTCAGACTGACTGAACAGACCTGCGATGTTTACATATGTTGAGGTCTGGAAACCCTGGTCTAAACTTCCGTCCCTTGTTCTCCTTGAAGTATTAGATGTTGGCTTGGCTCCCTGCTTAGGGTAAGGTTAGTGGAGCATGCTGAGGGCAGAGGCTTGAGGGTAGAGGGGAATAGCAAATCATGGGAATGTGATGGAATGTATTAAGAGAGAGCTTCTAGAAGGTTATGATATCTATTAGTTCACAGGTTATGGCTAAACTGGCAATGACTTCATTTAAGTTGATATCATTGTACTTTGCAGAGAGAACAGCCAAGTAACCTTGGTTGACTCTGGTTGTTCTAATATTCTTAGCTATCCCTTCTCTTGGGAGTGTCGAACCACAGCTGGTTGATCTGTTATCAAAGGACTTGTGGTGCCTTGAACATGTCCTGTTATTTCACAATCAATGCCCTTTGTACATATGGTTCCTTTTCTTTCTTCTTTGTCTGACTTGTCCTTTAAAACCTCCATTTGAGAGCTGCGTCTTCCAGAAAGCCTTCCTTGACCACCTCCAGCTGCAGTCTTGTTTGGAGCTATCTTCTCTGAGCTACTACTTGCCACCCTGGAAGGCTATGGCTGGTATGTGATCTTTAAAGGACTTAGCATGGTACCTGGCACATAGTAAGTGCTCAATAAGCACTAGCTTCTATTATTAGCCCAGAAGTAGGAATAAAAATAGTTGAGAGTAGAACACATGGTTCAGAGAATAGCATAGTATAAAGGGGGCAAAAATAACCGAAGGTCCTAGCAAGAGCCATATGGAAGTAGTCAACTAAGAGGTTTCTGCGCTGGGAAGGGAGGGTGAGAAGGCAAGAGAGAGGCAGTAGAAAGTTCATTATTTTTTAAATGTATTTTTATTGTACATATTTAAGGAGAGAAAGTGATGTTTTGATATACCTATGCATAGAATGATTTTGAATGGCTCTAATTGCTACAACGTCGGTTACAAGATGGAGGAGAAAGAAGACATGAATTTAAAGAAATTTGCTTATCCAAATCATTCTTCTTTTAAGAAAGCTTTGTATTCATTATAGCTGATTATAAGAGTTAGGACAAATTTATGATGTGGCAGATTTGTGTTTTAGATTATTAGTGTGTCTTTGTGCTGCACTGAAGCCCTTGTCATCACTGCAGTGTACATGGCTCCCATTTATGTACTTTCTGTAGAATCTGAAGCCTAATTTTAACATTGTATAGTTTTTTATAGTTATTGAAACTTTGAGGCCGGGCACGGTGGCTCACGCTTGTAATCCCAGCACTCTGGGAGGCCGAGGCGGGTGGATCACGAGGTCAGGAGATCGAGACCACGGTGAAACCCCGCCTCTACTAAAAATACAAAAAATTAGCCGGGCGTGGTGGCGGACGCCTGTAGTCCCAGCTACTTGGAGAGGCTGAGGCAGGAGAATGGCGTGAACCCAGGAGGCGGAGCTTGCAGTGAGCCGAGATCGCACCACTGCACTCCAGCCTGGGCGACAGAGCGAGACTCCATCTCAAAAAAAAAAGAAACTTTGCTTCTATCCTATTCTATCTGTAATTTATTTCAAATCAATTTCTTGAACAGGCAGGTAATAGCCTATTATATTATTTTTTCCTATGGGAAAATATGATCGTTTATTAATTTGGTTTTTTAAAATTTACTAAACATCTATTACCCGGAAAGCACTGTAGAAAATGCTTTTGAGAGATGCAGTTATGAACTAGCAATCACCCTTGTCCTTCAGGAAGCTGACTGCCTAGGAGGGGAGATATCATAGGTAGAGATGACTTTAAACGTAACAGTGTGAGATGCTATAAGAGAGGCAGGGTAGTACACTTACTGAGGAAGAATAACTTGCTTTTGGCTGGGGACAGGAGTACAGGATAAAAGCTTTGAGGCAAAGGCGGTGGTTCAACTTGACCTTGAGATTTTGTCTGGGTTTGACAGGAAGAAATAGGGCAAAAGCCATTTGAGGTGGACAAAATAGTATATAAAAAATAAAGTTTTATTAACACAATGGTGAAAAGAGAGAGCTGCCAGGTAGTTCCATCTGTTTTTTTTTTTTTTTTTTTTTTTTTTTTTTTGAGATGGAGTTTCATTCTTGTTGCCCAGGCTGGAGTGCAATGGCGTGATCTTTGCTCACTGCAACCTCCGCCTCCTGGGTTCAAACAATTCTCCTGCCTCAGCCTCCTGAGTAGCTGGGATTACAGGCATGCGCCACTATGCCCAGCTAATTTTGTATTTTTAGTAGAGACAGAGTTTCTCCATGTTGGTCAGGCTGGTCTCGAACCCCCGAGCTCAGGTGATCCACCCGCCTTGGCCTCCCAAAGTGATGGGACTACAGGTGTGAGCCACCTCGCCCAGCTAGTTCCATCTTTAGACCAAAATTTCAGTATCCATAAGAAGGAGGAACTGCTGTTTAATGAATGCAAATGTTTAGGTACATATATCTTATCTCAATTAATCCTCAAAAAATCTCTATGAGGTAGGGAGGTATTATTATTTGCATTATAGAGGTAAATAAACTGAGGTTCAGGAAAGTTAATCATTTTGCTCAAGGCCACACAGGTCATCTGTGGCAGGGCTGGAAATCCAACACAGATCTATCTGATTGCAAAGCTTTCCACTGCTTCCTGCTGCCTTCCTGTGGACCCATTCATAAGACTGACTTATTCATTCATTCCACAAGTACTTATTGAGCATCTGACATGTCCCAGGTGCTATGCTAGGTCCTGGACATGCAGTGATGGCCAACCTGGCCTAGCTACATGTGGGGGACAAATGGAGGCACAAATAGTACCTTGGTATTCTGAGACCTACAGATTTCCAATTAAGTATAAATTTAGAAGATTAATGTGCTTTATTGATCTCGTCAAATAGCCTATTGATAACCCTCCTCAAATAACTAATAAAGGGACGATGTTCACTGAGGAAAAACAGATGGGAAAATACAGGATATTTCAATGTCATAGTTGGAAAATTTACAACTTAACTATTTCATTAAAATGTCAGTACTTTGGAATTTTAGCAGTTGTAGACCTGAGAGCCCAAGAGGAGACTGCACCCATGCCATGCAAATTGTCATAAAAGTTTTAGATAAAAGTTCATGTATACATTTCACAGAGAGAAAAAGAGAAAGAGAAAGAGATTTTGTTGACAGCCAGATGAAATTAAGTGGTCAGAGATTTAATCTACTGGCCCACTAGAAAAAAATGTTCAAGATACTGAGAAATGCAAAAAATAATGTAAAAATCAAGCATAATATCACCACTTTACACCACATAGTATCACACACACACACTAGTTGAGTACAGTGGTGCCCACCTGTAGTCCCAGGTACTTGGGAGGCTGAAGCAGGAGGATCACCTGAGTTCAGGATTTGTGACCAGCCTGGACAAAATAGTGAGACCCCATCTTTTTTTAAAAAAGAAAAAAATATATATACTGTATATGTAAAGTCTTCCCCCTTGATCACTACTCCTCCAGCCCCACCCTAGAGGTAACCACTGTTAACAATGTGGAGTTTACCCTTTCTGAATTTGTTACTCATAGTGACAAATCTGTTTAGGTTTGCCCATACAATCTTTCTTTTCTTTCCTTCCCAAAAAGAGGACCATTTAAAAATTCTTATTTTTCTGCCATTATCCCTTTGGTCTCATTAATTAATTTATTTTTGTCTTTTAAGAGGACAGTTTTAAATTGCTCTTTGTGAGGGTGCAACACACCAGTAGGATTATCAGCAAAGTGTAGACAAGGCTACGAATGTGGATCTGATGCTTGGCAGAAGAGAATTATCTTGTGACTCAACTAAAATACAACCAAAGACTCAAGAAGTTATGGATTTGCTCTTAATTGCTTTAATTGCTGCACAATTCTCCTTAGTTACTCTGTGAACTTGTAAGAATCCACCCACAGTAAAAGTCAAATTTGACAAGTTGTGAGAAATTGTTATGAGGATTACAATTCTTTGTGTCCCACGTGCAAAGTGCTTCCAAGATATTTCCTTAAATGTTGAATTTCATTTAAATATCTCAAATGAAGAAAAAGATATCTAACCGCATGAGGTTGGAAAGCTTAAAAGTAATTGTTATCCTATCCTACAGACACGCCAAAGGGTACTTAAAGATGATATAAAGTGGGATATAAATATCTATACTATTATGCTCTGAACTAAAGCAAGTAGTATATATTTGTTATCCTTTATACTGAATTATGTAAAAACTAAAGTTCAAAATATGAGTGTAGTTCCTGTGTGACGAATTGCCTGAATTACTCAAGTGATTGTCTCAAACTTCTATGTCATTTGTTTGTAGAGTTCTTTAGAAGAACTTAGTACGATTATCTGAAAGTGTCTCTAAGGTATGACATTTCCGTGTGCATTATTGTACTCAGCATTTAAAACATGGCATTGCACTGGTGTCCTTCCTGTTTCTTAAAATAAGCCAAGTTTTTTCTGGCCTCAGGGCCTTTGCACCTGCTCTTCCCTCTGCTGGGTTGCTGACGCTCTTCTCTGTATGAGGAGGCAGAATCACTCCTCCTCCTTCAGGGCTTGGCTCAGCTCAAAGGCCTCTACGTCAGAGACCCTCCCAGGATCACCTCATCTAGAGTGTCTTCTCCCTCCAATCACTTCCTATTATCTGATTTATTTTCTTCATGCCACTTGTCATAATCTGTCATTCTCATGTTTGTTTGCTTACTTTTTGAGTCAGGCCTCTGCCTTGGCACACAGTGGAGTCCTCAATAAATACCTGGTGAATGAATAAAGAGCTTTATTAGTCATTCTTTTCCTCATTCGTTCATGCCTTCATTTATCTGTTCAGCATCAGACACAATATTGTCTAATGTGTCTAACTCACAGTGCTGGACTCAGTAATAGTGATTGCAGTGGAATTTTCAGGTAATTAATGCTTAGCCCTTCAGATACCAACATTTACTTAAAAGTAAATATTGGATATAAATAAGTAAAGGATAAAATTGTAAAATACTTAATAAAATTGTAAAATTCCTTAAATACGTTACAGCACATCTCAAATAGAAGCTCTAGTATTGATATGGTGTGGTCCTCACTGTGAAGTGTCTTTACGGTGAATTTTTAAAATTTACATTTTGGTTTTTCTGTGAGCCCAGAGGGATGCCACTTCCTTTACCATAACTCTGACTAGTTGCTCCAACCATGGCCCCTTCCTGCCTCTAGACACAGGGGTGCTGGTCACTGATCTCCTGGGTCAAAAGCAGGATAAGACAGTTGCTTTCACGGTGGTGGTTCTCACCATGAACCTTGACATTCCAGTTTTCCCACAGCATGTGAAGGCCTTAAGTTGTTCAGATATAACCTTGATTCTCCAAGGGGTGGTGTGGTAGAACGCAGAAGGAGATTTTTGGAAAATTGCATCTATAGAGTTAAATACTATGAATGTTTCTTATCTTGTCATAAAATCACCTGCGTATATTCTTTTTATAAAGCCATCTTTGTAAGATGAGATTTATATTAATGTAATATGTTAGTGCTCAGATGGCCTTTAGCAAAGGATTTTAGGAAACACCTATTATCTATGACTGGGGTTGTCAGAATGCAAAAATTCAAATCATCTTCCACATAGGAAGCTCTTTTCTGGGTTCTGCGTTTGTGCTTATTGTTTCGGTGTTTTCCTTTTAACTGTCTTCAGAAGGCATCTTCTGACAGTGGCAACATCAAACTGCAAAATATCATAGGCTTATTTGGTGGGGATTTTACTTCTGGATTTGTTCCTATTGACATGAAAAACATATATTCTCTGCTTCACATCAAAAATGTAGGCTTACTTTTAAGTAGCTATATTTTTAAAATCTGTGTCCTGTTTTTGATCTAGTTTTTTATGTCTTGCATTTTACCTGCCATTTCTCTTCTTTCTCTTTTGTTCATTTTACAGGAAATGGGAGATCAGAGATGCTCAGATTTTATCAGTGTAGTTTCCCCTCACATCACAGCTCTCTCCTGTCTCTTTTATTCACTGTTAGACACTAAAGACTTCCCAGTGAGCAAATTTTTCACATAGGTGAAACTTATACTCCGTTAACCACTAAAACTTTGAAGAATGATTATTTTAATCACTCTGGAAATATATTTCACAGTTCCCTCATTTGCAAAGTAAACTATGCATAAGATGTACATAGAATGTATGCCTATCATTCACAGAGTCAGAGCCAGCCTAATGAGCTTTCACTTTTGTCCATGGTTTGGAGGCTGTTGAGCTAATCAGAGCTGTTTTCCTGGGCACCAAATGCTCTTATGTCTTGCCTTTGCCTACCACTCTTAGCTGCCATTTCCTGGGACCATCACTGGGTCTTTATAATTCTCATGTTTTCCTTATTGTAATGACAACTGGCCGAGTTCAGGTTCAAGTTTACCTCCACCTCTTCTATAGGCAAACATCTCCCAGGTTCAGTACTCTAGAGCCATTGTCTTGCAGTTGCATGCTCCTGTTAGGTTCTGGTAGGTAGGGACCTGACTTCTGGCTAAAGGGAATAGGGGATGTCATACTAAGTTGTCATTACAAATCCCTTAGGCTTTACTGATAGCCTTGCTCAGGATATCCATTTTAGTTTTTCAACTACTGTGTTCTCATGAGATGGAAATCATAGAGCCAAGCATCTTTGAAGAATTCTACTTGAGATTCAGAACAAGACTCCATGTTATTTTTTAAAGAGAGATACTTTTTTTTTTTTTTTTTTGAGATGGAGTCTCGCTCTGTCGCCCAGGCTGGAGTGCAGTGGTGCGATCTCTGCTCACTGCAAGCACTGCCTCCCGGGTTGACGCCATTCTCCTGCCTCAGCCTCCTGAGTAGCTGGGACTACAGGCACCCGCCACCATGCCCAGCTAATTTTTTGTATTTTTAGTAGAGATGGGGTTTCACCATGTTAACCAGGATGGTCTCAATCTCCTGACCTCGTGATTCCCAAAGTGCTGGGATTACAGGCATGACCTACCGCGCCCGACCCAAAGAGAGATACTTTTTCTCAAGTTTTTGAGTGGCTAGTTTTGCATATTAATGCGAACACTGAAAATAGTACAAAATCAATTTTTTACGCTTTTTATCTTTTTCTTGACAAATACTAGTTTAAGTTGCTATTTCAAACTAGTTCATTCAGGGTATGAAATATACAGTGGGGAAACTTTGAGACTCATGTTACTTCCTGTTGTTAGAGTGCTTGATTTAGTGCTTTAATTACTATACACTACTGAAACAAAGTGAATATACACCACCTTATGAAATCACTTGTTATTTTCTTAAACCGTTTTGTTTCATCTACAATTACATCTTTAGATCACATTTCACAAAATACTGGTGATTATGTGGTGTTCTAATGAATGTGTATAGATAATAAAACAAAGAAAATGGAATTTAGATTTAGCGGGGCTACCGCCTAAAAATTAAACTTGCTTGGTTCCAAATTTCCAATTCTTTGATGATTTGTATTGTAAACAGGATAGTTTTTTTTATTACATTTACAAAACGTAGGCATGACTGGAACAAGAGTTGCTATTCTTAAGTCAATTCCTTTTATTTTATGCTGTATCCTGCCTTCTTGATGTTCTAGATGGTATGTCCTTTTAGTCCTGCTAGAGTCTGTAATGCTACTGTAGTTCCCAACTTCCAGCTGTCATCTGTGTGGTGATGCCATAAGCATTGCAAAGTTCACTGTCCTTATAGCCAGAAAGCACTGGATCCTTCACCCTTTAGCTGTGGCTCTCCTCCCCCTCAATCCTCTTTTTTTAAAAGCCAACACTTATTGAGGACTTCAGGTTATATGCTGTGTGTCACGTGTTTTCTAGATGTTGCTTCTCTTAATTATCACAAGAAGCCTATGATGCAGGTATTAGGATCCACATTTTACAAATATGCAGACTCAGGCCCAGAGAGGTTGAATAACTCCAAGGTTATCCAGCTGGTTAGTGACAAAGGTGGGATCTGAATACAGATCTTACTTCCAAAGCCTGCACTTGAATTACCTCCTGTACCACCTGTACTACCTCCGTACCTCTCTGAACCAACTTTGGGTTTTCTGTGAAGTGAGAGTGACAATCTCAGTCTCATGGGGTTGTCCAGGGGCACAAGTGAGGCGAGGGAGGCAGAGCATCCTTGTCTTATGTTGTACTTGAGCAATATAGGTAGTCCAGCCTGGACAGTCATCTTCTTTTCATTGCATGCCTTTTCCTATTTCTGGATTATAGATAGCAGTGTCTCCCACCTGGGCCAGCTTTATCCTGACGCCCAGCATACACCCCAGCTCTGGGTTGGTGTGCATCGAGGAAGTGCAAATAAAGTAGAATATGCCTCATTAAGCAGGAAAGTAGTCATGAGGAAAGGCGTGCACTTGAGAGCCCTACCTGGGCTCTTTATCTTCTGACAGATAGGGTCATTCCCAAGGCTGTGAGAGTGCAGGGGATTGGGTGCCAACCAGGACACTGAAGAGCTCCAGGAGCCTGTGCATGGTGTCTAGCCCTTCTGTCTTCAGGCAGTCACGTGCAAGCCCTCCCCTGGAAGGATTGTCAGACCACACCTGTGCCACTGCTGCTGTCTCCTCCCTGTCCTCCTGCGGGAGGGTGTGTGTGTGTGTTTTAAATTTCCAATTTATTATGGACCAAGGCCCTTAAAAAATACAATGAAAACAAATTTCTGGAAAAATAGCTTTTAAAAAGGCATTCAAAATGTAAGCATAGTATTTTATTAGAAGATTCAACAGCAAGAAAATAACATTGCAAAAATGTCCTGGCAATGCCAAATTGCTGGAAGTTTCTAAGCACTTATTGTCAATTTTTTTCCTAATCTCTTTACTGTTGGGTAGCAGTTCACAGACTGGCCAGGTGCGGTGGCTCATGCCTGTAATCCCAGCACTTTGGGAGGCCAAGGCGGGCGGATCATAAGGTCAGGAATTTGAGACCAGCCTGACCAACATGGTGAAACCCCATCTCTACTGAAAATACAAAAAAATAGCTGGGCGTGGTGGCACATGCCTGTAATCCCAGCTACTCAGGAGGCTGAGGCAGGAGAATCACTTGAACCGGTGAGGTGGAGGTTACAGTGAGCTGAGATCACGCCACTGCACTCCAGCCTGGGCGACAGAGAGAGACTCTGTCTCAAAAACAAACAAACAAACAAACAAACAAACAAACAAACAAACAGTTCACAGACCACCACCAGTGCACAGACTGCCAGCCCAGAGCCCACCCTGACTGAGGTGGGCACTTCATATGTGAATGCAGGTCCACCTGCCGAGGGGCTGGAGGTCTGCTTGCTGCCATAAACTTGCTCTGTGGAATATGTGTGCAAGCCCCAGGCCACAGTGCCCGTGGAAGTGCCAGTTCCCTGCTGCCCTCCATGACACCACTGCCCTTGTGACTTGGCCTCTACCTCAGCTCCAGTTTCATTCTGTTTGCCTGGTGCTGAAGCTCATTCCTGAACCTAACTGGTTTAATGGCTGTGGTACTGAGGGTCTTCCAGCGTCCCTCCCCGAGGCCTAGATTCTGTTGTCTGGATGCCTAGCTGTTGGCCAGGATTCTAATCCAATGTTTTAGTTTCCTCTTGTTGCTGCAACAAATTGCCACAAATTTAATGACTTAAAACAACAAAACATTATTCTCTTATAGTTCTGGAGGCCAGAAATTCAAAATGAATCTTACGGGATAAAACCAAGGTGTTGGCAGGGTTGACTCCTTCTGGAGGCTCTATGGCAGAATTCACTCTTGCCTCTTCCCAGCTTCTGGTGGCTGCCAGCATTCTGTAGCCTATGGCCACCTTGTCCCAGTCTCTGTCTCCATTGTCACATTGCCTTTTCCTCTTCTGTTGCCAAATCTCCATTCACCTCCCTCTTATGAGAACACTTTTGATTACAGGTAGGCCCCCCACCCCAATAATCCAAAATGATCTTTCCACCTTAAGGTTCTTAACACAATCACACTTGCAAAGTCCTTTTCGCCCTGCAAGGTGGCATTCATAAGTTCCAGGGATCAGGACCTGGATCTCTTTGGAGGGTATTATTCAGCCTACCACAATGATGCTTGGGAATTTGTGTCATTATCACTTCACCCCCTGTAAATTTTGCTTCTATTGTGCACTACTCCAACCCCTACCCCACCTCAACTGGACTACCCGGTATGTGGGATCATTTGTGGGGGAGATCTGAGGTTTTCAGAGCCTGGTGGTGCTGGTGGCAGCTAATACTTAGTAATGTGTGTTTCAGATTCTCTGCTAAGGACTTTATATACTATCCCATTTAACACTCACATCAACCCAAGAGGTACTGTGGCCTGGGGAAGCCACATGCAATCCTGTTCAGCCTGACTTCAGAGCCAGAGTCCTTACCTGCTAACTGCCCCATGGACAGAGGCAGACCCTGTGATTTGGGCTTAATTTAAGCACGTCTCTTCCCCACAGGGACCAGCCACATGGCAGTCCTAGTGCTCCAGCCTGACCCTGTGGTCCCAGCTTCTTTTCTTTCCCAGATAGCCTGCAGGATGCACCTTCCCAAGAGGGGACAGCCAGGATGACCTTCTTCAGCTCTCTCCCAGCAGGATACGTGCAGCTCAGGAACCCAAGCAGAGGACTGTGTGAATAACCCTGAGTTTCCAGGCAATCTGGCTCTCAGCCCCCACACTGCGCTGCCCCTTGGACAGGCAGGGAGTTGGCAGTCAGCAGACGCTGGCTGAGTTTGGATTTGTTTGCTGATCCTGTCATGATATGTCATTAAACATTCCTGGCTGGAAGTCAGACGTGAGAGTGCTGGAGGGTGTTCTCACACCCCTGTGCCGTGGGGAGGCCTTGCCTTCTTTCTGGCTGCCCTGGTACCCTCTAGAGCCTCCTATCTGCTGCTCGGAGGCAGTGCCTGCAGCAGCTGGGCTCCTGCAGCGCTGGAGGTGAGGTGGAGGAAAGACTCAGGCCGTGAGTCCTCTTCTTCCGACAGCGAATTTGAGCCCTGGTGGAGCAATGTCCGGTACACTCAGGAAAGTGTGAAATCTAGAACTCTCTGTAGTGGCCTGAGGCAATAGTCAGACATGGCTGGTAGAGCTGTGCTGCCTCAGAAGTCGTCCTGGATAAGCTGCTCTGGATCCCCGTCTGTGGAAGCATAAAATGTCAAGCAGAAGGATGTTATGAGAATTAGAACCTAAGCCCTGTGCTGACCTCAGGGAGCGCTCCCTGGGGCTACCTTTGCTGGGAGGTGCCTGGCCAGACCTGTCCAACCTGGGCCTGCAGCCAGGAACATTCTCCCAGAGTAGCAATCTTATTAAATTCCCTGTAATATACATGTTTTAATAAGAAAAATATGGATATATTATTGATGAGGATACAAATAGCTTTACATCTTTTACATTATGTAAGTAAGCACTGAAGTTATTTCTTTATTTAAAAAAGACTTAATTTTTTTACAGCATTTTTAGATTCACAGCAGAATTTTGCAGAAAGTAGAGTTCTCATATATTCACAACCCCGTCCCACCCCCTCACCCCCCACAGCCATATGCACAGTCTCTTCCACTGTCAACATCCCCCACCAGAGTGGTACATTTGTTTCAATTGATGAGCCAACACTGACAACAACATAATCACCCAGAGTCCATAGTTTACATTAGGGTTCACTCTTGATGTTGTACGTTCTGGGGAGTTTGACAAAAGTATAGTGACAGGTATACACCACTGTAGTATCATCCAGAAAAGTTTCACTGCCCTAAAAATCCTCTGTGCTCCACCTATTCATCCCTCCCTTCCCACTAATTCCTGACAACCACTGATCTTTTTTAATATCTCCACAGTTTTGCCTTTTCCAGAATGTTATATGGTTGGAATCATACAGTATGTGGCCTTTTCGGATTGACTTGACTCCTTTCACTTAGTAATATGCATTTAAGGTTCCTCCATGTCTTTTCATGGGTTGACAAACTATTTCTTTTTAGTGCTGAATAATATTCCATCATTAGAATGTACCACAGTTTATTTATCCCGTCAGCTACTGAAGGACAGCTTAGTTTCTCCAAGTTTGGGCAATTATGAATAAAGCTGCTGTAAACATCTGTTTGCAGGTTTTGTGTGGACATAAATTTTCAGCTCATCTGAGTAAATATCAAGGGATGCAATTTGCTGGATTATATGGCAAGAGTATGTTTAGTTTTGTAGGAAACCAAGTCTTCCAAAGTGACTCTAACATTTGGCGTTTTCACTGACAATGAATTAGAGTTCCTGATGCTCCACAACCTTGCCAGCATTTAGTGGTGTCAGTGCTTGCAATTTTTCCATTATAATAAGTGTATACTGGTATTTCATTGTTGTTTTAATTTGCATTTCCCAAATGATATGATGTGGAGCATCTTTTCACATGCTTATTTGACATCTTGTATCTTCTTTGGTGAGGTGTCTGTTCAGATCTTTTACCCATTTATTAATAGGTTGTTCATTTTCTTATGGTTGAGTTTTAAGAGTTCTTTGTGAATTTTGGTTAACAGTCATTTATCAAAATACATTTTGCAAATATTTTCTTCCTGTCTGTGATGTCTTCCCTTTCTCTTGACAGTATCTTTTGCAGAGCAGAAATTTTTAAGTTTAAATTAAGTCTAACATCAATTACTTCTTTCATGGTCATGCCTTTGGTGTCGTACTTAAAAAGTCATTGCCAAACTCAAGATCGTTTAGATTTCCCCTATGCTATCTTCTAGGAGTTTTATAGTTTTGCATATTACATTTAGGTTAGAGTTCCTTTTTATAAACTTTTTGATTGAAGAATAATATGCAAACAAAAGTTTGAAGTCATAAGTATACAAGTTGATGAATTATCACAAAGTGAACACATTCATAACTACCACACAAGTTAAGCAATAGAACCAGTACCTCAGAAGACTCTCTTGTCCCCTTTCTCAATCATAACTCCCTCCCTTTCTAGTCTGACTTGTAAAACCATAGGGTAATGTTGCCTGTTTTTGAACATTAAGTAAAATGAAGTAATATAGCATATACTATTTTATGTCTGGCTTCTTTTGCTTAATGTTACATTTCAGAAATAATCCATCTTATAGGGTGTTGCAGTATTTAATACATTTTCATTGCCATATAGTCTTCCATTATGTGACTACATCACAATTCAATGTTAATGGACATTTGAGATGTTTCCATTTGGAGCTATCATGAATAGTGCTGCTGTAAACATTCTTGTACATATCTTTTGGTGCTCATTGGGCACATTCCTCTTGGGTATTTACCTAAGATACAGAGTGAGTGTCACTATATTTCCAGTTTGTGCTCCACTGTCCCAGCTTATGCCTAGACATCCAGAGTAATAATTTTCCTCCCTTTCATTTTCAGAAGTGTCCCAGTTTGGCTAATAAATGAATTATGTCTTTTGATGAACAGAAATTTAATGTAGTCCAAAAAATCTTTTCCTACCCCAAAGTCGTGAAGACAGATGCCTGTATAATCTTTTAGAAGCCTTATTGTTTTAGTTTTTACAGTAATTTTATGTTAACCCAGATAAAATAACCTTTTATATTTACCACTTGTATGCTCTTTATTCACTCCTCAACAGTCATGTTTCCTTCTGGTATCATTTCCTTTAATCTGAAATAATTATTGTCGCATTTCTTATAATGAAGATCTGTGGGCAATGAACTGTCCTTAGTTTTACTTTGTCCAGAAATGTCTTAACTTGAAAGCTGTTGTTCCTCTGTTTTCTGTTTCCATAGTTTCTCATGAAAATTTAGCAGTCATCTGAATCATTGTCCCACTGTGTGTATTGTGTAGTTTTTCTTGGGCCGCTTTTGTCTTTGGCTTTCAGCAGATTAATTACAATGTGCCTAAACATAGTTTTCTTTGTATTTTTCCTGTCATTTGTTGACTCCTTAAATCTGTAAATATATGCCATTCAGCAAATTTGGAAAATTTCCCATCTACTTTTTTCCCAAATACTTTTATCTCCTCTTACTTTTCTCCATCTGGGACTTCAATTGCTAATATGTTAGGCCTTTTGATATTGCCCACAGATCCCTAGGTCTCTGTTTATTTTTTTCAATCTTTTTCTCTGTTCTTCAGATTGGACAATTTGTATTGATGTATTCACATTCACAGACTTTTTCCTCCCTCATCTCTAGTCTGTTATTAATCCCATACAGTGAATATTTATTTCCAATATTGTATTTTTTCAGTTCTAAAATTTTCATTTGTTCTTATGTTTTCTATTTTTGGCTGAGAGTTCTTCTTTATTTGTTATGAGTTTTTTCTTTATTTTTCTGCACTGAGGTTAATCATAATAGTGATATTAAAGTCTTTGGGAATTCCAACATCTGGGTCATCTCAGGGTTGCCATTATGTTTCTTATGTGATGTGATTTGGGATTGTATCATGGGCATTGTGAGTGATATGTTGTGGAGGCTCTTTATTATTTCATTTTAGCAGGCGATTAGGTTGATTACACTCACACTGTAAACATGATGTCACCTGAGGTGGGTGGCAGCTCAAATCTCAGTTCAGAGATTTTTAAATTTTTAGTTGGACTCCTTAAAATCTTCCCTGTGCATGAACAGTTCTAGGATCAGCCAGAGATGTGAGCAGAGTTTGTACACAAAATTTAGGTTCCCTCCTCATTCTCTAGTAACTCTGGTTGCCCCAGGCTCCATCTTCTGGTTCCTTAGGCAAGATCGATGGTAGGTTCTTCATCAGAGTTTGACCATCCCATGCCGTGGTGTGACTGTGGTCTGCCCTCACGGCAAAACTGAAAAACTAGGTAACTCACCAGATGCTAGATTCCTTCTCCAGATCTTTCTCCAACTCTGCCTGCTTTTGTTCACTCTCCAGAGCCCTTAGGTTGTCATTTTTTGTGTGTTTTGTTAGAGCGTGTTGTTATTATGAGTGAGAGAGTTGGTGGTTATAGGAATTTACTCGTTCTTACTGGAAGAGGAACCCAGTTCATTGACATTAAATATAATTATGTATTTGCATTTAATGCTGCTATCTTACTATTTATATTATACCCACCTATTCTATTCAGAATGTTTTTCTTATCTTGCTTTCTATCCATTTAAATATTTTCCATTTCCTCCTCTTTTAGCTTATTAGTTAACTCCCTGTTTATACCCTTTTTGTAATTAGTAGAAATTACAAAATTACTTTTACCTTGTTAACCCAATATTAATATCTCTACCCTTCTTTAACACAGTAGAAGGAATGTAGAATACTTAAATTCCAGTTATTTCCCTCCTGATTCCATGCTCCTGTTGTCGTGCATTTTAATTCCATGTATTTTTAAATCCCAGAAGAAATTATTGTCATTTTCTACAGTCGATATTCATTTAGATTTACACACAAATTTACCTTTTCTAAATGACATTATTTTCTCCATCTGTGAGCTTCCATCTGAGATCATTTGCCTTCTTTCTAAAGACCACCCTTTATTATTTTTTTTAGTGCAAGAGTTCTAGTAACAAATTCTCTGTTTTTGTTTGTCTGGAAATTCTTATTTTATTATTATTATTATTGAAATATATTTTTACTAAGTATAGAGTTCCAGGTTGCCACGTATTTTATTTCAGCATTTTGAAGATATCATTTCATTGTGTCCCACCTCCCATTATTTCTGTTTTTCCTTGGCTATTTTTAAACGTTTTTCACCTATGTTTTACTTTTACCAGTTCTTCTTTAATGCACTTAGGTATTTTTTTTTCTTCGTATTTTTTTTCTCTTTAGGGCCTACAGTGCTTCTTGACTCTGCAGCTTGATTTGTTTCTTCAATATTGGAATATTCTCCACCATTTTCTCTTCAAATATTGTTTCTGACGCGTTCTCTCTTTCTAATCCTACTGAGAGTGAAATTACATGTATGTGACACCTTTTCTCTGTGTCCTGGATGCCTCTTACACTCTTCTTATATTTGCCATCCTTTTGTCTCCCTGCACCTTAGTCTGGATCTTTTTCTTTTTTTTTTTCTGACATATATTCCAGTTCCCCAGTTCTCTGTTCACTGTGCCTAATATCCATATAAACCCATCCATCTGGTAACTGATTTTAACAATGGCAGTTTTATGACTAAAATTTCCACTTGATTTTTAAAATGTTTTCTAGTTCATTGCCAAAATGTTGTTTCTTGTCTTTTAATTCTTTGAACATATTTTCAAGTCTGTGTGTATAACCCCACTATCTGGATCTTCCACGTGTCTGTTTAATGTTTTTTTCCTCTCTTGGCTTTTGGTCAACCTTTTTTTTCCTTATAAGTGGTTATTTCTTCTGAGCATTGGATTTTAAATTTAGAGATAATTTGATACTCTGAATGATGGCATATTCCCCCAGACAGAATTTAGTTTTGCTTCTAGTTGGCAGCTGGGAAGGGGAGAGGCGATAATAACTCAGTGACTGAGATGAGTCAAAGAAGCGTTTCATCCTATGTGAAGGCTGGCCCATTTCCAGGTCAATTCTGTTCCTAGATTGCAGCTCATTGGGGTCCCCATTGAAAACCTAACATGTTTTCCAAGGTCCTCACTCCCTGATGGGCCCTGAACTCCAGTTTTATCCTTCCATTTCTGTGTGGTGGATGGAAGCTCTGCTCAGCTTCTCAGCTTCTGGAATTGTCAATGGCCTTCAGGGGATATGGACACCAAAAGCCACATTTTCCTTTTTGCCTTCCTTCCTCTCGCAGATCTTGGTCTGACAAAGTCTCACTGCACTGGTATCGATCTGATACTTTCAAATAGATTTTTAAAAATTCTTTCCAATTTCTCTAGTTATTCTTATAGGAGAGTTGGCCCAAGAAAACTAAGGTTCAGAGAGAATAAATAAATTGTCCAGGGTCATACAGACCCTGAAAGTAGAATCTCTATGAAATCTATTTAAATAGGAGGCACAAAACCAGAAAAATCTAAGACTTACAGCAGCCTGCACGCCCAGCCTTCACCATCCTTTGTCATTTGGGTATTAAGTTTGACAATCGCTGTGTTTAACTCTCTTGTTTTACAAAACTGATATCCATAGAGGTGGTGTGATTTGTCATGACCACACAGTGAGGTAATGTATGAGTTGGGGTAAAATCTAGGTCTATGCTCCTTGGTTTTTTCCTGTTAAATCTTGCTGCCCCCCTCTTTTTTTTTTTTTTTTTTATTGTTACTCAGGTACCCAGACCTACATCCCAGCTTTAGTAAGACGTCTCAGCGGTCCAAGAAGATTCTTCTCATTTGTAGAAAATCGTCTTTGATTTATGCAGCCACAACCACATATGAGTGTCACCTCTTACCTTCCTTTTTCCCCTCTTTCTTCGCTTCTCTTTTTATCTCTGAATTTTTACATTGCCACTGACATCTTGCCTGTGGCTAATAGACACGTCCACACTGAGAGATATGTGCTGTAGTAGAGTGGGTTCAGGATCGCATAATTACTTTGTCCTCTTTTATGCCTGGGTATATTATATCAGATTCTCTAAAACGTTTTGAAACATAAGGTGAAGAGGGAAATGATAAAACAAGGCATTTGAGATTTTTAAACTCATGATCAGCTGCTTCCCTTGAAGGTAATTCATAATCTTTTCTAGAATTGCTAGTAAAGGCTTTTAACTTTCATGGGTTATCTGCTCTTCTATTAAGCACATGGTATATATTTACAGGTTCTTACCTTAAATTTTAGGCAGAATCATGAGTTAGATACTGGGAATAAAGCTGACCAGAAGTAAATCATTTCCCTAATCTCATCTTTGTAAGGCCTGAAAATGTGATATTCCATGCTTCTGTTTTTGAAGAGAAAGCATTTTGGTGGTTACCAGGAGGAAAGAATGGGGCAGGATGGAAGTGTCACTGGTCTGGCAGCCTGGAGACCTCAATTTTATCCCATTGTGACCTCTCACTTATGTGTGACCTTGGACACATCACATACAATTTAGGCCTTATTTGGCAATATGTACAATGAAAAGTTTGGACAAGATATCCCTTGGGAGCCTTGCAATTCTCAAATTTTTGGAAAACGATCCTTTACTGTGAGGCCAGTGTCTGGAACAGCATTTTGTAATATGAATGAGGACTTAAAGCAATTTTTTATTTCCTGTGATCTTGTGGGAAGAGGGTGGGTAAAGTTAGACAATCTAGAAGTTGACATTTGTGTTTTCATGTAAGCAAGTCAAATGTTCTGGACTACATTTTGTTTCAAGCTAAAGAGCTTATGCTGTGATGACCCAGCTTATTAAGTTAGATAACAAATGTAAGTCACCTATTTCATTTCCTTATCACTGTGGGGCTCAGTAAGGAGTTTCCAAAAGAATGAATGGGAGATTATCATCATAACATCTATCACTTATCAACTGCCTGCTGTGCCAAGATACATCCGTGAGTAATACAGATTTGGCATCTGCCCTCTCCAAGGGGTAAGTATTATTACCCCTAGTTCCACGTGTGGAAAATGAATTCCAATCTGGTCTTATATTAAAAACCATTTACCACTTAGCAACACTGGCAGCTTTAGTTCTCCAGCAGCCTACATTTTGTGCTAAGGAGCAAAGTAATCTTCCATTTACCAAGAGCTTTTTTAGCTTTTTAATGATGTATTAAATTAAACACCCACTCACCAAATATCTGTGAGTGTTGGTTGCGCAGATGGATTTGAGTGTTTGGTGCTGGGATGCATCTTGTCACAGCTGATCACTTACTGGTTCTCTGACTGTGGTTGGGTGGAGTTGGCATCTGTCTCCTAGGGTCCTCCTGCCCCCAACAGTTTGTGGTTATGGTGATAAAATTATTGTGTGATAAATATCATGGCAGACATATAAACAGAGGAAGGGGGACAGCAATTGAAAGAGTATCAAACACACTTTAAGGTTCTAACTGTTTCAGTTACCAAGGCTCAGGAAGGCGTATGTTGTGTGTTCAGGGATCCAGAGTCACTCAGACAGTGTTCCTCTCCCTCTAGCAAGGTATGAAAATACTAATGGCCCCAGACCCTCATCATCACTGTGAAATTCACTGTAAAATCTTTGGAATTTGATGAGTCAAAAGTGGAATCTGGTTATTTTGATTTGCATTTTTGGATTGCCAGAGAGGCTGAGCATTGCTGCCTGGTTTTACAGCCCATTTGTGTATTTGTTTTGAGCATTGCTTGTCCTTTTCTTGACCCTTTTTAATTGGGATGTTCGCCTGTTTTATTATTGTCTTAGTAGAGATTCAAAAAACTCTAATAAGGATGCCAATCCCTTTACTATCATATATTACTAATATTTTTTCTTAGTTAGTTTTGTGTTTAAATATTTATTATGCTTTTTAATATGTTTTTTTAGTAAAAACCTAACAATCTTTTCTTGGTTTATGTCTTTGATGTTATTTTTAACAAAAGCCTTCTGGGCCCTTGAATGCTGGAAATGTTCACTTAAATTGTTTTTCAATATTCTCATGGGATTTTTTATCTCATTTAAAATTTTAATCTATCTGGAAGTAATTTGGGTATATGTCATGATTCATAGAGCTGACTTAATTTTTCTCCATATAGTTAACCAGTTATCTCAATATTATTATTGAATTATCCATTTCTTTCTCACTGATATAAGATGACATTTTTATTATATAATAAATCACACATATCGCTTTATATGTATATATATAGATATGTGTAAAATTGGGTCAGTTCTAGATTTTATCTTTTCGTTGATCTCTCTGCTGGAAGCATACTATTTTGATACTTGTATCTTTGAAGTATTATTGTCACAACTGGCAGAGCAAAATACTTGTAACTCTTCACAGTTTTATTAGCCAGTGGCTGGAATTTATTCCTCTATATGGATTTGAGAATAATTTCACAAGTTTAAAAAGTTGTGCCAGTGTATTTATAGCAATTAGTATATAGGTTAATTTAAGAGAGACTTAGCATTTTTTTAGTACTGGTTTTCCACCCAGGAAAACAGCATCTCGTTCCATTTATTTCAGTCATATTTTCCGACACTCAGTCTGAGTGTGTGATATGATGTGTTAAGGCACAGGTTCTGGAGTCAGAGAGTCTCAGTTAAAATCCAAGTCTAGCCATTTATTAGCTTGTATAGCAGTGAAAGGTTTTCCCCAGTGAGTGGGACATAGTGTTGCTCAGTAAACATTTGTTGAAGAAATGTTTGAATGAAATAATTCATTCCTAAATTTTTTGTTTTTGCAGTTGTGAATGAGTTTTAGTCTGCATCCTTGCCAGTTTAGTCTGCATCCTTGCCAATTAACATTGTCAGTTTTTTAGATTTTAGCCCTTCTACTAGGTGCGTTTTAATTAGTAATTCCCTGGTGACAAATGATGGCAAGCATCTTCTTTGGTGAGGTGTCTGTTCGGATCTTTTGTCCATTTGTTAATTAGGTGTTTGTTTTCTTAATGTTGAGTTTTCAATGTTCTTTGTATGTGTTGGATATAAGTCCGTTATCACATTTATGTTTGAAAATATTCTCTCCTCATCTGTGGCTTGTGTTTTTATTCTTCCCACAGCTTGTTTTGAAAGCAGAAGTTTTTAATGTTAATATAATCCAGTTTACTGTTTATTTCTTTCATGGATCCTGCTCTGTGGTATAATTTTAAGCCCCTTATATCAACTCATAAAAACAGACAGAGCAATAATGTAAACTGACAGAGCACACAGTCCATAAGCAGCATCTTTCATAAAACTAAGGATTAGAGTATATGTCTATAAACTCAAAAATATGAGCAGTTAGGGCCAAACCACTGACAGTAACAAGGAAGTCTGCAGGAGGAAGCAGCTGGCAGACAAACAGACTTCTGGGGATCCCAGGGCTGGGGACCCAGATACGTCTCTCAACACTTGTCCCAAGAAGAGGACAGTCCCCCAGGAGTGGAGGGCTTGCTGTCGATGTGAGCACATTCGCTTAAAGTGGAGGGGGCTTCCCAGGCTCCAGTTGGCAAACAGTAAGGACAAATGAGAAGAATATGCCCACAAAGCAGAGGAGAAACTGCAACCTAATATTTCAAATGAGCCAAAAGAAATTAAGAAAATGATTAAAAGTTACAAAAGAACAGGACGAATGCAAATTAAAAAAAAACACAGGTTACATAATTAGACAACAGAAAACTATGAAAGGGAATTGATTACTCAGAAAAGAAATAGAAATAAAAGCAAAAAAAATCTAGGAAAGGAAGGTCCAACTGGAATAAATATAAGAGTGAATAAACACTGCAGAAAGCACTGTATAGAAATTGGAAAGGAAGAAGAAAAACACAGAAATAAAGAAGACAAGAAACTATTTGAGAAGTGATAGAATGCAAGACAGGCAAAGGAGCTCCACAAATATATGATGATTTATTATATAATATATATATGATATATATAATGTATATTATATCTTTCTAGATAGGTCCACATATATAATACATATACATATATAACTCCTTTATATAGTAGAAGCCTCTGAAAAGAAAAACCAAACCCCATTGTGTACTGGGAAAATCAATCCAAAAGGACAACATCAATGCATATTCTAGTAACATAATTGCACTATAAAGAAAAAAAAGTCTTTTGGGGCATCTAGGCAAAAAGACCAAGTCATTTATAAGGAAAAGAAATCAGATTGGCATCAGAACCTGAGAGCAATGCTTTAAGCCAGGAAATACTGGAGAAAATATGTTAAAGATAATCTAGAAAAGAAAAAGTGAGCCTATTATTCTATATTCAGCCAAACTGGATCCTCAAATATAAGAACCACAGACAAAACCATGCGAACATGCCAGACCTTGGGGAATGAATTTCCCATTAACCCTTCTTGAGGAACGTTCTGACAATTACTGTGACTGGAGAAGCTTTAGCATAAGGACTGGTGGTTGACATGTGAGACTTTGGGGTATGTTAGCTTCTGGTGAGACCCTTGGCTTTCTCGGAATTCCATAAGTGTTCTTGATCCAAAGACAGCTGTGAAAAGTGGTTCTATGATCCCTCGGTTGGAATACCATTTCTCCTCTGCTCAGGTGTTGGCTTTGACTGCAGTGATTTGGCTTGTGATTATTTCATATCCCTCCTTTTAAGAAGCCACACACCAATGCACCTGTAGCTTGTGTGGCCTATTGCCCACCCAAAGGATATATATCATCAGATCTCTCTAATATCAACAGGGGGAAGTCATTTGTTTCCATTGAGATTCTGTTTAAACACAGGAGAGCTCATTCAACCTTATTTAATAAGGAGAAAAAAGGCAATTTATTGGCTCACCTAACTGAAAAATCCAGAGTTAGATATGGCTTTGGGCAAGTCTTGATCTGGTAATTTGGAAGTGTTACAAAGGATCTTGTTTCTTTCCATTTCTCCACTCTGCTTTCCATGGTGTTGCTTTCGTTCTCACATGGTGTCGCTTTCGTTCTCACATGGTGTCAAGATGTTACAAGAAACAACCTCACTACACGTTTCTTTTTGATAAACAGTGAGAATATTTATTAAAAGTAGAGTAGCTTTTTCCCAGCATTGCTCGCAAAATCCTGGGATAAACTGAGTGGACTAGCCCAAGTCACATGACTACTCCTAACCAATTGCTATAGCCAGGAAAATGAAATGCTTAGTTATGGTTACCTGTCCTCCTCCTCCTCCTCTTCTTCATCTTCTTCTTCTTTCTCCCCCTCCTTTTCCTCCTCCTCTTCCTTCTCTTCGTTTTCCTCTTCTTCTTTCTCTCCTTCTCCTTCTTCTTATTTCTTCTTTATTCTTCTTATTTCACTCTGTCACCCAGGCTGGAGTGCAGTGGTATAAACATGGCTCACTGAAGCCTCAACCTCCTGGGCTCAAGCAATTCTCCCACCTCAGCCTCCTGAGTAGCTGGGACTACAGATACACACCACTGTGCCTGGCTAATCTTTTTTGTTTTTGGTAGAAATAGTGTCTCACCATGTTACCTAGGCTGGTCTTGAACTCTTGGGTCCCCAAAGTGCTGGGATTATAAGTGTGAGCCACTGCTCTCAGCCCACATGTCTTTAGAACCAGACAGAGATTTCCAAACAGAAGTTGGTGACTCCTGGAAGGAGAAAGGAAGGAATGGATTGGGGAGGCTATCTAAAAAAGAATTTTTAAACGTGTTGAATTTTATCAGAATGTTATCTTGACATTTCTCGAGATGATCATATATTGACTCTTATTGATTGTGGTGAGTTATGTAAATAGATACTCTTAAGTTAGGGAAGGCAACCTACTTAGCTGTGCTCTGTGGGAGTAACTGAGGTTCTGGGAGAATCTGCTTGTTTCCCCTTTTCTTCTCTTTTTCCTTCTACCAGCTCTTATGTGTACTTCTCTGCCTCTCCTCAACCCTCTGATACTGGTGTTCTCCAGAGTTCTGTCTTTGGTCTTCCGCTGTGAGTGATGGCAAGGTTTTAACTGCCTTTCCTGTATGCTGGTGTCACTCTCCCTGAGCTTCATACTTATATATCCCAGAGCCTGACTTTGCATTTTGAAAGGACTAGAGACATCTCAAACTCAGTACAAAGGCAGGGGACTTTGTACTGTGTCATCTCATGGAGAAAGTAGAAAGGGCAAGTGAGTGTGGGAGACAGAACAAAGAAAGCAGGCGGAATTCATCCTTTTATCAAGAGCCCTCTCCTGTGATAACTAACCCACTCTCAAGATAACAGCATTAATCCATTCCTGAGGGCAGAGCCCCATGACCTAATCACATCTTAAAGATCCCACCTCTTAATACAGTCAAAATGTCAATTAAATTTCAACATGAATTTTGGAGGGGAAATTCAAATCATAGCACCCCTCACCACTGCTCCTAGTGTAGACACTCATCATCTTTTGTCAACACCAGTAGTTCCCAAACTTTAGCAAGCATCACAATCATCTGGAAGGCCAGTCATTACACACTGGGCCCACCCCTAGAGTTTCCGATTCAATAGATCTTGGATGGGGCCTGAATGTTTCCCCTTCTAATAAGTTCCATGTGATGCTGATGCTGCTGGTTCAGGGACCACACCTTGAGAACCACGGGGATCATTGCAGGAACTCCTTTCTGATCTCTGTTCCTCCCTTGGTCTATGCACATTTCAACCAGAGTGATCCAGCCAACTACAATCCAACTATGCTACACCTTTGTCCACCTAGCAAAGCCCAGGATTCTCACCACAGCAACCTTCTGTGACCTGGCTCCTTCTTCCCTCTCTAGCCACATGGTCTGTTCCACATTGCCTGGGACTGTTCACACAAACTCTGTTCTTTGCCATCCTTGTGCCATTCCATCTGCCAAAAATGCTCCTTCCATTGGTCTTCACTTGGCTTATTCTCACTGATCCTTCAACATTGATCTCCAGTGTGGTTTCCTGGACATTTGCCTGAATCCCCAGATTGAGCTAAGTTGCCCTGGCTTACCTATCACCACCCATTATCGCATTGATAGCTTCATGGTCATCTCACTCCCACCCTGCTCCCCACTCCTGTCTTCAGACTGTGGGCTCTTTGAAGGTGTGAACACTCAGTCTTGCTTATCTTTTTTGGCTCATTTTCTGTATAGTACCCAGCACATAATAGATGCTTGATGAAAGTTTGTGGATCTAAACTAAATATTGGTGCTACTCTGGAGTATAGCTATCTCCCCTCAGGGGCCCTGCCACCCATATGCTAGTACCTGTCTCCCATCATAAGGAAACAATGCCTTTTAGGCATTACTGAGAAGTAGAGGGGTCTGGACCTCCTGATACTGGGACTTGTTACCCTCTAGACATCATTTCAATCTTCATATATCTTCCTCTTGTGGTTAGACTTAAATTGAGGGCTGTGGGCTCAGCCACAGAACATCATGGCCTCTGTTCCCCTAAGTTTCTTCCTGTTCTTGAAATTGTGACGGTTTGGAAAGAGATAGGGACGATGTTGTTACCCATGTGACAGGCTGCAGCAACCTTGACCAGTAAGGTCAAATAAGCAGCATTGATGAATTTCAGCATGTGGGCACCCCTGGAGGGGGCGAGGCAAGTCTTTCTGTTACAAAGATGCAGATTTCAGTGCAACTGAAGGCAGAGCTTTCTAATGAGAGCATAAAGTTGTCCACTGGTTGTTTAGAAAGAGGCTGGACTTACACCAGTAGAACTCCAAGTCCACATAGACCCGCCATTTGGTTCACCAGACGCCATTCCCAGGGCTGTATTTTAGCCATCTGACTGTCCAGGGATCCCCGGGAATCCTTATGTGTGATGATGGGGCTTTAGAGACTTTGAACTAAAATGCCAAGGCCTCAGCTCCGTGAATTGGTCTTCTTCCTTTAGATTGGTGCTTCTCAAACCTCTTCAAATCTGAGCGTGGAGAAAGTGGATGCCCACCTCCACCAGGTAAAGTGATCTGCTGCAAGCATTAGATTTTTGTGAAATTTCATTCTTTAGTTTAAAAATTCATGTGAACTTTGCATTATACTCTGGTCTTCTCAACTAAGCTAAAAATATTTTGAAGGACTTTGTAGTTAAATTGCTAAACTTGTTTCATCTTGACATAAAAATGGATGCTTCACTAGGATGCACTTGTAGCTTTGTATGTCTCCTGGCCCTATCTCTGCACCATCGCCATTTCTAAAGCATTGCCTCTCTTACACAAAGGCCCCAAGGCCCATAAGAAATAGTAATGATTTTAAACAGGATTCCAGGAGAGTGGAGCCCATGAATCTGCATTGTTGCTTACAGAAATACAGCGAGATTGGGAACATGAGAGTTGTAACTGAAAAGCTTGTGAGGCAGTCTTCTAAGATTAGGGGCTCCCATGTATGCAGTGGAGTAGGCCAGAATTGCTCCCAGTACCTGATCAAAGAGACATGAAGCCACGTTCTGTGATGCTAGACTGTGATCAGAGAACCTTGGTGCTGGGCATAGAGTACCCAGTGTTCTGCAGTGTAGGCATTTTAATGCCTTGAGCACTGAAGGTGAGAACCTGAGGCTCATCAGATTGAGCAAGTAGGCAGAGCTTTAGAGCTTTAGAGCAAGAATACAAGGGAGCCCCTTGTTCTCGTTCCTCTCTTAGACAAGAATACGTTATTCAGCCTGTTGTCTAGCCAAGAGAAGAGGAAGATGTCAGTGGATCCAAGATAGCCTGTGAGTTTGAACCGTTTTTTAAAAGAAACATACTTTGATTGAACACAAAATGGTCTTTTGGGACTTACTTAACCCTTTGCTGTGCTTTGGGCATTTTCTGTTTTCTATTCCACCAATGGACACAGAACTGTACCCCTTTCATACTCTCTAGGGTTTGGGGAGATGGGAGGGGGAATTACCATGGGAGCCCATCTTCAGCTTAGTCACCTGCCTGTAAACAAACTGCGTCCTTTCAATGCTGCTCCGGTGCTTACCTCTCTAAATCTTCAAAAATAATACAAGGAAGAAGTATGGTTCCTTGGATGTTGCCTCGTTGGCTTTTGATGTAAAACATGGCAGCCCCAGAGGGTCACGGTGCAGTGGGGCTTGTCTTCCACGTGTGTTAGGAAAGGGGAGGGATCAAGGGCTGGGCCTGAGGCCTTGGGGACCTTCCCAGGAGAAGCCTTGCTGGTCTCAGGCTTCTGGCATCTTTGCTAAGCTTCTGAAAATGTTGAGGTTTTAATTGTGTAGTGTTTCACACAGGTTGTATGTCATTAGGATGTTAATGGTGTTTTTTATCAATAACTGCTTGGAAATCATGACTGTTCTTGCCAAATAAGTAGAATTTCTTTCCAAAAAAGTGGGCGTTTGCATTTTGTGGCTGACTTTGCATGGGCTACTTACTTTTAAACGGGATTCATTTCAGTGAGATTGGTTTTTAAATGGGAATTAGTGCCCGACAAGGATTCATTACCCCTGGGGCCATCTAATCTTTGGACTTGGTGACTAAAGGTCATGGTTCATCCCAGCATGAGTGGTCCTGACACACCAGAGTCGGGAAAGTGAGTGTGGTTGGATTCTTGATGGGGTACCAGCTGTGGCTAAAGATCTAGGTGCTTCAGGGTCACAGGTCCCTAATGGGGGATTCCCATGGAGACAAGCAGGGAAGACATTTTGCTCTTGGTCCTCTAAGGCAGTTCTAGCTTATCAATGATGAAATTGAGGACAGAGGCAGCATGTATAATTGAAATCCACAGGAAATCTCTAAAACTCATTTTTAGCAGGTGGTTTCTGTTTCCTTGCCCATCAAATCTGTTTACCAGAACTGCTGACCATGTAGCAAAATTTACTGATTTGAATATCATCCCTCCCCACTTTCTCTCAACTTCATGTAATGTTCAGGAGAAGGGAAGGCATCAGAGGCATGCAGGAGGATGGAGGTGGATCAGAAATGAGTGCTTGGGTTTTTCCACAGTCTGGATAATTGCCCCCTGAATAATCAGAGGTAGACTGTTCTTTGCTTGTTCTCTGTTACACAATGTAATTTTACATGCTTGAAGTCATCCAACAGTGTCTATTATCAGTGGTATCTCTAATAAAAGGAAGGAAGTCAGTTAAGGGATGTCACGTTTTGACCATTGCCTTTAAATTCCTGTGTTCTCCCAGTCAGACCCTGCATGATCTTTGGGATCTTGGAATGGAGCTGTGTTTACACACACTCAGCCTAGTCATTTGTGGCTGAATTATTACGTTATGAAAGCTTGATGCCTTGATTCTTGCACTGCATGTACGACAGAAAGAATTTTGGCATAATCACAGCATCGAACTGCAGTATGGGGTTTTTTTTTGTTTTTTTGTTTTTGTTTTTCCATCCTCTGAAGTTAAATCTCTCTAAGGCTTCCTTGTGCTGGCCTCCTTTGGGTAATTGTCATTTCGTGGATTATATTCTAGACCATTTTTTTCTTTCCATTTTAATGTATAATCGATATCAGGCTGAGTTTTTTTCTCATGACTGTAGATGACATGACTATGTTGTATAAATAATTTCTCTTTAATCTGATGTTTGTCAGGGGGAAATGGCTTCTCCATTAGACTGTGCCAGCCAAGTTTTCTGTGTTTAGATCTGATGGCATCTGCATGACTTCTGTGTTTATTTTTCTCATTACGACTTCAGAGTTAGCAAGAGGATGGCCTCTTTATCTTTTCTCACTGCCATATTTTCCAGGCACAGTGGGATGTAGCATCCCCCCTCCACTGGCACAGCAAAGCTCGCTGAGTCTAGTAGTAGCACTTCTTAAGAAAGAACAGTGATAGTGGGGAAGGAAGGAGAGGGCATGGGTAGGGGGCAGTGTAAGATGCTGTGCTGGAAAGCGCATCACTGTGTCCAGTGCAGGGCGGGGGGTGGAGGTTGACGGTACTGCCTCCCTCTTTGCAGCCTGACCTCACTGTCTGGGTGGCCCACTGCAGCAGGAGCGGGTGCCTTGTACCAAACGTTGTGCACACCGACCTCCCTACCTGCTTCCTCTTTCCATGCTCATTGTTTCTCAGCCAGATCTTTCACATCTTATTTATGAGTCATTTAAAAACCCTCACCTCATTTAAAGTCTCTTTGGACACCATCTTAAGGCCTTTCTGGAACAGTCTGAGATATAAGTAAATACATAAATAAGAGCATGGCCTTCCCAGTGAGGCAGACCTGGGCTTAAATCTCAGCTTCATCCTCTTGGGTAAGTGGCTTAACCTTTCTGCAGCATAACCTCTTAAGCCGTAGAAAGGGGCCCAGGATGCCCCGTGGGATTGCTGTGACCTTTATGTGAGATGATGTACGTGGGGAATTCATCAGCCCCTTTTGTCTTATTGAGGCACAGTGCAGTTACTCATCTTGAGCAAGGTCCCCTGAGTCCCAGCCCAATTTTCTAGAATTTTATTTTACCAAGTTTCAGAGAAACTCTGTCTATATTCTGAGGAATTTTAAATACAACACCTTATTCTACCAAACAAAGACTTTACTGGAAAAATAAAAAGCATATGTAGAATATTTATGTAGTGGCTAATGCTCCATTAATGTTAACCCCAAAATAGGAAATAGACTTTCCCAGTAAAATTAAACCTAATTTACATTTATTTTGAAATATCTACATATACAAGAAGATAGAAAGATTAATTCAGTAAACACCCATGTAGTCACTATTCACTGCTTAAAAAAATAGGTCATTCGCTGGGTGTGGTGGCTCATGCCTGTGATCCCAGCACTTTGGGAGGCAGAGGTGGATGGATTGCCTGAGCTCAGGAATTCAAGACCAGCCTGGGCAACATGGTGAAACCCCGTCTCTCTACTAAAATACAAAAAATTATCAGGGCATAGAGAATTTTTGTATTCTCTACTAAAATACGAAAAATTAGCCTGTAATCCCAGCTACTTGGGAGGCTGAGACAAAAGGATCACTTGAACCTGGGAGGTGGAGGTTGCAGTGAGCCAAGGTCACTCCACTGCACTCTAGCCTGGGCAACAGAGCAAGACTCCATCTCAAAAAAAAAAAAATAGGTCATTCACAATATAGTTGAAGCCCCGGCACTTCCCTCCCTGAATTCATCGTCCCCTCCGCCAGCCTCAATTGGGAGTTTGTCAGCATTTCTTTGTACTGTTATAACACATTCCTAAAGTATATTCAGTATTGTTTTAAGTATTTTTAAACTTCAAGTGGTATCCTAAGGTGTGCATCATTCTAAAACTTGCATTTTTTTTGTTGTTTAACTCAATGTTTGTAAGATTCGTACGTTTTAAATGAGTAACTCTAGTTGCTTCATTTTTATTGCTGTATGATATTCTATTGTATGGATAGTCCTTGATATATATATATCAGTTTCTTCTGGTGATCGGTATTAATAGACTATGGATTCAGTTTTCTAAATTTTTGTTACAAACAATACTGCTCTGAATATTCTTATAAATGTCTCCTATACGCCCTAGAGATACACTCATATAGGAGGCTGAATTGTCGGATATATACTTCTTCATCTTCACTAGATATCCCCAAACTGTTTTTCAAAGTTGCTAAACCAATTTACATGCCCACCAACAGTGTATAAGAGTTTCTGAGGGGCCACTTTCTTGCCTATGCTAGATAATGTTTGACTCTTAATTCTGCCATTCTGTTGATAAAAATAGTTGGATGTAAGATAATATCTCATTGTAATTTAAAATTTTTATCTTCCTGTTTACTAATGACGATGAGCATCTCTTCATACTTATGTTTCCTTTCCTGTAAGTTTCTTTTTCAAATCATTTCCCCGGCTTTGTTTTTGGCTGTCTTCTTACTGATGTTTAAAAAATTTTTGTTTTATATTCTGGTTACTAATATTTTTGGGTTTTTATGTTTTAGATTTCATCTCTCAGGCTCTGGGCCTTTTTCTCTTTTATTACAGTGCTGTTTGCTTTTGTTTTTGTTTTTGGTGAATAGAAGCTATAATTTTAAAGTCAAAGTGATTAATCTTTTATTTCATGGTTGTATATTTTGATGAGTAGACATTTCTATGTTTATGTGATAAAACATCCTGCTGCCAAATTAATGTACTATTCTAAATAGTAGAGCATAAAACATAAAAGTAATGAAATATGTCACTGGCTGTGAGTGTCTTGTAACTATGAGTAATCGTCCATCTATATTATATAACAAAAAAACTATAAAAGAAGTTTTTGATTGATTTTGATTGTGACGTAGGGATATTGTTTGGGGGGGGGATAATTCACCAAATATAAAAGACTTTAACTTCCTCATGCCAACATTATAATCTTGTGTTTTTCGTGGAGCTATCTGGAAAAAACCAGTGGAGGTATCTGGAAATAAACACAGATACCTATCAATGTCTGGGTCCAGGCATGATAGCTGAGTCTTGGGTGGGTGTTGTTACCTTCCATGAGGTAAGTGTTCCATTGGTGTTTGTTGAGTAAATGGGTATGTAATAGAGTCTGCAGGAGGGGCCATTAAAGAAGCAGGAGTTGAAGTTAGCAACAGACAAGTCTTCTCAAAAGAATAGACTAGTGGTTCTCAACCCTGGCTAAACCCAAGGAGATAAAAAATTGAAGATACTTGGGCCCCATCCTTAGAGATTTTAGAGATTCCAATTCTCTTGGTGTCAAATAGGACCCAGGCATTGATATATTTTTAAAGTTCCCCAGGTACTTCTAATATGAAGCCCAGGTTGAGAACTTCTAGACCAGAGGATCGGAAGCAGGAAGGAGAAGGGAAGCTCATGGGCTGCCCAGTAAGCTCTTGGGCCCTGAAAGGTCCAGGGTGTCAGAGTTGCCAGGAGGTGCTGGAGGGCAGCCAGACCACAGCCAGGTAAGGCTGGAGGCTGGAGTGAGGGCAGCGCCAGCCAGCAGGGCCCACAACTGAGAGGGGACAGAAGGAAGAGAATATTCTGGGTGTGCTAAGCACAGTTGGCAGGGGAGAGAGGGTGGGATGGGACAGAGTTTCCCAGCATAGAGCAAGGAGGCCCAGCCTCACGGTGGGATCGCCTAGAGGCTGCAGGGCCAGTCCCTTTCTGACTGGAAGCCAGAGGACAGACAGGGGCCCATTAAAAAGGCAAAAGGCATACACAACCTTTGTTTACCCAGAGCTCTGACGAATAAAGAACTAAGTTTGGCCTGAGAATGGAGGGTGGACAGGGCACATATTGAGATCATTAAATGCTATTTTTAAATCAGAGCCAACAGGGCGGCAGACAGAGTTGATGAAGAGCATTTAAAAGTGCCTATTTCTATGCCCACAGCTGGTGTCTTTTCGGTGTAAAATGATCTTCACCGTGGACCCACCACAAAGTGCAAGTCAAGCTTGCCTTAAGCTGTGTGTGTTTGTGTGTGTGTGTGAACACTCAGAACTGTAGACGGTGGGAAGGAAGGGATTCTAAAGGAGAAGTCATTGAAGTGGGGAAGATTCAGACTCTGAGTTTTGGAACTCAGACACTCCACCCCCACCTGGACGCACACACACACATGCACACGCATGCATACCCTTTTCCTTCTTAGTGCTGGGCCAGCCCTGTTAACAGACTACCAGGCACAAGCAGGGATCGCCAGGCACTGCATCATCTATTTTGCAGAGTCTGAATGGAATCCAGAAGCCATACCAGAAAGATGAGTGCTGCAGAATTAATGCTTCCAATTTTGGAGCATAATGGAAGAGCAGTGCACTGGGAGTTAGGAAGAATGAAGTCTCAATCTTCACTCTGTTACTTAAAAGCTGTCTGTTCTTTTCAGTTTAATTCAATTCCACAAAGCATTTACTGAGCATCTTGTAGATGCTGGGGATAAAATCGTGAAAAAGGCAGAGACTATGTCCTCAAGAAACTCACAGTCTTGCCAAGGAGTGAGATATTTAAATGAGTAACAAAATCAGTGCTATGAATACAGGAGTACTGAGGAGAGAAATCGCTGGTTCTTCTTTGGGTGAAGTTGGACTTGAACCATTGTCAGAGGGCAAGGGCGTTGGAGCAGGCCCTTGAAGGATGCGTTAGCTGCTGAGGCAGGAAAGGGCTTTCCAGGTCAACTGCTTTCCTTCCTGAATCCTTAGCTTCCCTCTTGTCTGAGGAAGGCTCTAAAACTCGATGCCAAGTTACTTAACAAAATTCCTGAAGCTGAAACTATTAAGAGCTGCAGCAATCACCTCTAGAGAATGTGGTAGCGTGACAGGTGAATTAACCAACCTGAACTACCTTGATTTCTCTCACGAGTTTGCCTCTTCCATCTGCCTACCCTGCACCAGCTGGGTTGTATCGTGGGGTTCCCTTTCTATTGAAGTGAAGCCAAGCTGAGTTTTTTTCTTATAATTTTTTTCTTGATCATTGCAGTGTATTTTCCCACTTGCTTTCATTGCTGTAGTTCCTACTCATAGCAGTGTTTTTGTTTAGTTTTTGCTAAATCTCTGTTCTTGGTTGTTCAGAAAGTGGGCAAGCCAATGTTTGATTTTCCCAAGTCACAGATCTTATTATATTAATCCTTTGCTCAAACACCTGCAATGTGATTGGTGCTTAGAGATTAAAAAAGAGCTCCTTCCTGTGTCCTCTGAGGATCTGACCCCAGCCTTCCCAGCCGACCCTTTCTCACACTGCAGTCCAGCTCTCTGGACACTTGTTTTCTCCCCACCAGCACCTTTGCTTTCCTGCCTCCATGCCTGTGCCTGTGCTGTTCCCTATCCCTAGAATCTCCTTCCCCAACCCAGTATCTTCATCCCCCTATTCTTCACCACCTGCTTGCCTTCATGAAGCCTTCCTTGATCTCCCCACCTCCCAAACCAGAAGTATCACCTCCTCTTTCTCAACTTCAGAGTGGGAGAGAAAATGTCTCTCAACCAGAATTCTATATTCAGCCAAACTTCAAGCAAAAGTGAGTGATAGATGTTTACAGATCAAAAAAGACTGAATGACTTTGCCACTCATAGACCTTCTCTGAATGAAAAGATGTATTTCTAATTTGCAGTCATGGACCCATGTTGCCAGCTTGAGATCAACAATGGTATTTATACCACGGAAGTCAGCAAATGCTACAAAATAGTACTCGTTTTTTTTTTTTCATGTGAAAGTGGATTGGTGACCCTGCTTCCACGTATATATGTATGTATGTTAGCATTCACACACGTACACACAAATATTTGACACACTACGAATGTTGTACAGCACAGTTAAAACTACGCTGTAGTTCAGCAGTCCTTCCTCATTAGGCTACTGGGGAAACCCATGTGGCTAGGAAGTGTGTCTCTCTTCACACTCTGGTCCCACCCTCCCCTCTTCTCAGGTGTTGGAATTATGTTACCTGTGCCCCCAACCCTGCATCTGTTTCTCCGACCCTGACAAACTTGGCCACTTCCTGGAATCAGAGCTAATACACTAATTGAAGAGTCTGTGCATCTGCAGTTGCTCAAAGTTCATTCTTTGAAGTAGAGAATCTTGGCCTGGCTACACAGATGTCAGTAAATGATCTCCTGTTTCTGTTCATAGTTGCTGTTTTATAAATTGGTGAAATGCAGGCACTTAGATGCCTGTGCCAGAAGCAGAACTCTGCAAACTGCCATCTGTGAATATACCTGCTACAGGTTTTTTCCTGCTGGTCACTACCTAGTGCCAGCCCTCAGAGTCAGCAAGAACAAGTTCCAGTGTTCTTTTGGGACAGTTGTCCTCTTTTGGACACAGAAGTCAAGGCCAGATGACTTGCAGCACAGACCAAGAAGGAAAAGGCAAGCCAAGAGACACGAAGCAAAATGTGGGTCAGGACTAGAGGAGCTGGTAAACTGAGGCACCCACGCCAGTAGTGCAGGTAGAGTGACAGCACGTGGGAGGGAGCACAGTGAAGTGGGGCTGGGAGGAGAGAGGCAAAGGATTGTAGAGATGTGAGAGGCAGGGGTTTGAAGAATGTCCCTTAGCAGCAACGTTACAGCCCCACTTCCGGGCTCAATGGCACAATGCCTGCGTCAGAGGGACTTAAGGAATGTTCACAGTCATCAGATATTCTCCTGGTAGAGTTGAAAATCGCCTGCCCCTCCCTGCCAGCCCACCATGTAAGGTTAGCTGTATCAACATTTCATGCACATATCAATTATTTAGAAAAGTATACAGGCAACTGGGCACAATTGCTCATGCCTGTAATCCCAGCACTTTGGGAGGCCGAGGTGGGCAGATCACCTGAGGTCAGGAGTTTGAAACCACCCTGGCCAACGTGGCGAAACTCCATCTCTACTAAAAATACAAAAATTAGCTGTAAGTGATGGTGGGGTGCCTGTAATCCCAGCTACTTGGGAGGCTGAGGCAGGAAAATCACTTGAACCCAGGAGGTGGAGGTTTCAGTGAGCCAAGAAGGCGCCACTGCACTCCAGCCTGGGTGACAGAGTGAAACTCTGTCAGAAAGAAAGAAAGAAAGAAAGAAAAGAAAGAAAGAAAGAAAGAAAGAAAGAAAGAAAGAAAGAAAGAAGAAAGAGAAAGAAAGGAAGGAAGGGAGGGAAGGAGGGAGGGGAGGGGAGGGGAAAGAGAGGAAAGAGAGAGAGAGAAAGAGAGAAAGAAAGAGAGAGAGGGAGGGAGGGAAAAAAGGGAGGGAGGGAGGGAGGGGAGGGGAAAGGGGAAAGAGGAAAGAGGAAAGAGGAAAGAGAGAGAAAGAGAGAAAGAAAGAAAAGTATACAGGCAATGTATTGGTTAGGGGTGAATTATTGTTTTTGGACAGGCTGTGCCCTTCTTGCAGGAGTCCTTCCCTATCTCTTGGCCTTCCAATGCGAGTCACTTTTTATTTTATTCCTTTTAAACTTTTATTTATGATTTCATTCATTATTTTCTGTCACTGAATGACTCTTTTAGGAGCCTAATTTTGCTGGAGAAATCATTCACAGGTGGTCTTGTTGGAGGGGGCTTCTGTGTGTGGTGGAGGCAGTGAACTCAAGAGAGATCACAGGGCAAGTGAAAAGATAGCCTGGCTTATCAAATTTATCTTAGTATACTAAATTGGTTTCACTTTTTTTTTTCAGAGTCTCGCTCTGCTGCCCAGGCTGAAGTGCAGTGGTGTGATCTTGGCTCACTGCAGCCTCCACCTCCCGAGTTCAAGCCATTCTCTTGCCTCAGCCTCCCGAGTAGCTGGGTTTACAGGCGCCCAACACCACACCTGGCTAATTTTTGTATTTTGAGTAGAGATGGGATTTCACCATGTTGGCCAGGCTGGTCTCGAACTCCTGGCCTCAAGTGATCCACCTGCCTTGGCCTCCGAAAATGCTGGGATTACAGGCATGAGCCACCAAGGCCAGCTAGTTTCCCTTTTTAATCATTAACTTTTTTTTTTTTTTTTGAGATGGAGTTTCGCTCTTGTTGCCCAGGCTGGAGTGCAATGGCATGATCTCGGCTCACTGCAACCTCTGCCTCCCAGGTTCAAGCAATTCTCCTGCCTCAGCCTCCCAAGTAGCTGGGATTACAGGTGCCTGCCACCATGCCCAGCTAATTTTTTGTATTTTTAGTAGAGATGGGGTTTCAGCATGTTGGCTAGGCTGGTCTTGAACTCCTGACTTCAGGTGATCTGCCCACCTCAGCCTCCCAAAGTGCTGGGATTACAGGCGTGAGCCACTGCATCTGGCCCAATGATTAACTTTTTAATCAGGGTTCTGGCAGTTGCACTGCTTTGGAAGGAGGGTGTCTATTTCAATAACAAAAACTGGCTTGGGAGTGGAGCTGGGCGAAGGGCTGGCAGCCCAGTGACACAGCAGGCCCTGGTGCTGGTCCTCTCCCGTAGAGTTGCTCTTGGGGCTGTGCCCCTAGGCTACTGGTATCAGCACCCACGCCTTGCAGGATACTGACTTACTTAGACAAAAGAAGAGTAAGACAAGTCCACACTCAACATGAGCCTGTCGCTTTGACCTGAACACAGCAGTGAAACACTGAAGGAACTTGTTCACAGGCTCAGGGACTCAAAGCTTCCAGTTGGTTTTCACTGTGCCAGGCCTGCTGAGTGGACCTATGGTTGAGGAGGCTGCCTCCCCAAGGGGAGCAGAACAGGCAGCCTTGCCCTCCTGAGAACCCCCCACAGAGGGCCAGGAACCTCAGATGAGCAGTCATTAGAGGGCTCTTTGAGTTTTCTGCTGGCTGGTTTGGTGAGAGGCCCAAGTGCCCCACATCAGTTCTTTACGCTGCCGTGTTGGGGTGGGGTGGGAGAATCAGCCCTACAGAGGAGAAGAAGACTGGTGCTTTGGAGAGTGTTCATAGCACCAGCACCAAGAGTTAAGCTTTGGGAAAGGGGAAGAAAGGAGAAAGGGAAATTATTGTAGTCTTACAAAGTATAATGTAAAGAAAGTTTGCTTTTCTTGTTTGTTTTTTGTAACTGAAAAGCCTCCCATGGCCCTTGGGTCACTGCAAGTGTCTCTGGTTGTGTAAATGCTGCTGCGTGCTGAAGGCGCTCCTTCAGACTGACAAGTGGCCAGTACAGAGTGTGGCATGCAGGATAAGCTTCCAATAGTGGCAAATGACCACAGTCTCTTAGAGAAAAACAAAATTAGATCCATGGAGGTGAGGTCAAGACTGTCAACCAAATTAGTCTAGAGAACAGTCACTTTGGAAATCCCAGTAAAGTAATTAAAAATAAAGACAAATATTTGCGTTATGCTTGCTTCCATCTAACTGCTCGCCAAAGGCAGCCAGATGGTGTTGGCCAGTGAACACTGAAGAGCCCTATGCTCACTCCTGGAGTTGTGGGGCAGAGACAAGCCTCTTGTGGTCATCATGGAGTGGTGTTGCTCAGTTTATTTGTGGAAATACAACTGAGATGAATAATTTATCCATGGTAAATGTGAGTAAGACTAAGCTGTTTGCCCCTCATAGTAAAACATGAAGATAAGAAAAACAAGATCTAAACATAGGAAAGGCTCTTAAACCATAGATGTGATTTATCTTCGAGATTTGAGAGAAATGTTTATTCTCTTTTGAAATTTCAGAATAATAATGGCCTTAGCATGATGCCCAGCACATAGTAGGTGCTCAATAAATAATTATTGAATTGAATTCTTTTCTTCCATAAAATAGTACATGCTTATTATAAAAATCCAGGCACTTCTAGTAAAAATAACTCAAAAGTCCAACCACTTAGCATTTGGGGATGTATCCTTAAAGACATTTCCAATGCATATAAATGTATACTTTTTTTAAATACAAAAACAGGACTGTGCTATACATCATGCTTTGTAATCCATCTCCAGTTCAGTAAGCTGGATTCTTCAATTTAGTGCACACAGTGGCATAATGCAATGCGTTGCGTAAGGAAGGATGTATCCATTTGTGTAGTTTAAGACTTGACACTTCTCTTGTGCTGTCCTTTATTTAGCAGGTGTCTTCTGCGGAGGTGCGCATCGGGCCCATGAGACTGACGCAGGACCCTATTCAGGTACGCCTCCTTTACTCAGCCCTGTGACTCAGATTGTTTTCTTTTTTTCTTTTTTTTTTTTTTTTTTGAGATGGAGCCTCCTTCTGTTGCCCAGGCTGGAGTGTAGTGGCTCGATTTTGGCTCACTGCAACCTCTGCCTCCTGGGTTCAAGCGATTCTCCTACCTCAGCCACCCAAGTAGCTGGGATTACAGGTGTGCCCCACCATGCCTGGCTAATTTTTGTATTTTTAATAGAGATGGGGTTTCACCATGTTGGCCAGACTGGTCTCAAACTCCTGACCTCAGGTGACCTGCCTGCCTCGGCCTCCCAAAGTGCTGGGATTACAGGTGTGAACCACTGTGCCCAGCCTGACTCAAATTGTTTTCTTGAAGACCTAAACATTTCCCCATTTTGAGTATAAATATGCTGGATAGATTGCATGGTGGATTGTGAGAAAGAACAACTCTTCCACCCCAAAACTAGTCTGCTCCACATTCTGCTGTAGCCAGAAAGGGAAGAAGCAATGAAATGGTGAAGGGCTGGGCTTTGCCATGAGTCACAACTGGGTGGGAATCTTGTCTCTGCCTTTAATCAGCTATGTGACCTTGCATATATTGCTTCACTCCTCTGACCCTGTGTCCTGTCTGCAAAATGGAGATGATTATGCCTCAGGGAATTGTAAGTTAAATGAGATAGCATAGGATGCCTAGAACTTTCTCTGGCAGTTACCATTAATTGAGAAGATGGTTGATAAATGATAGCTGTTGCTGTTGTGTGGGAATAGAAGATGATAAAATGCTCCCCTACATCTTCCATGTGACTTAAGCCAAGCAGTCTACTGGGCTCTGTAACACAGCAGGAACTGGTGTCCAAGGATACAAGGCCCAACCACCTGTAGGACTGACTTCACTCTAATAATGGCAGCAACTGTGTCCTCCTTGCAGCCCTTCCAGGTTCCTGTGCCCCCTTAAGAGAAACATGTATGAAGAGGGAGTTTGTACCCTTTTATATATAAAAGGATTTCTAAATCCTTATCTGCGTATAAGCCATCCTGTTAGGCCTAAATAAGTTAACTTCTTCCTTGTAAAAACTGTAGCTTATTAGCACCTGGAATCTTGTCCTGTACTTGGGACAAATAAAGATGCAGAAAAGATGTAAACAAGTCAACCAACATATAGATGAAAGTGAAAAACCAAGCAAGGAAATGTGCTATTTGATTTATGAGCAAATGGAAAAAGAAAGTAGTGTTTTATAGTTGCTTGGAAAAAGAAATGCAAATCTAGGAAAGGAAAAAAAAGGAAGAGATTTAGCTTGGGAAAATTTGATGAAAACAAATTTAGGAGCAGAGAGAGAGAGAAAAATAAACACCAGCTACAACTATTTGTATAGAATACAAACAAATGGAAAATTTCAGTAATCATTCTGAGCCATGTCCTTTGTACTCCAATTTTGAATAAAGGCAATGACAAATAAAGGAGCTGATATCAAGGACTTATTCCCAAAGCAATTTCCAGAGTACTTTTTGGGATTAGTGTGGTTTTAGATGAATTTCATTTACCTTCATTTTTGTCCTATGCCACACTGGCAATGAATGCTCATAAGGATGTCTCATTCTTTTAAAAATGTAAGTTGTCAAATGTTAAAATATTTCAAATGTTCGTAAAGGTGCATGTGTGTACCAACACCCACTTCTATCAAATATTAATGATATGTCTTATTTGTTTCAGAGTTTTTCTCAGAAACAAAAGATTGTGGATACTGTTTAAGCCCTTTATGTATCCCTTTGCTACCCCTTTCTTTCCTCTCTGGAAGCAACCACTATGATACATATTTGTATACTCAGTCTTCATATGTATGTGTCCATTCATAATATGTACACTTGTTTTGAATGCTTTTTAGCTCTCTTTGAAAGGTGTTGTGCTGTAAACATCATTCTTCATTCATCAGTTGGTGTCGTATCTAAGAATTCATTGCCTAATCTAAGGTTGTAAACATTTACTTCTTTGTTTTCTTCTAAGAGTTTTATAGTTTTAGATCTTACATTTAGCTCTATGATCCATTTTGGGTTAATTTTTGTTTATGGTGTGAGGTAGGGGCTTTATTTTTATCTAGTTGTCTTAGCGGCATTTGTTAAAAAATACTCTTCTTTTCTCCATTGAATTGTCTTGGCATCTTTGTCAAAAATCAGTCCTAAATGTGAGGATTTATTTACTTTTGGACTCTCAGTTCTATTCCATTGATTTATATGTCTGTCCTTATCCAGTACCACACTGTCTTGATTACTGTAATTTTGTAGTAAGTTTTGAAGTTGTGAAGTGTGAGTCCTCCAACTTAGTCTCATTTTTCAAGATTATTTTGGCTTTCTGTGTCCCTTGCATCTTTGTATGAATTTTAGGACCATTTTGTCAATTTCAGTGGGGGCTTCGGGGAGCCAGCTGGGATTTTGATAGAGATTGCAATGAATCTATAGACCAATTTCAGGAGTATTACTATGTTAACAATTTTGTTTTCCAGTCTATGACCATGAAATATCTTTCTATTTTGCAGGATCTTGTATCCTGCAAGTTTGCTGAACTCATGTATTAGTTTTTTGTGAATATAGAAATTCCTATAATCCTAAGGATTATGTATTATTCCTCACGATTTTCTATGTACAAGATCATGTCACAATCTAGATGCTTTTTTTTTCTTCTCTTGCCTAATTGCCCTAGCTAAAACCTCCAGAACAATGGTGTGTTTAGCTTCTTAAGATACTTCTAGACCTTTTCTCAAAGTACTATTTTACGCTCTTACCAGCAATATGAGATTTCTGGTTACTCTAAATCCTTGATAATATTTGATGTTGTGAGTCTTTTAAATTTTAGCTACTCTGGTGGATGAGTAGTATTATCTTATCATGATTTAAATTTGCATTTCTCCATGACTAATGATGAGCACTTTTTTATTTGCTTATTGGCCATTCCTCTATTTTCTTTTGTGAAGTGTTTGGTCAAGTCTTCTCCTCATTTTTTAATTGGGTTAATTTTTAAAAGTTATTGAGTTGTATGAGTTCTTTATATATTCTTGTTACGATTCCTTTGTCAGATTCTGAGAACATTTTCTCCCAATCTGTGTCTCTTTTATTCATTTTCATAACTCAATTTT
Organism: Nomascus leucogenys; assembly: GCF_006542625.1. Lineage (NCBI taxonomy): Eukaryota > Metazoa > Chordata > Mammalia > Primates > Hylobatidae > Nomascus > Nomascus leucogenys. Next base: position 86,121,945 of record NC_044382.1, read on the forward strand.
TCATTTTGAAGAAATCTATCACTTTTTAAAAATGGTTATTGCTTTCTGTGCTTTAAAAATCTTTACTCCCAGGTCAAGAAGATAATTTCCTGTTTTCTTCTAGAGACTTTATTGTTTTAACTTTTAATATTAGATCTATAATCTATCTCAAGTTAGTTTTTGTGTGCAGTGTGATATGGGTGTCAAGGCTGAACCCCCTCACCCCACCATATTAATGTCTGATTGTTTCCAGCTCCACTTATTACAAAGACTATTCCTCCCCATTGAATTGCTTTGATGTCTTTGCTACTGATTTTTTTTTATATTTGTTGCAGCTTGTTTGGTGGCCAGGTATGTAGTCAGTTTTTAGATTAATACTCCACAAAAAGTGATAAAAAGATGTATTCTCTATTTGTTGGACAGAGGGTCCTATTTACATGAATTACTTCAATTTCATTAATCGTGCTATTCAAACCATCTCTATTAATTTTTGACTTAAATTTTGTGACTGTGTGATCTATCAGTTTCTAATTACAGTGGATTTGTTGAAATCATCAATATCTGTTAATACTTGCTGGTATTTTGAGTCTGTGTTGTTAGGTGTATCCAAGTTCTTGGTTATTGTATATTCTTGATGACTGTCCCTTTTATCATTATGTAGTGTCCTTCTTTAACCTTTTCCCTTATATTCTGTTTTATCTGTTGTTAATATTGCCAGGCCAGCTACCTTTGTTTAACATTTTCCTAGTATATCTTTTTCAGTTTTTTTTTTTCAGAGACAAAAGATTGCAGATACTTTATAACTTTATTTTGAGTGGCCTCTTTTAAGCAGCATATCGGGGTTTTTTTTCAATAAAAAGATGGGAAATAAAATCTTTCTATAATCTTTGTCTTTTAATAGGTGAGTTAAATCTGATTACATTGAATGTGAATACTGATACAGTTTTATTTTGTATTTTCTATTTATTAACCTTTTCCTTTTTTATTGTTTCTTGTTTCTGCTTATTATCAAGTTGGGAATGTTTTTGAAGTTACATTTTCTTTTCTCTAATATAGGTATACTTCTATTCTTTTAGTGGTTACCCTGAAATTATTATTATTATTATTATTGAGACAAAGTCTCGTTCTGTCACCCAGGCTGGAGTGCAGTGGCACGATCTCGGCTCACTGCAACCTCTGCCTCCCGGGTTCAAGCGATTCTTCTGCCTCAGCCTCCCAAGTAGCTAGGACTACAGGTGCATGCCACCACGCCTGGCTAATTTTTGTATTTTTAGTAGAGATGGGGTTTCACCATATTGGCCAGGCTGGTCTCGAACTCCTGACCTCGTGATTCGCCCACCTTGGCCTCCCAAAGTGCTGGGATTACAGGGGTGAGCCACCGTGCCCGGCCTGAAATTATTTTTAATATGCTTGCTTAGCAGTCAAATTTTATAACAAAATCTCGCCATACTATCTTTCTGTCTTCTCAAACGTGATATGGTCCTTTACAGAATTTAAGTACCTCCTGACAGCCCCACTCTCCCACAACTGAAAAACACTTGTCTATAAATTTGAATGTATTATATATGGCATATTAAAACATACAAAAATATTTTTGGTATGTGCTCATAACCTATGAAACATAATAACAAATTGAATATCATAAACTCATAAGCCCACCACCCAATGCAAGACCTGGAACATTACCCGTGCTACGGTATACCCCATTGATTTCCCTCATGTGAGTTTGGCTCCAAATAACAGCAGATACAAGTGGTAAAGAGTCCCTCTTTGAGTGAGGGACACAGTAATTAAGAGTTTCTTTTAAAAAATATAATAAGCTCAACTTAGAACCAAGGATGGCTTCACTATGGTCTCATTCCAACATAGAGTTTGACTCAATGATTCATGCAATAAGAATCTACTGAGTACCTCCTATGTTCAGGGCTCTATGCTAAGTGTTGCAGGGGAGAGAGAGAAGGCACCATGTTCCCTGACCACAGAGAGAGATCTGGAAGGTCAGTTTTATTGTCTATGACACACTAACTTTCAGTGCATTGATATCTAGTGTTTTTATGCTTCTGCTACTAACATTGCAATTGACTTAGAAAAATCAAGCTATGTCCTAGTGTTTTTATTTTACTGTTTTTTCTCCTTGAAGAAAACTTTTCTGTTGCTTCACTGCAGTGCCAAAAATATTAATTAGCTACATCAGCCAGAGCCCTTAGGGCTTGGGAGGAAATGGCTTGATAAGAATATTTCAGGATATAGTTGCTTTTGAGGGTGCATTTCTGAGTTCATCAGGGGAAATTTACTCCCATGTCAGGAAATGTACTCCCATGGGGCTCCACACACCCCACACAGAGCTGGCAGGAGCACAGTTAGGAATGGAATGGATTGGAAGTGCAGAGTGGTGCTGTGGAGCACGTCTCTCCTGGGTGAGTTGATGTGACCCACAGGGAAAGTCATATTTTCCAATCTTGGCTAGAAAATAAAAAGCAGAGGAAGTATTATGAGGCAGGAGATTCAAATCAACATGATACTGTCTGAAAAATCAAGTGGCCTTTTCTTCATCCATACCTGGAACACATTTACTTCCCCAGTGTGCAGAATTTATGTGTTTCTGCTTAGAGAGTCCTGTCCCCATTCCTGTCATGCTGGGCTTTCCAACTGGACTTGGAAATGGATCCCCACAGCTATGACCTAAGCTTTTTCTTAGCAAGGTCACATCTCCTTTCAAAGCCTGGCCAAGATGGTGAAACCCTGTCTTTACTAAAAATACAAAAATTAGTCGGGTGTGGTGGCAGGCATCTGTAATCCCAGTTACTCTGGAGGCTGAGGCAGTGAATTGCTTGAACCTGGGAGGTGGAGGTTGCAGTGAGCCAAGATCGCACCATTGCACTCCAGCCTGGGCAACAGAGTGAGACTCCATCTCAAAAAAAAACACAACAACAACAACAAAAACCACCTTATTCTTCCATGTTGTAGGGCATGGGTTTTCTGGAACCATTATATTTTGGGGATTTTATATGTTGGAGATCACATGGCCTCATAGGGAGCTGACCTTCACACATTAAGTGAAATGACTGAGGGATGGAGATGTTCAGACTCAGTAACTTGCTGTGGTCAGCATTTCTTTTGCTGTCTGTCCTTACTGCTGCTACCAGGTTGTGTCTTCTACCTCGTCCAGCCAGTTTCAAAGAACCATAGAGTTGTTAAGAATTTTCATCTAATATTATAGGTAAAAATATTATGACGCTGAGAGATAGTAAGTTACTTAACATAGTGATTGCAAAGGCCCTGGGGTCAGGTCAGCCTCGGTTCACATCTTGCTGGCAGTGCAGCTATGGACAAGTTTTTTAACCATCTAAGCCTCAGTTTCCATGTCTATAAAATAGGGATAATGCCCAACTCCAAAGAGTTTCTCTAATGGGTTATTGAGTGAGACAGTATGTTTCTAGTACATTCAGTATAGTGTCTGGCCCTTAGAAAATTCTCATTAAACTATAGCTGTAATCAGCATCACTTTCCTAGGGACATTTAAGGAAAGTTCTCAGACCATTTTTTTTTCAACTCAAATGACCCCTCCCCTGATCAAATTGGCCACTTGTTTAGTATTATGCAGACACAGCTTATGTGATCTATGTATGTGGTCTGCTTTAGAAGCTCCCTGTTACCAGGCGTTTGCTTAAAGCCAAACCAAGTATTCCAAAAATTGGATGTTTAATAGTAGACACTGACAATCCATTTGAAGACACATAGATACACCTTCATTTAGAAATAACACTAGTAATAATGAACACCTATATTGCCTTATTCAAGATGAGGAAAAGTTAGTTTTTGTTTTCATCTTTTTTTATCATTAGCCATCACCAGGTAAAGTAGTTTCATTCTAATTTAGCTGTCAAAGACAGATTCTTGCGATCCTTAAAAAGATATGTTTCAGCTTTCTTTGAGGTCTTTATAGTTACCTTTGAAAAGCAGGTATCTCTTGCTTTGTACAGTTCCAATGTGCACAGATTTCATGGTTTACTTAGATAACACCAGACCCCCAACAACATGTTTCAAATTGCGGTTACATCAGTGTTTTAACTGTGAATAAATGCATAAAGCATAAACTTTGCAGCTGGCTCTTCAGTCCACAAATCACTATGTAAATAACAAATGTGCAGCATCATCAGTAACCTATCGCTTTTTTTAACCATAACTTTTTTTAGCCAAAGACTCTGGTTGGTTTCTGCCTATCTGTTATTCAGCGTAAGTACAGACAGCAAAGCATGTAGTTGTGTTGCCTCCTATCTCTCCGTGATAAACCCAAATGACGTTATGCAAAAATAGATCATCAAAAGAGGGAATGAGCTAACAAAGATGAAAGTGCAATGAAGAGATGAAAAATGATAATGCTGTGAGTGAAATTTGAATCAAATGTAAATGGACTTAGAGGAGAAATAGTTGACTGTGGAATGCCGACACTGCTGTCTTTGAGAGATTCTAGACATGTAGCTGGTAGAAGTTAGTGAATGCAAGTTCATCAACATAAATGAGGACAGTGGTGTGGCAAAAAGGATGAAGATGTCATAGAGGAAGTGAGGCCAGCAAAAAACTTCACATTAATTAAAGGAGCTCTGGGGATATTGCATGATACTGAAAGCACAGAGGATAAAATGTCAGCAGCTGATCCAAAGTTAGGAGTATGACAATTTGCCAAGGCATAGGAAAGATGCTCACTTCGTATCATAACTAATACAACTAGAAGAAGGTGGCAAGCACTGTCCAAACTACTCTTGATAAATTTTTTAAAATAAATAAAACATCTTAATTTTCAATGTTTCTAATATTTTAAGTTACAATATATTAAATAAATTTTAGCTTTATATTTTTTCATTTCCCTATATATTTATAAGCAAGAATAAGAAAATTTTCAGTATGTTGACACAAATTTTTAAAGGTCACAAAACAATCATAATTTTTACCATTATTTATTAAGATAGCTTTACGTGGTCATTTTTTTCATTTTTATTTTTATAGAATATAAAAATGCAGATTTCTTGCGTGTATATATTGTGTACTGGCTTTCAGTGTACCCATCACCCGAAAAGTGAAAAATGTACCCACTACGTAAGTTTTCAACCCTCGTGCATGGTCATTATTATAGTCTGATTCTACCATGCAAGATGAGGATTGCCGATAGCTATGTTCTGACTATGGACAGAACACAAGTTGGCTGAGCTCTTCTCCAGAAAGAGGTTTCCTCATTGTTCCAGGCTTCAGCCCAGATGAGTTCTGCATCTTCTCCTCTTTTGCTGTGTTTACAAGGGTACAGTGAGATCGATGTGACAAAACTACTTCCTTCTGCTTGTTATCCTGTGCTTGGATTCTTGTCCATGCTTTGTTTATCTGTGGTCACCACTTATTGGTGCATTTATTATAATTATCTGCTTCCTTGACTGGAGCCCAGGGGAAGAGACTGGCCTATGGCTATTTCTGTCATCTTTTTATTCCCAGTTCTTAACATCTTGTATAAGAAGTCATCAATAAATATTCTTTGAATGAATGTTGAGCATATTATTTTGAGCAAGCACAAGGTCAGTTTGCTGTTACTCTTTACAGATCAAGTTCAGTTATAACACCATTAGTAATGATTTTTCAAAAATATATTTTGCAGAATCATTTATATGAGTTAATCATTTATTGACCTCAGTTAATAGTCAATAAATCTTAAAAAATGGCCATGTCAAAGAAATGAGAAATACTGATACACAGAATATTAAAGCTGAAGAGGGACTGCATTACTTTTGTTTTGTTTTGTTTTTATTTTTTGGTTGCAAGTAATAACTGCCTTATACCAAAAAAGTACATAAGTAAATAAGAAATGTATTAGAAGGATAGTGCAATTTTTTTTTCAGACTCCAAGAAAGAGTTGAAAAGGTAGGGTGGCCTGTGAAGGGTGTGCATGCGCCATCTCTGAGCCATTTGACATCAGCAGTTTAACATTCTTCCATCAATATCTCTACTTTTTTTTTTTTTTTGAGATGGAGTTTCTCTCTTGTTGCCCAGGCTGGAGTGCAATGGCACGATCTCAGCTCACTGCAACCTCTGCCTCCCGGGTTCAAGCAATTCTCTTGCCTCAGCCTCCTGAGTAGCTGGGATTACAGGCATGCGCCACCACGCCTGGCTTATTTTGTATTTTTAATAGAGACAGGGTTTCTCCATGTTGGTCAGGCTGGTCTCAAACTCCCGACCTCAGGTGATCCGCCCACCTTGGCCTCCCAAAGTGCTGGGATTACAAGCATAAGCCACCGTGCCTAGCCAATATCTCTATTCTTAATGGGCCACAGGTCCCAGTTCCTAGCCTTTATGTCTCTCTGTTCAAATTCCAAATTCCTGGAAACAGAATATCATTAGCCCAGCTATAGCCTGGGAGATGGGAACAAAGAGTCCAATTTGGGCTACTTGGATCTACTTCTTTCCTGGAGACGGTATTATTTTTAAGAGCTAGGCAGATATTTTTAAAAGGTGATTACTGTAGTGTTTTACTCTGAAGTATATATTCTTTATTCCCATAAATTTTCACTTTGCTTAGGAATTGAATAATCGAAAAGCAGTCTTTCTAAATTTTTTATAAATAGGAAAAAATTTAAATATTAGCCAAAGAAATTCTCTCCCGGGTGCCTTACCATACCTAAATAATAAGATCTGTTGGCCTTGGAACACATACAGATTTTATTATTCAGGTATGGTAAGGCTAACAGATCTAGGAACAATTGGCATTGAAAAAATCGTTACAGTTCCCAGAGCGGGAGGCACAGCATGACACCCAGGGCCACGGTGGGAAGCACCGCAGTCAGTCAGGAGGCAGAGGGAGTGGGAGGAGATTGCGGCCAGGAGCCTCCACTGTGGTTTCCATGGGAAGGCTTGGGTGAGGCAGGGTGAGCAGGGTTAGGCTAGGCTAGTCTGATTAATTTCAGAAAAGTCTGGGACATATTGGTGGTTCTAGTTGTCTGGTACCTGGCCCTAGGGTGATTAGGGTTGGGGAATTGTGGCCTGGAGTGTAAGAGCCAAAGGTGGTGGTGGTTGGGGAATGGGCTCTGGATCGGTTGATTTGCATATGAAGGGCATGCTCACAGGAGAATTGTGTGCTATCTCTAGGAATTAGCAACCCTGAGAAGGGCAGTCCTTCCAGGGTCAGCAAAGCCCCAGAAGTCAAAGCATCAGAAACACAGAAAATAAAAATATACAATTAATACAGCTGTCCACCTTCAATCAGTTTTGTGAGTTTCCATGTGAAATCCAGTTTTGTAACACCTTCAAATGGCCTAGGCCTTATCATGGTCTAGCCCTCTGCCGTGAACTTGACCTGCTCCCACCCTTTTGCCCTCACACCCTCCCTTCAGTCACCCAGGCTCCCTTGCAGTCCTTAGAACACACCAGGGGCTTATAGAACTCTGCCTGGAATGCTTTTCCTTCCAACATAAACTGGGCTTGCTTTTCTCTTCCCTTCAGGCATTTGCTCACACATCACTTTCTCAGCAGGACCTATCCTAACTGCCTACTTCCTTCTGCTGCTGGCACCCACTCCTGACCCCCTTACTCTGCTCTGCCGGGTTTCACATAGCACCTGTCATTTATTACCATTCTGTATAATGTGCTTACTTAATATTCTATTTATTATGTGTGCCTCTACCACTACAATGCAAAGAGTCTTTATTTTGTTCATCAACATACCGTAAGCACTTAAAAGCAGTGTTTCTGAAAATCAGTGATAGCTGTTGTAATGCCCAACAAGAGAATTGTTGTATTCTTACTGTATTAGTCAAAGATTGAGGCATAATGGTGTCAAGGAAATATAAATTGCTGAGATTGTTGTTTAGAAATCCATAATTCAGCCAGACAGGTGAGAGACAAGAAACGTTTCACCTTTTTTGACTTCTAGATTCGGCATATTGAGTTTCTTGTGTTAATACCACAGCTACACCTAGTAAAAGGTTATTGACTTTTTGCACCAACCAGTTTATTCTACCTGATTTTTCTCATTCAGGCTCCCTTGTTAACAGTTTGATTTGAAGGCTTTCATTATCAAAATCCACAAGGTTGTATCGTTCATTTTTCTTGGGAGAGCCACCTCCTGTTTCTTCCTGGAAGGAACTCTGTGGCTCGAAAAGTTAGGAGCTTCCTGGGCTGAAGAATGGCGTATATAATATATCCAGATATTTATTGATATTAAGGAATTATTGGAGAGGTTTAGGTATGAAATGATATTCTGGTTTTATTCTTTTTAAAAAATCTTTATCTTTCACAGAAGCATATGGATGAGATAAAATAGCTGGATTTGCCACAATCTATTATAAGAGCTAGGAAAATGGGTAGGGATAGAGATGAACCTACACTGGCTAGGAGTTGGTTATTGCTGAAGCTGGGTAAGGAGTACATGAATTTCTTATATTATTGTTTCTACTTTTCTATATACTTCCAATTTTCAATTAATAAAAGTATTTTTCAGTTGGGCATGTGGCTCATGCCTGTGATCCCAGCACTTTGGGAGGCTGAGGTGGGCGGATCATGAGGTCAGGAGTTCGAGACCAGCCTGGCCAACATGGAGAAACCCCACTTCTACTAAAAAAATACAAAAATTAGCAGAGCATGGTGGTGGGCGCCTGTAATCCCAGCTGCTCGGGTGGCTGAGGCAGGAGAATCACTTAAACACGGGAGGCGGAGGTTGCAGTGAGCCAAGATTGTGCCATTGCGCTCTAGCCTTGGTGACAAGAGCAAGACTCCATCTCAAAAACAAACAAACAACAACAAAAAAAAATTTTTCAAATGTAGTGGTAATGATTGGACAATTTGGCTTGTTTCTGATTTTAAGTGAAACGTGTTTGGTGTTTCACCATGATGAATATATTGACTATTGACTCAAAAGCTCTTCATGTTGAGAAACTACCCCTCTATTGCTAATTGTTTAAACCAGACGTGGGTGCAGAAGAATATTGAGTGCCTTAACAATATCTTGAGATTATTGTAGGTTTTTCTTATTAGATCTATTGCTGGGAGGTGGTCTTACATCTTATTCATAGTAAAGCCCTCTCGCATTTCTCAGAAGACCCCACAGGTAGTTATTTTTTCATTTCTCAAATATTTGCTGAACATCTAGGAAGTGCCAGCCTGGTGCTGGGCATGGGGGGTACAAGCAGGGAACAAGCCAGGCCGAGCCCTCACTCTCCCGAAGCTTACTTCTCCAGTGAGGGACATGGACCATAAATACATAAATGAGCTCAGGTGGTGGTAGGGTAGTCTGTGTCTTTCTGGCTGGCAGAGAATCTGTGTTCCTGGACCCAAGGCATGATGAGGGGGACACTGTGTAAAGTATTGCTACCTTCTTTCCTGTGGGTGGAATTGCTTCTCAATGAGGCAGTTCATCAATAGAAGCACTTTTCCCTTGACTTAGCTCCATCAGCTTTACATTTCATGATCATTCTTTCTAGATTCTGGCAAAGATTGGATGTTAACATTCATTTTTGAGGTTGTTTTGAGTTCCCTTACTTCCTTATGTCTATAGGTATTTTAGTGCTAAGTTCAAAGAGGTGGCCTCCAGGGACTAAAAGTCAAATACCACTTGCAACTGGAATCAAATATATGTATTGTAAATGTAAACCATAATCTAACCTGTGTTAACTATCTCATTAATAATTTTACTTCTTATTTAAAAACAAAGCTAATTAGGAAATTAGAAATACTTGTAATTGTAGTGAGTAACAATCACCACCAGAGTGAATGGGCACCTTCTCTGTGCTTATTCAGTTCTCAGAACTAACTTATGTGGCACTGTTCTTTCACTCTTAGAGCCAAGAAACTATAGGCCTAAGAGGTGAAATAACTTGTTCAAAGACCACTGTAACCAACTGGAGGAGCTGGGATTTGAACCCTGGTAGCTTCCCTCTAGAGGCCTCATTTTTAACCAGTGTACCATAGGCCTGGTCTTTTGGTTGTTTTGGGGGGATTGTTTTTGGCTTTGTTTTAGACAGGGTCTCACTCTGTTGCCCAGGCTGGAGTGCAGTGGTGCAATCATGGTTCACTGCAGCCTCTACCTCCTAGGCTAAAGCGATCTTTTCATCTCAGCCTCCTGAGTAGTGGAGACCACAGGCATGTGCTACTGTGCCTGGCTAATTTTTTTTGTATTTTTTGTAGAGGCAGGGTTTTGCCGTGTTGCCCTGACTGGTCTTGAACACCTGGGCTTAAGTAGTCCACTGCCTCAGCCTCCCAAAGAGCTGGGATTACAGGCATGAGCCACTGTGCCTGGCCGATAGGCTTGTTTTTAATAGTCTCTATGGGTGATGATTTATATCAAGATGCTCTTTTTGTTGTGTTTCAGGTTTTGCTGATCTTTGCAAAGGAAGATAGTCAGAGTGATGGCTTCTGGTGGGCCTGTGACAGAGCTGGTTATAGATGCAATATTGCTCGGACTCCAGAGTCAGCCCTTGAATGCTTTCTTGATAAGCATCATGAAATTATCGTAATTGATCATAGACAAACTCAGAACTTCGATGCAGAAGCGGTGTGCAGGTACCTTCTCTAATTTAATATGCTTAGTAAATGTTCATTTTACATCTTACAATGGATTTCATTTATAGATATCTTTAGTTTATTTCAAATATTTTTAAAATATGCGTTGATGTTTTTAAGCAGTGTATACAGATGTCTGTGGTGAAAGCTATAGCTCCTTCCTGTAGATTTCTCTCTCCTCTTCTACTTTCCCACATTTGAGTTGTACTAAATTTAGAGGTGTGAGCTGGGCTCCCCTGAAAACCTCAGGGTATTCCCCCCACCCTGTGTATTGCTCATAAAAAACATTAAAATTCACAGAGTTCGCATTACACAGATACGGTTTGGATTTAAACTAGCTATTTTAATCTTCATTATTCTCTCCCAAAATGAACATCGGAAATGTGTGAAATATAAATTTTTTCCTGCCTGACACAGATGGGTAGATCCCACAGCAGGCTTCCCAGTCATGGAGCGAAGGCAGCCACTTTGCAGCAACAGAAAATCTTCCAGGGACCCAAACCCCCTGCTTGTTTATAGAAATGCTTGCACTCTGGGAAGGAAACACAGGCCTGTTCATAAATAAATGCTCAGTCATAAGAGTTAGCTCTGGATGAACGGATTCATTTAGCAGAAGTGGAATGCTTTGAAGCTAGATGGAAGAGGTCACTAATTAAATGCTAGACCAAGACAGAGTCCAATTGCATGGGGAGCTGGAATTTTCTTGAATGTTAGTAAGTGAAATAAAAGGTGGGAAAATGGCTTTTTAGAACTTTGGTACCCTGACAAGAAATTAGTAGATTAAGAGAAGTGTCTTATCGCAGGCATCATCTTGCTATTCTTTGATGATTTTCAGTTTCCCAAAGAAGAATTTTTCTTAAGCATCTGTTTTAGATATGTTTTAATGGCTTCAAATAATCTCATCTTTCTGCATAAAAATATTTTTCTATTTAATAGTGTATATAAATATACATATAGTATATCATAAAATATCTGGATGCTATTTTTAGTATTAGGAAATATTTTTGATGATTTTATAGTAGAATTGGGTCTTGTAAAACTAAGTATTTCTGATTTTTCTTGGCCTTCACTTACTTTTCCTATGTAGTTTTATAGTAGAAATATCACACTTCTGTGTTCCTACATATAATCACTTAAGATAAGCTTTACTTATAAACAATAAATCAACAGGAAGAAATCTTTTAATTCAGGCAAAGGCCCAGTTTAGCAGACAAGCTTTACATTTTTCTTTGAATATAAAGAAATAGAGTTTTATTTCCTACCAAATATATTTCTGTGTTAGCTGCACAGAAAACCAATAGAGGTCTATGCAGTTTAGAAGTCAGATGTACATATCTGGCAGTGTGTTTCCCGACCATTATTGGTCATGTTGAGGGTGGCCAGATTCCAAATGCTTGACTCCCAGCACACATTCCCTGGGGAGATGTGTGGGTGACACGCTCCTGGCAGATGTGCATTCTTTGTTGTCACCTGTGGCGCTAGATTCCTCACCCTTGAGCTAGGACTGGACCTTAGCCTAACATGCGTCCTTGAGCCTCAGCCCCACCTTGCCCTTAGTCCTCTCATCCAGGAAGAGGCCTGGGTCTCTCTTACCATACCAGTTCCTTTGGAGAGACGAGAGAAAAGAGACAAGCAGCAGGAAGCAACCCAAAAGATGGAAGCCAGTCCCAAAAGAAACCAAGAGAGTGTGTGCTCCAGCCCAGTTATGCTCAGTACATGTTTTAGCCTCTTTCCTAAAACCCACACCTTAGGATATAGCCCAGCAGTGTGCCCATGATGCCTACTGGGGTGGGAAAGACTGAATGAAGGTGAGAAGTACATAGTGTTTCCCTAGAGATAAGAGTATGCCTCTAAAACACTATGTATTTTTTCATTAGGTGCTAACTGGTATTTCCACTGAGTATCCATCCAGTAGGCTCCTGAGTATAAAATAAGTGTAGCTTCACCTTAGCAGGACCTGCCCTGTGGGGTGGCTGAGTGGGAAGTAGTCTGTGCCGGCATTGGAGGGATATTGACTTATGCCTCCTGCCCCATTGTGAGTTAATAGCATTTTCTCCAAAAGATCTCTTTCAAATACCATTTATCGACAGAGGAAACTTCACTTCCCGGGAATATGGCAGCCGATCATTTCCGGGAGCCTTCCTCCCACACAGTGTGAGGGCTCAAGGAACAGGAGATGCAGAAGGTACATTTTTTGAGAAAGGTCAGAAAATGTTGGAGTTGAAGAGGATGAAGCAATATGAGCCGGCTGTCCCTTGGGGAGTGGTAGTTCAAACACATTAAAGTAGAGAGGAGCAGAAATGCCCACAGCCAGAGAGAAAAACAAATGCATGTTGTTTCACAAATTACTCTGGAGTAATTCTGTTCTTGGAGATCATGGTTCCCTTCCAAGATATCTCAGAATAAGCAGAGGCCAGACCAAGAGAATAGGTCAAAGCGAGCTGCTGATTCACACTGAGATTCAAGTGTGTGGGCCTTTATTAAAAGTTTGTCCAATTTACAACCCCCTGACCAGAACAGTGCAGAATCTGGGCTGTAGCATGGCACAGCTAAGAAGATTCATGGACCTCAAAATTCTATGTCCTGATTTTTTTGGTCCTGTTTAATTCCTAGGGAATAAACTAACTATATCCAGGTGGTCCTAGTACAACAAACATTATACGGTGACAGGTACTATATTGCAACATTTCTCAGCCCCAGCTGATGATCAAGTTGTTTAAAGTATTTAAGCACAAACTACAGTAGGACTGAAAAATTGAGGTGGCTCTTTGTACCACCTTTAATTGGCTTTGACCGGCATTTGTACATCCAGCTGCCAGCAAGTGCTTTAATTTTTATCATAAGCTCAACTTTCGGAACTATCTGCTATTTTAAAAGAAAAAAGATCAAACCCAATGAGCTCTCCCAGGTACATACTGATAAGAAGAGGATTGTAGGACTGCCAATTTATTTTTGTTTTGAAGAGTGGAGTTTCGATTTTAAAAAATGGAATTTAAGTGGAATTTGCCAGTTTTTTAAGTGGAAAATTGGCAGGTCTGACCTATTGGATAATTGCCTGGGAGTTAAGAGAAAAAAATGTTTTAACGAAATGAAGAGATTGTCCTAATCCACAAGGGCATCTTTCTTTGTTGTCTTCTCTGTGTTTTGAGACCTTTTCTTTAGAGAAAGATTTGATGTTTTATCATTTTCAGTGTGAAGAAGTTCCACATTCATTTAATGTAACAAAGCCCAGGTCACCTTGTTTGACTTGGAGCCTTCTCATTGCAGGTCGATCCGGGCCACAAATCCCTCCGAGCACACGGTGATCCTCGCAGTGGTTTCACGAGTGTAAGTGCACCTCCCATTCCCAGATGGAAGGAGTACTGTTCATTCTGAAATATTTGTCAGATGTAATCTGGTTTTTGAGCTATCTAAGCAATGGGCGTGTGTTGGGTCCTAGAACACCAGCCTTAGATCTTGATCTTGCTTTGGGGCTTTTGTTTGTTTCACAAGTTCCTGGAAATATTTAGGTTTTTCTCTGTATCTTATGTAATTGCCTTTAGCACCTAGTCATACACCTCAGGGAGAAAGTTTACTCATTATATGCCAGAAATGAATGGAAAATTTGAGGACGAGGTGGTCTGGAGAAAACATTGTTGCAGTTTATCTTTTTTTTTTTTCTTTGAAGAAAAGAGATGGGGATATGCTTGTTTTTCATTTAAGAAGAAACATTTTTTTTTCATATTCAAGCATGAGAATAAAGGGGCACTAAATCCACAAGACAAGGGTTGTGAAATTGATGTTGGGACTGTTATGTGGCTAGAGGCAGGACAGTAGAGTTTATCCAATGCTGGAAGGCAAAGAAAAGGGATTGTGCTGTAGGCGCAATGAAACTGTAGGATGAGCGACTGCTCTGCTGGGTTTATCGTCTGAAGTGGCCAGCACTTAAAGTAAAAGAGCCAGCAGGAAGAAAAGTTGTCTGTACAAGCTACAGTGGTAGAAATCTTGGCAGGTAACAAAATTTGTTGTAGTCTTTTAATGGCTGTATTTATCTTCGGAGAGAATAAGACCTTAATTAGGACCTAGGACCTGTTGGATTTGGCCTCATTACGGCATTTGGCACAAATTCTGTGACAAAGGCCAGGAAAGTCTGGCCCAGGGGACTTGAAGTGCCTCATTCCAAAGCCATGTGGATACAACAGGAAGTCATGGCTTCAAAGTCTTACCCTCACTGAAGACTCCTACTTACCTGCTACTCCTTGAGTGTCTTCCTAGGAGCTATGTCTTCTCCTTTGTTTGATACCCACCATGGGATGTGGTCCAGAGAAAGTAGAGACATTGTCCTCACTGGTTTATTACACCTCTCCATCCTGGTGGGAGATTAAGATTCCACAGGGAACGAATGAGGGGAACTGAGACAGAAGATCAGCATCCTTCAGCCCTCTTTTTTACATTTATCTTCTGGACACTCTGAGATCTGAATGAGGTCATAGAGTCTTGGACATCAATACCAGAAATGTTCAAGGCCACAGAGCATTTTTCCCAAGCCTGGCTATTACACGGGTCCAAGAACAAAACACTCTTGTTTTTCTGACTCATGTGGCAAAAAGGTTTGCTAGTCCTTGACAAATAATGGTTGACTATGGCTTATTTGTTATGATGTCACCGATTTTTCCTGGTTTAATTATAAAATATTTCATATAGAGAGAGTAGTAATAAAATGAATGTGTGTCTGTGTCACCCGGTTAAGAAATAAAACATTATTAATACCCTTGGAACCCTTTCTGTGGCCTTCTTAACAGTCAGAGAAGATAGAACTTGGAGTTCCAGAAGAAAAAGAAAGTGGGTAAAATAGCTTTTCCCTTAGGGCAGGAGTCAGCTATGGGTAACGCCACAAGTCAGCGCTGGGACTTCTGTTCCTGTTTTCTATCTGCGTTTCCACCCAATACCTTTTATTCCATTTTTCTTCCCTGGTTCTTAGGATATGTCCCCCATGTTACTTGCTGGCTGTGTCAGACACTGTTTCTCTATCTTGGTGACAGAGAGCCCAGTGATGGCATGTCTTCATGACAAGCCAATCCACATCCCACCTTGTACTCAAACTGAAGTCCTGAGACTCAGCAGTAAGCTCACTATAGCAAATCCTCTTGTGAAATGAGTAGCAATTATCCATTTTTGTTTTCTCTCCTTCCATTCTAACTGTGTGTTCCTGCTGATACTTCTCTCCCATTTGGATTGGGGGTCTTGCAGCCTGGAATGTTGGCTGTCTGCCTCATGTTGAGAGCTGGACCAGCTTGGTTTTGGTGTGGGAGTCATACTTCCAGATGGTTTGGGGACAGTGGTCTCGGAATGAACAGTGCACCTAACACATCCCTTTATGGGACTGCTCCCATACATGTGGCTCAACCCCAAAGGGCAGCTGAGTTGGAAAGGGCCATTCATGTGTACTGAGGGTGGTACCTCCAGGTACACTGCTGGAGCTTTCTCTGCTGTTTTTGTTCTTTTTGCATCTGGAAGGTAGATGTGGGGTCTGTATCCTTGAAGGCAGGTGTGCCCCGTGGGCACGTGCTCGTCAGGAGGCCACTCTTGGAGCTAACGCTGTGTGGCCTCATTGCTCTCTCTCCGTGTTTCAGTGTGAGGAATCCTGGTTTGTATCTGCTGAGTGACCACATTTTCTGCTTTGCTGCAGATCGGATGACCATGAAGAGGCGTCAGTCCTTCCTCTTCTCCACGCAGGCTTCAACAGGGTATGTACAAGATGTCCAGCATCTCTCTCAGGTACAGGCACCTTAACCCCTAACTGTCCCCTAACAGGAAAGCAAAACCACCACGGAGAACTGTTAAGGAAATTAAGCCCCAGGACTGCTGGGGAAACGAAGAAACTGTGTTCTCATGGGAGAGTAACGAGCAGCTTCCAGTCGAGCTCTTTGCCTTTTGTGCTCTCTGGGTTTTTTCCATATATCTTAGCAATAGATACACAATGACATAAAAACACATCTTATTATATCAGATTAAAATTCTGTCGTCCCAAAGTAATAAAGTAATCTTATTTAAATCAGTACAGTCAACTCGATTTAATGTGTGTGTGATTATACGTAGATACATTCACCAAATTGGCACCCAAGACTCTGTTCATCAGGGCTGGCCAGAGCTTATACCCTAGGGACAGGCCCATGATGACTGTAGCACCCTGTAAACTCCCGGTTGAAACCATTAACATCAGCAAAGAAAAATTCTCTGAGTGACAAACTACACAAATAACACTGAGATTCCAGTTGAAGATTAAGAATTACTCCAAGGAGGGCCGGGCGCGGTGGCTCACGCCTGTAATCCCAGCACTTTGGGAGGCCGAGGCGGGCGGATCACGAGGTCAGGAGATCGAGACCATCCTGGCTAACACGGTGAAACCCCGTCTCTACTAAAAATACAAAAAAAAATTAGCCGGGCGAGGTGGCGGGCGCCTGTAGTCCCAGCTACTCGGGAGGCTGAGGCAGGAGAATGGCATGAACCCCAGGGGGCGGAGCCTGCAGTGAGCCGAGATAGCGCCACTGCATTCCAGCCTGGGCAACAGCGAGACTCCGTCTCAAAAAAAAAAAAAAAAAGAATTACTCCAAGGAAACTCACTAACAAACTAAATAACCAAGCTCACCCAGCATCTCAGGGTAGAAATTAGACTGGAGGCAAGGCTGTGTGCATGCAAATGGAAAGGAACTGATAGAATGGACTTAAAAGAGAAGAAAGAGAAGAAAGGGAGGAGGAAAAAGATCATCAAAACATGAATGTTTAAAAGAACTATATTCCCTAATACTAAAAGAAAACAAGTCCTTATAGAGAAATTGTGGAAGACCTTACTTCATATTTTAATTTTTTAAAATAACAAGTATATATATTACTCCTATGTAAAAAATCAAAGGTTTCCCTTAGGAAAATAATAGGATAGAGGACCATGGTTTACTTATACAGCTTTTGCTGATAATCTAAACGCAAGTAATCCTATAGCATCCTGTGACCTCCTGGCTTAAACTGTAAACATCATGAATAACACTGATATTCAACTTGAAGATTAAGATTGGTTATTCCAAAGAGACTTACCAACAAACTAAGTAACTAGGCATACCCGGTGTCTCAAGATCTTTTGGTAAGAGTAATCTGAATCCCAGCCAGGCACGGTAGCTCACGCCTGTAATCCCAGTACTTTGAGAGGCCAAGGCAGGCAGATCACCTGAGGTCAGGAGTTCGAGACCAGCCTGACCAACATGGAGAAACCCCGTCTCTACTAAAAATACAAAATTAGCTGGGCGTGGTGGCGCATGCATATAATCCCAGCTACTCGGGAGGCTGAGGCAGGAAAATTGCTTGAACCCGGGAGGTGGAGGTTGCGGTGAGCCAAGATCGCGCCATTGCACTCCAGCCTGGACAAGAAGAGTGAAACTCCGTCTCAAAAAAAAAAAAAAAAAAAGAGTAATCTGAATCCTAAGTAGGTGGAGTGATGTATTCCTTAAAAAATAGGGTACTGCCTGTGCCTTGTGAATTATGAAAATCCTCTGTGTGCTTTTAGTAATGGTACTTTGCTACTCCGGGCTTAAATATATATATGTATATATTCCTGTTAGTTGTAGACCACAGAGAAGCAAAAACTACCTTTGTGATGCAGTTGTTTTGTGCTTTGGTATGCTTCAGTGTGGAAGAAAGTGCTATAGAGAAGATTCAAGGTAGTCTAGTGGCTCACGATGTGTGATAGAAATGAATGTTTCCAGCTAGCAATATTTTTCACGCTCCTAACACTTTTTCCTCTTGTCTGTTATCTCTTCTCGCAAAGGTTGGCATTTGGTTCTGAAAGCTATTCTTAGGTGCTATATCTTAATGAGAATGTATGAGACAATGCTTCTGAGTTTTTGGAATGAAGAGTTGCAAAAGAAAAATCAGCAAAGAAGCCATGTGGTTGAGACAGATTTTCTTTACTCACTCATTTTCTAAGAAATAGCTCTAAAATTATTCACAGGCTTC
The DNA here is from genome assembly GCF_006542625.1 of Nomascus leucogenys. Taxonomy (NCBI): domain Eukaryota; kingdom Metazoa; phylum Chordata; class Mammalia; order Primates; family Hylobatidae; genus Nomascus; species Nomascus leucogenys. The sequence continues at coordinate 86,140,446 of NC_044382.1, forward strand.
ATAGAACTTCTGTGTAATATTGACCCCCCGACTCTACCCCATTCCGATGTTGTCCTTTTCAAGTTTGAGTTGGGACCTCATGGAGTGTGAGGACATAGATTTTCCTCATTACCTGGGAGATGATTGGAGAATGGCAATGACACACTGTGGGTTTTATCGATTAGGACCCATGTACGTGCTGTTGAGTGTCCTTTTGGAATTCTACCATTAGTTCAGTGATCCTACCTCAAATTGGTTTAGAATTGCTGCCATTTGAAGCGATAGCATCTTGTCTGGAAGGCTGAGATTGCACATCTGCTCACAGGAGAAACAACTGACACTCTTTGGGTGCAAATGCTGTTGAGAAAATTTAACCAAAGTTCCATTGTTTCCTTCTTACACATTTTATAACCGGTCCATGGTGCTCTGGAAGGCTTCATTTCCCACTATCCAGACATGTTACTGTGTTTTGCAGTCAGCCTCAGTGAATAAAGCTTTGGGGGAGGGGCATGAACATCGGTAGCTGTCAGGGACCACCTGGTGTTCTTCAGTGCTGGCCCTGATAGAGGCCATTTGCCTGTTAGGTCAGGGTGCCCCCAGTAGCTTGGGCTCGTTCCAGGAGAAGCACGCTGCACCTACAACAGCTCTCCTGGCATTACTGTGGCACACCATCAGCTGAGACTGATCTTCATGTGGTGGTTCTCCTTTTTTGGGCAAAATCCTGTCTTTCACAACTCTCTTCCCAAACACCTTTTCAAATATGCCAGTTATCTTTGCCTTCCATGAGGTTGTTTCCCATCTCTGAGCTGTTTTGATTGTATTAGATTATCTGCTGAAACTCACCCCTGTGTTGCTAGCTAATTGGCTGGTGGTTCAGTCTGCGGTCCATGAGTGGGGATCTAGGAACAAATTGTGCCGTCACATATCCCACAACAACTCCCCTTGAAGGCTCTGGAGCTATGTGTAAGCAGCGAGTATATAGATGCTCAGTCCATGCTGAGCCTTTTAGAAACGAGCATCTTAGCAAAGGACAGTTGCAACTGTTTTTGTATCAACTTTATGTGCCTCTTTTTCTATTTGCAAAAATGTTTGTTCAATTTAACAAGTGTTTGTGGAGTTCTGCCTCTGTGCAATGTGCTAGGCCTGCCGGGGGCACAACTGTAGGACACAGTTCTCTGTGGAGAGACCTTCTGTGGAGTAGGAAGTGGGGAGCTATGATTTATTGTCAGGCCCAGTTCCCAGTGATTCACTTAATCCTCCTCTACATATGAGGGATTTGATATTTTCTCCCTTTTTGCAGAGGAGGAAACAGGCTCAAAACAACTAAACTTGCCAGAGCTCACACTCATGACAAAGTGCAGAAGCAAATACATGTTGTTTAACTCCAAACTCTATATTGGGTTCACTAAAGTTAGATTTCCCAAGCTAGTGTTCCACAGAACACCACTGTACCAAAAGCTATTAATACGTGGTCCGTGAAAAAAGCCTTCTGTGATCAAGTAAGTTTGGGGAATCAGTGAAAACTCAGTTCCCCCTCCTCCCACACCTGAGAATCCACAAAGCACTTTTGCAACATTGCACATTAGCATTTTAAATACTGTGAGAAGTCCCGTAGTAAAGAAACCTGCTAACTTTGTTTATCCCAACATTTTCTTTCCATTTTTTGCAAAAACTAATCCATGTTTGTTATAGAAAATACAGATAAGCTAAAAATTAAAATTATTTATGCCACCAGCCTTTCAGATTTATTTCTAGGCAGAAATGGAAATCACTGTGTATTATTTACAAAACAGTGTCATGATATACATACGTAACTTTCTATGTTATTCCAGCATTTTTCAAAACGTATTTTATCATGGTTTTTTTCATGTTTTTACAAAACATCAGCTAACAACTCCCTGAGTTCTGTTACAGGCTGATATATAGCTTTTATCCATCTAAAAGCGCAAATGGAATCTAACCCTGTTTAACTTTGCTCTGTAAATCAAAGAGAAAGTATTTCCCTTATGTGTATGTTTATGGCTTCCTGTCTTTACTTAGCCCTTCCCAGCTTCCACATAAGAATTGTGGAGGACCAGAGGCTCAGGGAAAGCCAGGGAGAAGCCAACCACTCCAGATATGTGGAGCCATCCACTCCAGTGTGTATGTGGTGTGTGTGTGTGTGTGTGTGTGTGTGTGAGGGAGAGAGAGAGAGAGAGAGAGAGGGAGGAAGGAGTGAGGAGAGGGATTGATTTTTTTCTCTGGCCAACTTGGGTGAAGGAATTCTAAGAAATACATCTTTCAGCAGGGCCTAGTATTCTCCTCCTCCACCTATATAGCTACCTGAGAAGCAAAAGTATGTGACTGGTAGTTTGGAATACTTTGGAATTCTGCTTATCTTTCTACTTAATAGTTTTCCAGCCAAATGCTTAGAAAGGTTTGCATGATGTGTTTTTTTAATCAATTAAAATGCAAAACATTTCCCCTTTCCTAAGTAGAATTGTCCTTAAATCTCTTCCCTTACTTGCTTTTTTTTTTTTTTTTTCTGATTTCATTATTTCTCATTAAGTATTGACGTGAACATGTCGGAGAAGTGCTCAATTTCCTATATACCCTACACTGAATCACGTAGCATATATAAGAAATGTAAACCAAATTACTTTGGGATTAAGTGAAAAAGGGCCTACTGCTTTTTAAACACGGGACTTGAGCAGCTCATGCCTACCATAAATGGTTGCTTTATGGTTCTTTGATGAATGACAATGTGTGCTGCATTTTCTTCTGCGTTATTATTTGCTTATCTATCTGTTCATTCATTCACTAAGTTTATTTATAAATACATGAAAGCCTTTTTTTCAATTGAGATGAGACTAAAATTAGCCATTTTAATGTGAACAATTCAGTGACATTTAGCACATACACAGTGTTGTACAACCACCACCTCTGTCTAGTTAGAGAGAGACCCTGTTGCAAAACAAACAAACAAACAAAAACCATTTTCATGATTCCCAAATGTGTTCGCATTAAGCAGTCACTCCTAGTCCTCCTCCCCACAGCCCTGGCAACCACCAATGTGCATTCTGGCTCAATCAATTGACCTGTTCTAGATATTTCATATACATGGAATCATACAATATGTGAATTTTTCTGTCTGGATTCTTTCATTTAATACTTTTTTCAGGTTCATACATGTTGTAGCATGTATCAGTATTTTATTCCCATTTTATGGTTAAGTAATAATCCATTGTAGGTATACACCACAATTTGTTTATCTGTTCAAATGTTGGACATTTGGGCTGTTTCTGCCTTTTGGTTATGGTGAATGATGCTGCTATGAACACGCATGTACAAGTATTTATTTGAGTACTTGTTTTCAGTTCTTTTGAGTCTATACCTAGGAGTGGAATTGCTAGATCATATGAAAAGTCTGTGTTTAACTTTTCCCCTGCATTAGGCACTCAGAAAATTAGGAAGGGTGTAAAGAGTAGGCTCTCCCTTCCAAAGAGATCATTGATAATGTGGTGCACACTGAACATGCTGAGTGTTGGGTTTTAGATGATTTTATTAGTGCAATATGAAGCAAAATGTTTCAGTCATTTACATGGCTGGGCAGGCATTCCGTGCCCTAGAGTGTTCGTAATGTAGTTTATTCTACCTTTGTTATGAAGGAAGTGAAGTGTACAGTATTACTTGCTCTGTTGTTTCTCATACATTTAAACAAGCACTTTGAACACCTTGACAGCTGTTTCATCTCATCTTACCTACTAATTGTCTTATATAACGGAGTTACCTGGGGATAGGAACAACTGTTAAGTTTCTCTATTTGACTCTCTAAGAAGTAACTATATATGTCTTATGTATTGTCTTTGCTTTCTTTTCAGAGATTTATGGAGAATAGCAGCATAATTGCTTGCTATAATGAACTGATTCAAATAGAACATGGGGAAGTTCGCTCCCAGTTCAAATTACGGTATGTAGCAAAATGATTCAGTAACATGAGGTTAGCAATTCTTTAGAAAATCTTATCTGTCAACAGGCTGATGTTCATGGGTTCATAGCTGAATCACAGGGATTTTGAAGCTTTTAAACAGGCAATGAATGGCAGCTGGCCAACAGCAGTATCTAAGCCAGAAGGCCCATTATATAAAGAAATAAATTGGAAGCATTTCTTCTTTTGACACTATTTCCACTATTTACAGAATTTTAAAATTGTAACCTGGGAAAATGTTTAATTTTTGCACAATTAGATCGAGATTAAGAATAGCCTTGAGGATTATTTTCTACTTCCTACTTTCAATATTTATACATTTTTACTTGGATTGTTACGCACAGGGGCAAACTAATGGCGATATTTATCATGCTAACCATAATAATGGCTAAGTAACCACAATAGCAATTTTATTAAGTCTGTTTGTGGCCTCAATATGCATGAAGTAGCTTTAAGAAACCAGTTTTAAGTCTCTTTACAAGCATATAGTGTTTTAAGAGCGGGCTTGTCACTGGTGCTCCATTCCAGGGATGGGATTCTCTGGGTGTCTGGCTGCTGGCCAGAATGCTGGGCTAGGGGATGTTCTGCTCCTGGGCCCTCTTAGGAATATCAGGGTCCTAGCTCCTGCCTGCTTTTGCTCAGGCTCCACTCTGGCAGGCTTTTTGGACCCTGATGTTTTCCTCCCTTCTCATCCAGAGAGCAGGGAAAGGAGAAGGCTCTTCTCCACCCATGGGCCACTGCAGGGCCCAGTCCCCAGGAGCTTCAGGCTGTGGGATGCCAGATAAGTCTGTAGCGTGGCTTCTCTCTCTGGCTGACTGAGAAGTCACGGAGAGTTTGAGGCTCAACACAAAATAAGTAGGAGAGCATCCTGTTATAGTGAGTATATGCCTTATCTTGATTACTTATTGTCATTCAAAGATGACAAAACCCTTTTCAAACTTAATTATCCTCTGTCCCAGGGAGGCAAAATGAATTGACATAAACCCAGAGAAGCAGGTTCCCCTGGGGTGCACCCTGGTCAGGGAAGTCACTTTTTGGTGGGTAGAGTGCTCTAAGAAATAAAGTGTGGGGATAAACCATCACTTTCTTAGGTAGAAAAGTATTAAAGAAAGAATCTCAAACCAGTGGGAAATCAGATATTTTGGGAATTCAGGTATTTTAACAGCCCTTGGTAAGAAATATTGCCAAAGACTTTTTGAACATATAAGTAAGCTAGATCCCTTGGTTTCTTTTTATGTGTATGTTAGCTTCAGAGAACTTCATAGAATTTTTCTAGAGACCCACTTTGCCTTTACTTCCGTAATTTATGCCTTTTAATAATGTAGATTAATTGTTATTATTCCTGGGGGTCTCTACTGTTTTTAATTGAAGGTTAAAGGACTTAGTACTTTTATTTTAGATGTTTACACAATAAATAGAATTAGAAAGAGGGGGATTTTACTGTGGTTTAATTCTTCAACTGTGTATTACCCACAATAAAAAATGAACAGCGCAACACCTCATTGCATTGATAGGCAATTCCATTATTTGATTTTAAATAAGTGCTTCCGTTTTTTTAGGCAACATTACATGTGATGGCATATGTTAGGTGCCAGGAGATGCCCTAATACAGATTCTGCAGTGCACATGGGGCACTGGGGGGCTGTCCCAGGAATGTTAGGGGCACCTTGTCCATGATGAGCAGGGCAAAAGCAGGCCTGGAAATTTGAAATAAATATCCCCAGCCAACACAAGAGCATAAAGAAAAGCCTTCAGGTTATTGTACTGCTGAAATCTGTTTAGAGCCAGGGCATCAAAGACTTTTTAAGGTCTTATCAGATTCAGAACTTTGCAAGTTTCTAAGTACCATTATGTAAGTACTAGACTTCTGACCCCTCACTTACTAGAACTGGTTGGGGGCATTGGACCCATTGTTGAGGTCATAATGAAAAGGCTCAAGTTCTTAATACAAATCAGTGTCAAATTGGTGAATGGACTTGACCCAGGAAGGTAGTGGCCCTAGGAAAGAAGGTTTGCCTGGCACATGGATTATCTTGCCTTCTACACAAGCTTCAGCTGTGCAGATAACTTATTCAAGTTATCGCCCTTTTGGGTGTGTGTGTGAACATGTGCATGATTTTATGTGCATATTCCCAGGTATTCTATATCCAGGCCCAGCAGATAGGGGCAGTGACCCATGCCATGGCCCCTCCCCAGCTCCTTAGGGCACTCAGGGACATCTAGCACATATACCTGTACCCCAAGGCAGGCAAGCAACTCTATCATTTGTTGCAGACTGGGAAAATGAGGCTCTTTATTATACAATGCTAGAATAATTATAGTCTAATTATATAATACTTTCCCCTACAATTCCGCCCCCAGCTGCAGCTAAATATGTAGCATTACTGTCATTCTGCAAGGACAGTCTGTACTGCAGTATGATGGTGAATGTTGAAGGTAGACACCTCTGCCCGGGTCCCATGTCTAGTGACCATATTTACTTAACCAAGAAACAAAAAGGATCACCTGATGTGATCAAACAGAAGATGTAGTCTAATTTTAAGATTCTATTATATAAATTAACTTAAAGATGTAAGAACTAAATCACATATCTGTATGCCTTTGATGAATTACTTTGTTGAATAGAAGAATTTATGAAATGGAGAGCGTCTAGGATATCTAGATTAAATGACGACTGTTTATCTCTTCTGATGTTCTTACACCTCTTTATCATGAAACGTTCTATTTTATCTAAAATAAAGATAATTATTTAGCTACTTAGCAGGAGTTTGGGCTGATCGATATATACTAATGCAGTACCAGCTATTGTTTGATTCATTAGTCAGTCTAGAAGTTACATCCAAGTCATTATATTTATTTCACTCCAAATCTTAAGACAGTAGCAATCCTCAGTTTTAGAAAGAATCAAAATTTTTGGTGGGCAAAACTCTGTATTCTGTGGAACACCACATCTCTCAGTATTAACAGACATTTGTAGAGCACTTTATTCTCATATGGGCTCTGCGTGATAGCCATTGTGTTACAGGGGTGGAAACTGAGCTGTGAAGGCTTAAAATAACTAGTCCCTATTGCTTTATTGCCCAGTAATGAGTGCCAACAAGTAGCAAGGTCATGATCCTCTCACCTCTCCCACTCCCCGCTCCCAACTCATCCCAGACTCCTGCTGGGATGTGGACTTGTGTTCAGAATCTTTTCCCTACAAGCCACCACCTTGCCCAGTCCTACCCTTGTTCCAGGCAGCCTCACAGTGTGTGTGTGTGTGTGTGTGTGTGTGTGTGTGTGTTGTTTTAGTGGAGTCTAGATAGAGCACTTTTGGAAGGGACACAGGAGATAATGTAACCCAACACCCTGGCCATGACTGACAGAGGAAAACACTGAGAACCATCACAGCTACTCAGCATGTTGGTGGCAGTGGTGGAGTAGAATCCAGGCATCCTGCTTTTTCAGTCTGGTGCACTTTTCCACTCAGCATATTACTATATTATTTATAGACTTTACACCTGGACCCCTGTAATATTTACCTTTTCTCTCTGGACCTTCGAAGGCTCTTAAGAAGGTGCAGGGAAAATGGTGATATTACCTATGCTTCATGGGTTTCCACACCTAGGTTACTTTTCCCTTGTGTTTCTTTTTTCTAGTATTCCAACTTTTTAACCTGAAGAATAACACATAAAGATACCTGAGACAAAAGAGTTATATGGTTCCCAAGAACAGATATTATTAATAAAGCTAAGGTTCTTCTGCCAGAAGAGTATGAATAATTAATACAAGCAATTAAGTTCTAAAACCCTAGAAACATGACTCAAATTGATTATCTCATTTTGCTGCAGGTTTATTTAAATAGAACCATCAACCAAAGAGGTTGAGAGCCTGAATAAACATTGCATTCTGGTAGTGTTTGTCGTGGGGGGCAGGGGTGGGAAATAGTGTGTTCTTTCTACCAATATCCTTTCATTTCAACTGTTGATAAACATTTACTTTGTCTTATGGGGCTTTATACTTATTGAAAATTTCATGCTTTGTGGATAATCATAAAATGAATGTTTAATAAATTTTGGAGATTGGATCTAAGATCATGTATAAAGGCAACCTCTTGAATTGATGAAAATGATAATAGTCTGAAGTACCTGTTTATATACTTAGTTGAAACCTGTTTACATAGTTAGAGAAAATACTTAAGCAAGAGAGGAATTTGTCATTTGATAAAATGTGTTAATTAAAGCTTAATTATCCAGCTCTCAAAGTTAACAAATTAGTCCACATAGAGTGTGTTTCTCCACGAGTGACTTCTGAAAGACAGCTGCTGCCCAGGAAATCCTTCCCTATGGTGCTTCGTCCAGTTTTGGACCAGGTGCCTGGAAAACACTGTCGATAAGACTAGCTCTTGCTTGTCTCTTATGAGGCAGTGCAGTGACAAATTTGGTAGCAGTTTTAAAGCCCCCTTTTATTCTTTTTTCTTATTTTAAATTGTGTTTATAAGTGGTGGTACTAAGACAGTATACAGTTCAAATTAGGTAGACTGGAGCAATTTAACTAAGAAAATATACTACTGCATGTGTAAGCCATTTCAGCTGAGTTAGGTTGATATTCTCCTCTGCTCTTCTAACCCATATCATGATTACTTGTTTTACTTACCTTCTCACACTGATATCTTCATTTCTGCAACTATAGGAATGGCGTCCTGCAGTTGGCTAAAATACTGCACTCTGCACACATACCTCACTATTATTGAATACAGTTCTTGTTTCGGCATTTCAGGTATACTTATGAGAAACGATAGGTTCCGATTCATTTTTTTCACCAAAGCCTTTTGAAAGCCTTAGAGAACAAAGAAGTATTACTCTGTGATCTTAAACATAACAACAGGTGTCATATGTTGTATTCTCATATTGTCCCAAACACTTCAAGAAATGCCTCACATAAACTGTTTTGATCTTTACAAAAACCTGTGAAATACATATTATTACCCTCATTTTATGGATGAGGAAACTGAGGGCCATTGAAGACAAAAAGTTGCCTCAGGTCGCATAACTGGAAAAATACAGAGCCAGATTTCACCCACTTCTTTCTGCCTTCTTCCCTCTAAACAGATCAAAATAGGATGACAAAGTTAGAATGCCTTTATGAGTGGAAAAAATAACATGTTTCAGAGTTTTTTTTAAAGAAAAAACATCAATCCAGTAAATCAACAGTTTTTTTTTTCTTTTTGCAATGTGTAAGAAAGCTTTTTGTTGGGATTCTTTAAACAGTCAGTATAAATAACAGAGCTCTAGCTACATGCTTGCTGTGTTGGACAGTAAATAGCTTACTGTATTTGGAGTTGCTCTAGATTAGGAAATTAGTTAAAACTATAACAAAGAAAATTAGAGTCTGATTCCAAATACTCCAGAAATATAGGGACGGTCACCAAGAAAAGTCCCCACCTGGAGAGCTGCAGAGATGCAATGAACCAGCAAGGGGAGTTCTGCTGGGTTTGCCTTTCACCATGCCAGGGTGAATGGTTGGAAGCCGAGTAATATCACAACAGCAAAAAAGGAGAAAAAATGTTTTTGTGTCTGTTGCAAAAGGCCAGAATACCTCACATCCAGTTTGGGCCCAATTAAGTTCTCTAATTGCTGGAGACTTAACTTCTCCAGGACCACAACTGTGAATGAAACAGAAGAACGTCATTGCCTCGTGTTAGTGTTGAAGTTTCATTCAGCACACACATAGTCCATTCCATGATCCACAAAGATTTCACTGAATTACAATTCTTCTTTTTGTATCATACACACAGATATATATGCTATTGTTTATGCATTTAGTTTGAAAGATGACTTTTTTTTCCCTCAAAGCGTATTATTAACCCTCTTTGTCTGTTAGGATTGCAATAATGAAATACAGTCAAGCATCATTTAATGATGGGGATATGTTCTGAGAAATGTGTTGTTGGATGATTTTGTCATTGTGCAAACATTGTAGAGTGTACTTACACAAGCCTAGATGGTATAGCTTACTACACACTTAGGCTACATGGTATAGCCTGTTGCTCCTAGGCTACAAACCTGTAGAGCATGTTACTGTACTGAATACTGTAGACACTTTTAACACTATGGCATTTGTGAATTTAAACGTAGAAAGGCACAGTAAAAATGCAGTATAAAAAGATTTAAAATGGTGCACTTGTATAAGGCACTCGGCATGAATGGAGCTTGCAGGACTGGGAGTTGCTCTGGGTGAGCTGGTGAGTGAATGGAGAGCGAACGTGAAGGCCCAGGGCATTATGTATATAGGACTGTAGACTTTATCAGCTTGTACTCTTAGGCTACACAAAATTCATTAAAACATTTTCCTTTCTTCAATAGTAAATTAGCCTTAGCTTACTGCTACTTTTTAACTTTATAAACCTTTATATTTTTAAACTTTTTCACTCTTTCTTAATAACATTTAGCTTAAAACACAAACACATTTCACAGCTGTACAAAAAAAAATTGTTTCTTTACAACATTATTCTGTCAGCTTTTTTCTATTTCTATTTTTAAATCTTTTTTTTTTTTTTTTTTTACTTTTTAAACTTTTTTGTTAAAAACTAAGACATACTTTGGCCAGTGCCCACACAGGGTCAGGATCATCAATATCACTGACATCCTCCTCCACATCTTGTCCCACTGGAAGGTCTTCAGGGGCAATAACACACATACAGCTGTCACCTTCTATGATAACAATGCCTTCTTCTGGGATACCTCCTGAAGGACCTGCCTGAGGCTGCTTTACAGTTAACTTTTCTTAGTAGTAGAAGGAGTATTTTATCTAAAACAATGATAAATAGTATAGTAAATACATAAACCAGTATCCCAGTCATCTCTTATCAAATATTATGTACTGTACGTCATTACTGTATTGCTACACATTTATACAGCTGATAGTGCAGTGGGCTTGTTTACACCAACATCATCATGGACACATGAGGATGTTATGTCTGCTACGACACCACTAGGCAATAGGAATTAGGATTATAATCTCACAGGACCACCATTGTATATTGAGTCCATTGTTGAAATATCATTATGAGTTGCATTACTGTACCTTAAACTGAGTAATTTATGAGCAACAGAAATGTATTACTGACAGTTCTGGAGGCCGAGAAGTCCAAGATCAAGGTGCCAGCAGGTTCTGTGTCTGGTGAGGGCCCGTTCCTCATAGATGGCACCCTCTGTATGTCCTCACGTGGCAGAAAGTACAAGGGAGCTCACTGGAGCCTCTTTAATAAAGGCACTAATCGCATTCATGAGGATGAAGCCCCACTGACCTAGCCACTTCCCAAAGGCCCTACATCTTCATACTATCACATTGGATGTTAGATTCCAACATATGAACTTTTGGGAGACATCAGCATTCAGACCATGGCAATAACAAAAAGTACGTAGATTTGATGAACCTGGTATCTGTTTACTTTGTTAAATTAACAGATGAAATGTGAATGGTTTTCATAGAAGAACTAACTTCAATCTTTTATAACTTTCAGGGCCTGTAATTCAGTGTTTACAGCATTAGATCACTGTCATGAAGCCATAGAAATAACAAGCGATGACCACGTGATTCAGGTATGGAAAGAAACCACCTCTATCATTAACATTCAAAATGAACCTTTCGGGTTTAAGTCACACTTTTTATCAAGTACTTTCCCATCATCCTCATGTATCAGCACATTTTCTTAGGAGAAATAAATATCAAGCTGTGCAAAGAATACTGATAAAGAATTAGATATTCAATAAAGAACAAAAAATTATTACTTCAGATCAGAACCTGCAATTTCTTTGACAGAAATGGGGTTTAAAAAAATTTTATTTTTTTGAGACAGATTCTCACTCTGTCGCCCAGGCTGGAGTACAGTGGTAATCTTGGCTCAATATAATTTCTGCCTCTCAGGTTCAAGTGATTCTTGTGCCTCTAAGTAGCGAGGATTACAGGCATGTGCCACCACACTCAGCTAATTTTTATATTTTTATTAGAGATGGGGTTTTACCATGTTGGCCAGGCTGGTCTCAAACTCCTGACCTCAAGTGATCCACCTGCCTTGGCCTCCCAAAGTGCTGGGATTACAGGCATGAGTCACTGCACCCAGCTAGAAACAGGGTAAATTCTTTTGACCATCTGTGAAGACACTATTCACATAGAAGTAAGTCAGAATGGTACAGCAAATGCTTATAAATGTCTAGGGAACAAAATATTTTCAAAGACATTCATTTGTTTACCTGCAGTGGGTATCCTAATTATAAAGCATTCTTACATGAATGTCATCTTCCTAAGGAAATGTGTGTAGCAGAGAAACCTTTCAAGAAATGAGGTGTTCTTATTATAATTGTTGGAAAGTAATTTGTATTTGTAAAATACCCTGAAATATAGACTTTCCACGAATTGGTGCTTGCCTGCCTGCTGTTGGTTTGCAGAGTGGCATGGAGTGTGAGGAGCACTTGTCAGTGGGGCACCAAAGACAGTGGGCAACGCGCAGCGAAGCCCACAGCAGAAGCCTCACATTTGTCTGCCCTGAAATCTCCCAGTACACACATACACACCCTGTTCTCATACCAGACCAATAACATCAATAGCCCACCCTGCCTAGGCCCTGTCATCAGCACTTTCATTAGGTTGTCTCATTTCCATTCAGTAAGGGTAGGAAAGAGACATCATTACCCTATAGTGCAGATGAGGAAACTGAGTCCCAACAAGGTCAAGGAACTTATCCAAGGAAAGCCTTAGTAATAAATATCAGAACTAAAATATATAGTCATGTCTCCAAAGCCTTCCTACCTGGTTTCCTGTTTAGCTGTATTGTTAGAATATGTTTTCTGGCTGCCCCTTGAAATGTATCTGAAGGCGTCCTCACGTTGCTGGCTATTAGTGGCCCACCTGCCCACAGGTCTGCCTCTTGGACCTCAAAGAGAGCCAGACGTGTTTCTGTTACAGACCAAGCACAAAAATCCCACATCTCCCCCACTTATACCCAGATTTGGACAATCAGTTCTATTCATGAAGCACATTTTCTTTGCACCTCCCTGTTTTGCAGTGTGCAGCTGGATTTGATTTCAGAAATGAGGAGAAGGGGCTCCCTGCCCACTAGCTGCCCCTTCACCTGTAATCTAACAAATGACTTCTAGAATAGGGAACAGAGTCTTTCATTCTCCAGTTATCAATCGGTAGTTAGAAAACCTGTATCCTTGGGAGAGGTAATATTGTGATGGTGTCGCATTATGATATTAATCATCTCCCAGCCTTTGCCATAAACAGGAAGAAACAGGAGCATGAGGCCAGTATAATAGATGCCTGTAAAGGAGAGGTGGAAGGAGAGTCAGTGCCTTTAAAGGGAAACTTGGATTCTGAAAGAAGACCTTACAGCTTTTTTCTCAGGGAACCTTTTCATCCTCCTTTAGAAAAATGTACCAGCAATCTGTAGTATGGAACTTAAAACAAGAGGAAGGAGGAAGGAGCTGAATAGAGGATGTTATATGTATGGTGAAATTACCTATGTGCTATAAATTTTGAGGATGTCATCATTGGATGGGATAGTTAATATATGTTCTTACTTGATATCAGCATCCTTTTCAGGGCACTCCAATCAAATAGTTAGATGCCTTTTTGAATACAAATCTTCAGAGGTCAAGTAGCAGCACTTAAAATTTAGAAGCAATATCTACCTATCTGTGTGTGTCTATCCATCTGTTATCTATCCACCCATCCATTCCTCCCTCCTTTCCTTCCTGTCTTCCTCCCTCCATGCCCCCATCTATCTAGACTCTCTATATATTTGCTTTAAAACACTTGTTACTTGCCATATACTAGGCTCAGTTCTAAGCATTTTACACATACTCATTTATTTCTTAAAGCAATCCTATGAGTCAGGTATCACTATTGTACTCATTTTGCAGATGAGGAAACTGAGGACCAGGGAAGTTAAGTAATTTGTCCATGGTTTTGTAGCTGGTAATTGGCAGAGCCAGGATTTGAACTTGGGTGCCTTGGCTCCAGAATCCATATCTGGGAGTACCTGCTGCATTCTGAGGTTTCAGGAACCCTGGTGTGAAAGAAGGGCCATGACTTCTATCCAAATTTACAACTTAATAGGGAAGGCAGAATGAACACACATGAAAAGGTATGAGAATATAGCTAACAAATAAAGAAAATAATATAGTCTCTAATATTTTCTATTCATTCATCAGATAGTTACTAAACAGTCCTGAGTATCCAAAGATCAATTCAAAATAGCCTTTGCTCTTGAGGAGTTGCATGTCCACTGGGAGAGAGAGATAAACAAAAATTTAAATTCGGTGTAATAAGTCACTGAAAGTCTGCACAGGCATCAGTGGCAGCTCTTGGGAGTGGACTAGGTAGGGGAGTCAGGGAAGGCTTCCTGAAAGAGAAGAGGGATAAATTGGAGTTGGAGAGGGAAAGAGTCAGGGAAGGGTATTATAAGCAGAGCGAGCACGTGGGGAAAGGCCCGGAGGTGAGAGAGACGTGCAGACAGCTCAGCAGCCTGCAGGGGTGGCCCAGGGAGGTGTGAGGCTGGCGTTGTGAGCAGAGGCCACGCTGTAAGTGATGCCCTTCGCTGCCTAGGGAGGGCCCTGATTACTACATGTCAGTGATGGGGCCAGGAGGGGGTCTGGAGATCCACGAAGACAATATCAGGCCCCCTCCTCTTCAGTCACCCACCAAAGGCCTGATGACCAGAGCATCTTCCAAACCCCTTCAACTCTCAGGGTTGATCGTGTTAATAGAAGCTGTGTCTCCCGGGGAACAGCTCCCCAAGTGTCCCTGCGCCACCCCGTTCATGACTGCTGCCATCGCAGTTGAGGGCAAGAGTGATTACAGTTGGTTCGAACATCTCCGAAGCAGCAGATGGATGCAATTTAAGCCCAAAGAAATTCATGACCCAGATGCAGTCTGTTTACATTTTCCCGACATTCTTCACCGCTTGTCTCTCTCCACTCAGCCCCCATCTGTGATCTTTGAAAAGAAATCAGAGGGTGGGACAGGACCTGGGAGTCATCTAGGGTCATGGCTCTAAATTCCAGGACCCCAGGCAGAATTTTGAAAAGAAACCTCTGAGTCTGCTGGCCCTAGAATCTGCCGAGGGGAGCTTCCCACCTGCCTGAGCCCAGCACTGAAAGGGCTGCCTCCTGCCCAAGCCATTTAACTGAATTTATTGTTCTGATTCTACTGGTAGTGGCCCCAAACTGTAGCAAACATTGATCAATAGGTAGTGGCAATTGGAAAGGAGACATGAGAAATCCAGTTGCAGAGATGTGCATAATACAAGGCGCCACTGTTGAATGGAGTTCTTATTTGTTCGTTTGTTTGTAAGAGACAGGGTCTTGCTATGTTGCCTGGGCTGGAGTGCAACGGTGCAATCATAGCTCACTGCAGCCTCAAGCTCCCAGGCTCCAGTGATCCTTCTGCCTCAGCCTCCTGAATAGCAGGGACTACAGGTGTGTGCCACAACACCTGGCTAATTTTTTTATTTTTGTGGAGGTGGAGTCTAGCTGTGTTTTCCAGACTGGTCTTGAACTCTTGGGCTCAACTGATCCTTCTGCCTCAGCTTCCCAAAGTGCTGGAATTGAATTACAGGCATAAGCCACTGTGCCCAGCCTGAAACTTTTTTTTTTTTTTAACTACAAACATATGGACCCAGTCCTAATTTATTTTTATTTCCTTTTTTGTCTGAGTTTTTCCTTATTCATGGGGCAGTAGGTGGTGAAAGAGTTCCCCAAGAGGCTGGTACTGCTAGATGAGGGCTTCCTGTTTTTTTCCTGCTGAAGTTTCTTCTGATTTCCTGTAGGGGATCAGGATGGCAGTTGAATGAATAAATTGCTGCCAAGAAAGAGGGAACTCCTCCAGGAAGGGTCTGGGGATGGAGAGGGGCAGCAGCACCTGGCCAGCTAACTGCATTAGAGAATGTTTGCCCTGGGAACTTCTTGCTTGATATTCCTCTGGGTCCCAACAAGTCTTCCTACGGGGCACACAGACATTTCATGAACTCTGTCTTGTGTCCCCGCACTGATCTGTACCCACCTCCCATTAACAGTATGTCAACCCAGCCTTCGAAAGGATGATGGGCTACCACAAAGGTGAGCTCCTGGGAAAAGAACTCGCTGATCTGCCCAAAAGCGATAAGAACCGGGCAGACCTTCTCGACACCATCAATACATGCATCAAGAAGGGAAAGGTGGGTTACATCAGCAAAACCAGTCCACAAACCCTCTCCCCAATGTACTTTTTTTCTGTGAGTTTTAGAATTTCATCTTTAAGATTAGCTTCTTTAATAATGTCATAATTAAGTGAAAGATCTTTTATGTTTGCAAAATGAGTTCATTTTTGAGTTAACTTTGGAGCTCAGTGAATCTGGTGCTTATCATTATGGTACAGAATCTGGTGATTTTGTGTGAAAACATTTCATCCTGTGCATGAATATATCCCATCTGCCATTGCTGGAATATTGTGGGTATCTCTGAGCAGAGTTCCACCCAGAGAGCTGTTAGTGTTTTTTCAGTTTATCCAGTGTTTGGGGGACTAGACATATTTAATACCAGTATTTATAGGTAAGCCAGGTTTTTTCCCAGTTTTCCTTTTCTGTTCTCTGATCACTGTTCAACATACATTTGTAGCTTCCTCCTCCCAGCTGCACCTGTTCCTCCAGTGGCTTCCCCTTCATCTGGGTAGATGAAGGTAATGATGGAAGTCCGAGAGGAATTTTCCCTGAAGCCCTGTCCTCCTGTGGAGCACTGCCTCTCATCGCTGGAACTGCCTGTGCATTTTCTGTTAAGCATTCAGAATGCTTCTTCACATACAATTTCTTTCATCTTCCTTTCTGTGATGTGAAGTAGTTAGATAAGCCCTGTATCCATTTAATAGAGGGAGCATTTTAGAGGGATAAGATAAATTTGGATTATAGATGATGATCAAAATGTTTTTTTTAATTGAGGCAATGAGACCGAAAAGGAAAGAAGATGTTGTTAACTATTCCAAAAATTGTTGCCAAAAGAATATAGCCACACATACCAAGGTGCATACCAATTAGCCACCTTATGTGATAGAGGGGGCAAGAAATGGCTGCAGGGAATCTCAGTTTCTGATTAGCCAAACCTCCCACGTTCAGAGAACAGGAACCTTTACTCTCCCCTTGGCCTCTTTCATGGAAACTATGAGGAGCCAGACTAACCCCTGAGAAGCCTTGGCTGGGGGGCCTATAGGATGTTAGGAAGATGATGGGCTTCAGCGAGTGTTAAATAGACATGAATTTATATGCAGATTTTCTGCATCCTAATGTGGGCAAGTTACCTAGACTCTCTGAGCCTCAGTTTACCCATCTGTAAATTTAGTATGATAATGCCAAGTTCATAGATTGCTGTGAAGATTTTGAGAGAGACCGCCGAAGAATCCCTTGACCTGGTGCCACAGCAGCCATGGGGCTGAGAGCAGAATTCCACCCACAGGTCAAGTGTCCTGGAAGCTGGGACAGACAGCCTGGTGGTGGATATGTGGATCTGTGGTCTTGTCTTCACACATGGGGCCACATCAGCATTGCATTGGGTACAACAATACAGCAGGCATTGGGAAATGTAATGAAAGCATGTGGGAACGTTCCTTCTCAGCCTTCTGAGACCCTCTGCAGGAGCAGCTGTCATCCTTGACTGAAGGATTTTAAGAGCTCTCTTTGTCCATGTAGGAGTGGCAGGGCGTTTACTATGCCAGACGGAAATCCGGGGACAGCATCCAACAGCACGTGAAGATCACCCCAGTGATTGGCCAAGGAGGGTGAGAGCAAACTGTTCAACTCTTTTAGCTGAAGATAAAGACTCAAGGCCCTCATGGGCATTGGGCTTGCAATGCCTGTATGAGCCTTACATCCACAAATGCAGTAGGATTGAGCTGAATGTAGTATAGACCGAGGGCGCTTCCACTCAGCCAGCAGCAACCCCCCAAACATGGTTTTCCATGTCTTTTATGAAGCATCACCCCAACCTCCCACCTCTACCTGATCACCTATGCCTTCTGTCATTCCCAGTGTGCTCTAAAGGGGCTTGATTTCTGGGCTTCCCTTTCCCCATAACAACAATGATCTCCTGCCGGTGCTCTCTGGCCTCTGCACTCAGTGCATAGGAAGCCAACCTTTCTCCTGCTTGAGGCCCTCGCTCCATGCTGGTTCCTCCAGGCCGGTTCTGGGCTTGTTCCTTGGAGGCCCACTGTTTATGGAGAGAAAGGTGTGTCTGACCAGGAGCTGAGGGCATCTCAATCCACTCAATCTCAGATTACCAGAGAAGCCTCTCTCTTTTGTGGAGAGATAAGAAAAACATGCAATTCCTCTTCCTTCCTCCAGTTAAATTTTGTGGGATTTACAAAGCCAAACAGGACCCCCTAACCATACATCATGGTGAGCCATGGGGATCCAGCCTGAAGGTCAACACCAGGTTCACAGCTTGGGTGTATAAGGAACACAACATTGTGTGACATGTCAGAAAAAGATGAGGCCACAGTCATCCTGCCAGTAACTGGAACAGGAGCCCCACCTGTGACTCTTAGGACTACCTGAGTTCCTTGCAAATTGTTGCATGAATAGAAAACGAGATATTTCATAAAATCAGGCAGGTATTTCTAATAGCTTGTTTCCCCTCCAATTTTGGTTAGTTTCAAAATTGCTCTCCCATCAATTCAGGCTACGTCCTATCAATACCACCTGGTATTTCATGCCATTTTGTAATTCACAGCTCCCTTTTTGCTTCACTCTGGATGATGGGGGCACTGACAGGCCCCTGACCAAGGTTGTGAGCTGGAGAGAGGCTGCCCCTCGGCCCTCCTCCTGAGCAGCCCGGCCTCAGCGTGGCCATTCTCACCCACAGGCGGTGCTGAGAGCCGTGGGGTGGAGATGATGCCCATGGCTGTCATGTTGTTTTTATCCTCATCCTTATATCATCTCCTCAGAAAATCAAAGCTAAGAATCCCCTTTTGTGTGTGTGACCAGAATCATTAGGCAACCAAAGCAGAGGAGACATGCTATTGCCTGGTAATTTCCATCAGAATACATTTTTCTGGTCTCTCTGATTTTACAGATAAGAAAAAGAAGTTCTTTTGTCCAGACACAATTTCCAGTGTTATTTTCCCTGTAATTGTAGGCAGCGAGCTATCAGAGGCAATTCTTATTAAAAGTAGGGAAATTTTACCTCTTCCTAGTTGAGTGAAGTTTATTACAGGGTAACCAGTATTTTATATTTTTATATCCTCTTTTCAGAGGCCTACAGAGAAAAGTGAACCAGGTAAAGAGAGAGAGAGTGGGATACCCCACGGGCTTCTGGGGGCAGAAAACCTAATGTAACTCTCTGGATTTCATGGCTTTACTCTCAGTAAAATATTGACTGCGAGCTGATTTTTGCATGGGGCTGAGGCACCTGTAGTCTTTTGCCCAGTTGTCCTTGTGACCATGATAAAGAGTGAGACTACCCACTGAGTTTCAGGACCCAGTCCATGACCTTGAAATGAGAGGATTTTTATCTGCCTGAAAAGTGCCATTATTGTGACAATTATAGTGTGAAAGAATACGGGATATTTAATATAAAAACAGCAGCCATGAAATGTGGTCATTGTCCAAATGAATCTTTTGTAGCTATGCAATTATTAGTGTCAGCAGAATTAAAACTAATTTATTTGTAGCAGCATTTTATGTTATCAACTGAAGATATCTAGGAACCAAACTTTAGGAGTCAGTTAGAAAATGAGATACCCATTAGGGAAGTGTTTCTGAGCCCGCTAGGATGTATAGAGGAGGCCCAGTTTCCAAAGGCGTGTGTGGGCTCTGTGTGAAAACTGTGTTTTCTGTAGATTGAGTCTTGCTTGAATTTTAAAGCTGCCCTAGGATGAACCCTGGAGTTTAGCTTTAAGAAGTCTGTTGACGTTTTTATTTGCTGATTTGTTGAATCATCTCATATCTGACTCACTAATAACTGATTATTTGTTATTAGGAAAATTAGGCATTTTGTCTCCCTCAAGAAACTGTGTTGTACCACTGACAATAATAAGCAGGTATGGTATCAGCTCACTTCGTTTGCTCTGTCTGTTTGGCCATGCGTCCCCTCTGTTCTCTGCTTGTCTCACCACTGTTCTCTGCTTGTCTTTCTCCATGTCTAATTGTAGCTGCCAATTAAGCATATTTATGGGAAAATTTGGTTCCTCTGACAAATTTTTTTATTTCCCAGCAAGCCTGTATCACTTTATTTGTAGTGCACATCGGTTATGATTTAGCTTGTGGCTGAGGAACTCTCTAGACTAATATATGAAGGCATAAAATTCTTCCTCCAAATAAAAAATGTTCTATTTTTATCTTAATTTCTTAATCAGTTGGAAAGTATATATCCATTTGAGCATTGCACCCCTACAAATTCATATCAAAAACAAGAATCATTCCAAATTAGTACTGCGATTTTTTCTTACCCTTACATCATACAGAACAATACATCTGAATGTTATCATCTGCAGTAACAGAATTTTAAGAAGCCACTATATTTAAGAACTTTTTAAGGTAATTTTGTAATGGAGGGCAACATTGGTGTAGGTATTTTTTCTATTTGATTAGTACTTTTACTACTGGATTATGTGTATTTTCACTTCATGCACTGTAATTTGTAGATTAACAATTATACAACAAACATAATTATCAGTGACCTATTTTTGAAAACTTACAACATGTGGTCTTTGATTTTTATGAAGATTTTAAAGAGGGACAGTATCTCTAAAGGATTTCAAGGGCTTCTGTGGCATAATCCATTTTAGTAGAGGATGGCAGAGATGTGTGAAGTGCTGGATGAGAAGGTGAAGCCCAGCCAGGCCTGGAGATCAACTGGAACCAGCAGGACGTGAGTAGACAGTGGGGTGAGCCCAGTGAGCCCGTGAGGGTCTTCAGTCGGTTGTCTCAGGATATCAAAGTGGTCCGTGTCCATGTGCTCCTTTATAAGATATAGTTTGAGATAAAGTCCTTCCTCCAGCACTGAGAATCTCATCTGAAATCAGGACGTTTTCACATAATACCATGAAGTCATGCAAGAGGCAAGTCCTTGGTAAAGGAAAAGAATGGCCTTTCATAGGGAAAAAAAAGGGTTCCAACAGACATTTTGCTACATACCAGGAGAAAGAATGAGTTCTTCATAAGAGCTGACACAGGGAGAAAGAGAGGGACAGGACACCTGGTGTCTCTTTCGAGACAAACTTCTGAACACAAGCAGTGCAGACCAACATTTCTTGGCTGTGGATCCACAGTAGGGGACACAGGTCCACTGGGGCTCATTCATTCTCATGCCAGAAATTGACCAAGCACAGTTCATGTCCAGTTCATGCCTTTCCCCCACCAACTCAGCCTTGCTCCTCTTCCTTACCCTCTTTCTCACTTAATGACAGGGACCCCTACTCTCCGTGTCACCAGTCTCCCTGCAACTCCATGTGCCCAAGTCCTACCAGTCCTTCATGACCCAGTGCAAGCAACATTAAGTATCACCTTCTTCCTGAAGGCCCCTGAGGTACCCTCTTTGCTTTGTATCACCCCCCAACCACCACCATCATCTTCACAGCTATTTGTGTGCTAAGCTGCCCTCTCCCCTCTAGCAGGGCCACTGGTCTGTGCTGTCCTTGTGTGCCCACACTGCCTGGCATGTAGTAGGCCCTCAAGCTGGTGGCTAGCGTTAATGAAACTGAATGTCTCAGTCCTGGCCTCCTGCCAGCTGTAAAGCCCTCCTGCCTCACAGGGAGAGCAGGCAAGCCCTTAGCACAGGACTTTAGGATGCAGGGGTAGGGGGCCACCTGCTTTTTTTCTGAGGCTCTAAATAGAAACGCCTTTACTCCCATGAATTAGCTGCTGCTCCTAGAAAAGAGGAAATGCAGAGCTCAGATACCCTGAGCCATTGACGTCACCTAATGGTACTGCACAGGCCTAGAGAGACATTTAGATTTTCTAATAACAAAGCATTTTTATACCTCTGGCTGGCTACGGTGTTTTTCCTCTTCATCGAAGGAGGCTGCAGCGAATGGCAAGGGGATCTGTGCTGGGGAGGGCTCCTGTCTGCAGGCGGTTCCGGTGGTGCGGTTTTCTGGGGTTTAGCCCTGATGTCAAAATCGGCCCATGGGTTTGCATTTTAACAAGGTGTGATGTGGTGAGCCAGGCTGCTGTCTCCTGGTAGGGCTTGCCGTCAGCAAAGATCCCTTTTCCTGTATGAGCCCTGTAGCTTTTTGCCAAGAGGCTGGAAATGCTCAGTGAGGTTTGTCTGTTGTCTTCCTTTCCTCTGCACACACACTTTATCCCCAAATATGTGTTAAACATCTGTTCTGTGCTGGCACCAGGGACACAATGCATCTGCCCCCAATGTCAGGGAGGCCACAGACAGGTAAACAGAATAAATAGAATGCAGCACAGAGGAAATGTGAATCAAGCACTGGAGAAGCTCAAAACCCAGGACCTAAGGAGACTGTCTGGGATTTTTAGCTATTGTCTAAAATAGGGTCTAAGAAACTAGAGCCTGCAGGCCAAATATGGCCTGTTCTGTAAATAAAGTTTTATTGGAACACAGCCACACTCTCTTGTGTGTTGCACCTCTGGCTGTTTTCATACTATGGTGGCAGAGCTGAGGCCATGTGGCCTGCAGAGCCTAAATATTTACCCTCTGGTCCTGCACAGAAAAAGGTTGCTGACTTCATTTATTGAAGATAATTTTCTTTCTTGGATGTTCCATTTTCTTAGGCCAGCAACAGTCTGCCCTGACCTCCCAGAAGTACCCCTTCTCCCCTTCATACACTTCTTTGGGCACCTTTTGCCTTGAGGCCAGCCTCTGCGTCCTGTCTCAAAGCCTATCTCAGCCCCTCCATACTGGTGCGGACACGAGAACCTAGGTCCCCTAAGGCTTTTTCCTTTTCACAAGGACAAAATCCAAATGCAAATTCATGGCTCAAACTTCAGAATTTCAAGGATCTGCAACCATGGTCCAAGAGTCATATTTGCATAGGGAAAAAAGGAGGCAGTTAGGGCCCTGACATTATATCAGCTCTTGTGTCTTGTTTTGTTTTGTTTTGTTTTGTTTGAGACAGAGTCTCACTCTGTTGCCCAGGCTGGAATGCAGTAGCACGATCTCAGCTCACTGCAACCTCTGCCTCCCGGGTTCAAGCGATTCTCCTGCCTCAGCCTCCCGAGTAACTGGGATTATAGGTTTGCACCACAATGCCTGGCTAATTTTTGTATTTTTTGTGGAGCTGGGGTTTCACCATGTTGGCCAGGCTGGTCTTGAACTCCTGACCTCAGGTGATCCACCTGCCTTAGCCTCCCGAAGTGCTGGGATTACAGGTGTGAGCCAATGCACCCAGCCATCAGCTCTTATTCTTTTTACAATTTAATGAGGCTACTAGAAGTTTTAAATTACATATGTGGTTTGCATGTGTGGCTTACACAGTATTTTTATTGGACAGACCTGGTCCGGACTTTCCCTCCCCTGCCAAATCCTATCACAGATTCACCTCACTTGCCCTTTTGCAGGTGACGGGATGCTAATGAGCTACAGACATCCTCTCGTTTCTAGCAATGAGTCAGCTCCAGACTCACTGAGCCTCCAGGAAAAGATGCTGTAACCAGTTTCCCAGGCCCCTAGGAGGCTTTTACCCTCACTAGAGGACATTCTGATGGGTGCTTAAGCAAACCTATAGAGAATGTCTTTGCAGGGAGATGCAGGGCCCCTTTCAATCGTTCTCAAACTGCTGCAGAAAGTTAGGTCTCACTTTCTAGAGCTTGGTGGACAGTGGGGAGTACCATGCCCTACTGAGTGTACTCAGGCAAGGGGACACCACAGCCCTCAGAAAACTGAGCAGAAGTGGGATGCATGGGAGCCAGTGAGGGCCAGTGGACAGTTAGGCACAGTCATCATCCCTGAGTTGTCTGGGCAGCAAAGTGGGGAAGGCTTATTCTCAAAGAGGCCATACATGCTTAGAAACCCTTTAGCCATGGGTTGAGATGGTGGGTTAAAGGAGATGGTCAGCCTCCCCTAATTAAAATGACCTCCTGCCCTTTTGTGGGAACAGAGCAAAGCTACCAGTTGACAGCTAGTAAGATTTTTTTTCCTGGCACAGACTGGCTTCACCAGCGTGTCATGGAGGAGACTGCCCCACAGTTCTCACCAGCCTCTAGGACCTTCTCTCCAAGCCCAGCAGGTCCTGGATCGTGGGCCTTGTCTGAGATGTGTGCAGTCTGAGTGTGACCAACAGGCTGCTCCACCAAGCACCCTTGGTCGATTTCTTTCTTGCCTCGCAGGACTGTGCTCACAGCCCCCTGAACCCACAAGGACCCAGGGACTCAAGGACTCTGTAGTTGCTTGTGCCCAGTAGTACAAGAAAGAGGCAGCCTGATGCCATCTTTCTTTTCTTCCTCCCTCTTTTGCCTTCTCTCTTTTATCCACACTCTACCTTCAGTCACCTTCTGTAGGCCTCCAGACAGTCCATAGATTTTCCCATCCAGTCCTTACACCTTCATGGACCATCCTCTCGATGGGTTTCTGCTGCCTACCACCCTTGGTGGCCCATTCCGGTTCCCACCCCCAGGCTGGCCTTCTCTTGGGTGTGTCCTTGGCCTTCACTGCCCCCATGCCTTTACTGTCCCCACATTTGCCCATTTCTGTTTCTCTCGCCCCTTACCTTTCTAGGGGTGGTGTGGCCAATGGGCCTTCTCATGATTTGGGGCCTTCTCCTCCAGCTTCTGGCAAACCATGATCCTTAGCACTAACAGAGTCTAATATCTCATGGCATTCTCAGCAGAACTGAGAGAAGAGGGTGGCGGGGCTTCTGTTCATTGCTAAGTAGTGATAAAAACAAAATTTCAATTTGTCCGAAATTCCCAGTACTTGGCTCTTTTACATGCTTTTAAATGGTGTGGACGTTTTGTTGCTTCCCTGTCCTTTAGGACTCAACTCAGCTTCTCCTCCCTCCAAGAAATCTTCCAAACCTTTCAGCCCATGTCTCTACCCTGCATAGAGGGAGCAGGGACACTTTTTGTCTGCACCACCCATTGGATCATTAATCTTATGCTACTTTGGGTGAGTTCTCGCCTTAGGGCGGGGACTGTGGGTTATGCCTTTTCATACTTGCTACTATGTATGCCCCATAGACATCAGGAAATTATTTTGAAAACTAGTTTTTACTCCTTAACACAATAACCTTTGGATGGCATAGGAAATTAAAGATGCAGCTTCTGTCTTATCCCGAATTCTTATTCCATGTAGAGTTGATCTATATGTAGCCAATACATGTCTCACATGGTGTTACAAAGAATAGTTTCTGTACTCTTCCAAGGCACACATCCAAGTGTGACTTCTTTTTTTAAAAATTGGAGAAAAAGGCTACTGCAACTGAAAACATGACTGCAGTTATCTCTAAAAGCAGCTAGTCACAGAAATATATTTTATGTAATTGGAATATTACTATGATACAGACTTTGTACATGTGCACCTTATTTGTGTGCCCCAAAATATTTATTGACATATTTGGTAAAGCCACAAGGTAAACAAAATTATCCAAATTTTTCCATTTAGCTTTAGTACATATTTACAAGAATCTATTTAGAGAAAGGCCTCCGATGTTGCGAAACCACATTTTTTTTTCCTGAGAAACCACGTTTGGAACAGCCAAACCCTGAGCAGACATGAATGGAATACCTGCCACACGTCAGGGACTGTGGGAGGCTCTGAGGGCACAAGATAAGCAGGGGCTTGCAGCAGGGAGGAGGGGACAGGGGTGGGGGTATTGAGAATCCAGCTGTAGGATTGTGTGCTTGAGAAGTCTTGGCTCAGAGGAGGGAGAGACCACTTCACGCCTGGTGGTGATGGTGGCTGCTGGAGGTGATCATGCCAGGCTCTGTGAAGTTCCAGAGCATCTGAAGCTGAGAGGGGGCTCTCTTGGCTTGCGAGGGAAAGGGTAAACCTAGAACATTCTGGGCATGTGCACCTACACTGAGCATGATGTGAGAGGAGGCTGCCTAGTTTCAGGTAGACACAGGTGCCCTTTGTCCTGGCAGAGAAGCTTACCCTCATGGCCTGCAGGACAGCAACCCGGGGGGATGTCTGCCCTGCATGGATGGGGTTTCTTTGACCCGTCTGTTCTCTCATTCTGTCCTCTCTGCTACATCAAGGATGTTTATAAGACAATGGATGTTTGTTTATAAGGTATCCCTGTGGTGGGGATAAGTGGGAGGTGGAGGATGGGAAAATCAGAGGGGAAGAAGCTCTAGGTCTGAGCTGGAAATAAAGTGTCTCTTTGTGTGAGACCGGTAATGCCTGCTCACCAGTATTAACCAGCTTCAGCAGGGATACCCCCACCCCACCTCACCCTTAGCCGAGCCTCAGTCCTGGAGGCCTAGACATAGAGAAAAAATAATTTGACTTAAGAAAAGTAAGATAGCATGCCAGGTGTGGTGGCTCACGCCTATAATCCCAGCACTTTGGGAGGCCAGGGCGGGCAGATCACGAGGTCAGGAGTTCGAGACCAGCCTGACCAACATGGTAAAACCCTGTCTCCATGAAAAATACAAAAATTAGCCAGGCGTGGTGGCGGGCACCTGTAATCCCAGCTACTTGGGAGGCTGAGGCAGGAGAATTGCTTGAACCCGGGAGGCGGAGGTTGTAGCGAGCCAAGATCATGCTGTTGCACTCCAGCCTGGGTGACACAGCGAGACTCCGTCTCAAAAAAAAAAAAAAGAAAAGGAAAGTATGATAGGTTTGGTAATGAGTGATGAACAGACATAGCTGAGCTATTTCTTAAAAATTAATGTTATCTATTCATCTCTAATGCATTGAAGACCGCTAGGATTTAAAGAGGAGTATTATGTTGGCCTTTGAGAGGAGGGTTTTTTCCCCATAAGTTTAACTAAAATTCCAAAGGTTGCACTTCTACATGACTTGTGTCATTCTGACTATTACAAGATTCTGCTCACTCCGGAGGCTTGTACTAATTAAGCCCAAGAGACTTACAGTACCTTAGGCCTGACTTCCATTAAAGTTTTACTTATGTACCAATTTTTAGGTCACTTATGGGTGTTAGCACTCTATGGAAATTTTTTTTTCCAAAGCAACAGTTGGTGGCTGACTTTTCAGAAGGAATTATTCACCTCACATGAAGGAATCAGTTTCTGGCATTTTGCTCAACCTAAATCATCCATTCAGTGAGCGTGCAGTGCCTGCTGGCACTTGGCTCAGTGGAAGATACAGGATGGATGAGACTGAAGTCACTCCTTGCATATGCTCTCACTAGAATAGAATCCCTGGCTTGGCTAATGGGACCCCCATTTACCCAGTCACCCCCATCCTAACCTGGGAACCACCTTTAGCATCCTTGCTTTCCTGAGCCCACTGCATGCATCCTAGAAGCCACTTAGTTCCAAAGATGATGTCTTCGTAACAATCCTTGACTCCATGCCCACTTCCCCACCCCACCACCACTTCCTTCAAGCCATTATGACCTCTCATCCTACAGAGCCTCATGACTGCTCCCTCTGCCTCCTTGTAATGTGTGCTGGAGCCAGTTCGTACCGACTTGTGAAAACTGATTGTTTAATTTTCTGGAATTTTGTGATTTAGTGTTAAACCGGCCATTATTAAAAATTAAATTATATAAGCATGCATTTAAGCAAATTTTATTTGTAAGAAGTAATAAGTATTTACAATCCATCCCTTCCCAAGCACATAACTATATTTTACTATCATATGTGCTCTTGACATTTGTACGTCTGTTTTATCTGTATTATGGAAATGCCAGACAAAGCTGTGCCCTGCACACATCTTCCCATTTCCACGTCCGGTGACATCATTCTGGCAGCTTTAAACAGCCATGAAGGGAGTATTTTTAGATCAAGAAAATTGGCAAACTCTACAAATCAGGACTTTTTTTTTATTGATTTTTCTAGACTTAAAAAAAAGATGAAGAAAATGTTAGTAATACAGGATAAACTTAAATGTATATCATGTCTATAGTAGTTTCATTGTGAATAACACAAAAATATCAAGAATGATTCCCCCAGTATTTACAAACTATTATTTGATTCAACAAAGAAGTTCCTCACGTCACTGACAAATGAGTGAAATTTCTATGTACATCTTAATTATTTGCCTTTCATCTTACTTTTTTTTTTTTTGAGATGGAGTCTCGCTCTGTTGCCCAGGCTGGACTGCAGTGGCACGATCTCGGCTCACTGCAAGCTCCGCCTCCCAGGTTCACGCCGTTCTTCTGCCTCAGCCTCCAAAGTAGCTGGGACTACAGGCGCCTGCTACCTCACCCGGCTAATTTTTTGTGTTTTTGGTAGAGATGGGGTTTCACCATGTTGGCCAGGATGGTCTCGATCTCCTGACCTTGTGATCCACCCGCCTCGGCGTCCCAAAGTGCTGGGATTACAGGCGCGAGCCACCATGCCCGGCCCTCATCTTACTTTTTGATGTAAATGAAAATATCAACTAACATTTATGCCAAGACTCCACTCATTCATTAACTGTAACCATAAATTGGCTGCTGATACAAGAGGTCAAAAAAAAAAAAAAAAGATTGCTGATCAAATCCCAGCAAAAGCATTTTGTGGGAATCCACTGGCTGCATAGACTCTACAACCAAGAGTGCCTTATATTTGAATATTGTTTTGAAATTGTGTGTTATACATTCTTTGTATTAGGGATTGAGAAATTTCTTTTTTTTTTCTTTTTTTTTTTTTTGAGACGGAGTCTCACTCTGTCACTGGAGCGCAGTGGCGCGATCTCGGCTCACTGCAAGCTCCGCCTCCCGGGTTCACGCCATTCTCCTGCCTCAGCCTCCCGAGTAGCTGGGACTACAGGCGCCTGCCACCACGCCCGGCTAATTTTTTTTTGTATTTTTAGTAGAGACGGAGTTTCACCATGTTAGCCAGGATGGTCTCGATCTCCTGACCTCGTGATCCACCCGCCTCGGCCTCCCAAACTGCTGGGATTACAGGCGTCAGCCACTGCGCCCGGCCGGGAAATTTATTTCTTAAAGGGCCAGATAGTAAACATTAGGCCTTATGGTCTCTGTCAAACTACTTAGCTCAACTCTGCCATTGTAGTGGGAAAGCAGCCATAGATGATATATAAATGATGGGCAAGGCTATGTTCTAGTGAAATTGTATTTACAGAAACAGGTGGCCGGTTCATACCAACTTGTGAAAACTGATTGTTTAATTTTTTGGAATTTTGTGATTCAGTTGTTAAACCAGCCGTTATTAAAAATTAAATTACATAAACATGCAATTAAGCAAATGTTATGTTTAAGAAGTAATAAGAACAGCCCATCCCTTCCCAAGGACATTACTATGGTTCACTATCATGTCAGTAATGTCAAGAGAATACATGATGGTAAGCTATAGTAATGTGCTATGTGGCCATATGCTAAATTATGGCCTGGGCCATAATTTCCTGACCTCCGCTTTATATCAGTAAAATGTATATTAAACTTATGTTCAGCTATCGTTGCTTTTTCAGCAAGCTGGTGGTTAAACCCTTAGCAGCACACTGTTGACTACTATCCCATCTGGTCCCCAGTCCTCATTCTGAAGGGCTCAGTGGTGGTTCCTCATCACTGACTAAACCGTCATCAGGCATCTTTGAGGAGCACACTCCTGCCTTCCTGCCCCGCTTTCCCTGCCACCTTCCCAAGCCACACTAGGCTGTTTGTCGTTCTCTGGACATGCCAGGCTTGGCCATGCCTCTGTGTGTCGCTCCCTCTGTCTAGCGTGCTCTTCCTTCCTCCTGTCCTCCTGGACAACTCTTGGTCCCCTGACCCAGGTCAGGAGCACCCTCTGTGACTGCCCCCGGCCACCTCTCTCCTCCTCCCCACTGTGGAGTGGATTTGGCACTGACCACACTATCACTGCTCAGCCTGACCAGACCCTCCAGGGTAGCATCATGTCTTGGTCCCTGTGTCCCCATCTCCCACTTATGCTGCTGAATGCACTTAGTAAAGATTTGATCAGTGGAGCTTATGGAAGAGCCTATGTTTTAATAATCCAAGTAAGATGTCTTTCGTGTTGATACTTTGTATCTGTTACTCTGCAAGTGCATTTCATACATTAACTCCTGCAATCCTTACCACACCTCTAGGAGGGAGATACTAGGCTCCCCTTTCTACAGATGAGGAAACTGAGGCTTGAAGTGGTCAAGAAACCTGTCCAGGTTTCACATGGGATGCGTGTGGCAGAACCAGGATTGTAACCCTAAAGGAGTTAGCAATATGGAAATAAAGGAAGCACAAGTGTATCTTAGGAGAATTCATAAGAGAAAGGCTTCCCTTGCTTGGGAAGTGAGGGGATGACTTCATGGAGGAGGTGTTGACTGACGTGGGTTTGAGCAGTGGATAGAATATGTCATTGTAGGCCGGGTGCGGTGGCTCATGCCTGTAATCCCAGCATTTTGGGAGGCCGAGGTGGGCGGATCATGAGGTCAGGAGTTTGAGACCAGCCTGGCCAACATGGTGAAACCCCATCTCTACCAAAAGTACAAAAAGTAGCTGGGCATGGTGGTGGGTGCCTGTAATCCCAGCTTCTCAGGAGGCTGAGGCAGGAGAATCACTTGAATCCAGGAGGCGGAGGTTGCAGTGAGCCAAGATCCCGCCATTACACTCCAGCCTGGGTGACAGAGCAAGACTCCATCTCGAAAAAAAAAAAAAAAAGGGAATATGTCATTGTAGGGAGAGGAATCCTCTCAAAAGTGAAAAGCCAACGAAAGGCAGGACAGGAGATAATCAAACATGGCTGGACCCCTCGAGTAGGGGAGCTTGAGCTGAGGGTACAGTTGGTGCCCGGATGCTCAGCTGCCCACCTGGCTTGGCCTGGCTTCCTCCACAGTTCATACTCTACCTCCAGGTGCTTCAGGGTCCACAGCCACCCTGGTGGGTGTTTGGACTGAAGTAGATCATGCTGTGTGGATGGGCCTGTTTATATGATGTGCCATGGAAGGGAGTGGCAGGTGGGCAGCTTGGAGGCATGAGTGAAAAGCTAAGAGAGTGAGTTAGCTAACTGCATCCCTACAGAGAAGCCTGGGTCTCTTTTATGGAAAACTGGAGGCCCAGACCTGCATAGCTCCTTGAAGGCCATGAGAGCACCTTGTCCAGGAGTGGGCATGGTTGGGCATGCAGTAATGTAAATGGAGTAGTAGATGTCAGCTCTGACTGCAGCATTTCAGTTCAGCTTTCTACCACACTTTGGAGGTATGCAGCCAGCTGCACCTAAAACCCAGCCATTGTACCACCTGCTTCTTTGTCTATAGGACCCTTTATTTCTACCATGGTCAAAGCAGTGTTCATCACATAAGATTGGACTCAAGCGTCTGGGCCTTCGCTTATGTGGTGCCTCATTTAAATAATTTCTAAGAACACAATTCCAAGAGGTATGGTTTCCTCTAGTGCCATTGCTGGAAAAAGAAGTGAGGAGGAGGAAGAATTTTGAGTGTTCTTCCTTCCGCTTCTCACCCTGTTTTGCTGAAGGCTAGGTTTCCTGGGTGAGATTTCAGAGCCCAGCTCCAGGAAACTGAAGAAAGTATGCATTTACTCATCCTGACCAGCTGTCCCTAAACCCAGAATCACCATGTAAGGAGTGGCTTCAATGGTACTTTTCCTCATTATTTGTTAGTCAAACAAGATGGCTGCAGGATGGGAGGCTGAACAGCTGCAACGTATGTACTCGAGGATCTGGGGAGGAAGAAAAGGGCTAGGTCTCAGTGGGTGCCATTCATTCTGCAAGTGCCTATTGAGCACTTTCATAGCAAACACAACCCTGAACTACGGCACGATGAAGAGAAAGCACGGGGGAGCCTGCTCTCAAGCTGCTTTAGGTCTAGTAGAGGTTTGTGAGAAGGTTTCAGATCACTGGAACTGTTGAAAAGAGTTTAAGTCTATTCGCAGAGCTGTGGCCCGCAAGTTACAAAGGAAGCAAAAGGCAGATTCGTAAGAAGCCAGTTGTAATCCGTAGGGAATACTGGACCTGTCTGATGGTGGAAATCCCTACAGGAGGAATGTTCACATCCACCCACTGGTGCTAGGGAACAGCAGCCCCTTCAGCACCTGTGTTCAATGAGGAGGAGTGTGGAAGGGCTAACACAGTGGCTCCCAACCTTGGCTGCACATTGGAATCACCTGGAGAATTATCAAAGCAAACAACAACAAAAACAGGGGCTCTCATAGATCGGGTCTGGGGTGCAGTCTGGGCATGAGGATTTCTGAGAGCGTCCCAGGGGATTCCGATGTGCTACTGAGGGTGAGAACCACCAAATTTCTGAGTGAATTAGATCTGGCGTGATCATGTTATGTTAGGCTAGGGAGCTTTCCTGCTGGACGTCTTGGAGGGGGACAAGACTGATTTGACCAAAAACTCACGTTAGGGCAGGTTGATAGAAGGACAGCCTTTGTATAATTCTCACAGGGAAGACCAGGCCTCTGTGGAACTGCCAGGGGTAGGGACCATGCCTTCATCATCATTATCTTATATCTGCCTCCTAGGTCCTGGCACACAGAAAATATCTATTGAATAAATACTTGCATCCAGGCAGAGAGAAGCCATGGTGTTTGGGTAGCAGCAGTGGTTTCTGAGAGACAGGGGCCTGTGTGTGCCCTTCCTCAGGCTTTGTCAGGGCCAGGGAGCTTGGAGCATAGCTCCATATGCTTCCAGAGCAGCCAGTGGCCCAAGAGAAGGCTGACCTGGGCAAAGCTGCTCTCCTGTCTGGACTCAGAGAGCACTGTGATGATGTGGCTCTGCCTGTCTTGTCAGCCATGTTTCCGGCACTTAGCACGAAGCCTGGTGCACAGGAGGTGCTTCCGAAGGGGTAGATGATGTGCCAGGCAGTCAGCCCTCTTCCTGGAACTGGCTTCAGGCTTCTCTATCTGCAGGGCCTAACCTGAAGGCAATTTACTTCCTGATTACAGTGAGATTTGGGGACAAATGCAACAAAAATTCATTCCAGAGTCTACATCCCAAGCCCCATTATCTGATTCACCTGACAGGTTTTTGGGTTTGTTTGTTTTTTTCATGTCTCTTGCACATTAGTGTTTTATGGTTTGACATTTGATAGGGGAAGTAATAGTGTGAGTGGGACTTATATAGTTTCCTGCTTTAATTGAAATTAGAAAAATTCACCCAACATCCTTTAGGCTATGAGAACTTTGGTTTAAAAAAAAAAAAAAATCTTCAATAGATCATCGTCCCTGTGACGCTGCACCACCAAAACTCCAAGTCTTGTTTCTCTGCCTGTCACTACTGGGCTCTCAGGAGATGCAGCAAACAGCTGCCCCCTTTAGCCACATAAGCACAATGTTCTGGGTAAGATCCAAAGCATGTGCCAGGGTATCACCGTGGGGTGAGAGTCCAGAGACAGCAGTTGTTGAGTAGGCCCTGGGGGGTCGGTCAGCTGTGCCAAGTGGTCCAGGCTCAGGCAGGGGCAGCTTTTTGCATTAGAGGGTAGATCACCACTGCTCCACCGCTGTCAGGGGCTCTTCCTCTGTGCCTAAGAACCTTGTCACCTGTGCTTGGGGAACTCACTGCCATGGAAACAAAGCCTCGTGGGTGTGCGGGGGTCTGCCTGGCCTGCAGCAGCTCCATGAGGCCAGAGCAGGGCCTGTGTATGTTCTTTCATCTTCTGATGAATGTTGTCCCTCAGAGGGAATTGTCTGAACAGTGGCCCCAGAGACATGTTCTGTATTAGGAATTTAAAGTGACATTAAAAACTGCAACATCTTTAAAACATCCAACCAAAGTTTCTAGGGGCTTCGGGGCTCTAGGCCTTGCTCCTGGATGGCAGCCCCCTGGTGGCCATCAAGGGCACTTTGGTGCAGATGTCTCCTGGGGCATCTGTGCAGAGAATGTGCAAGGTGAGGCCCAAGTAGGCCCTCCAGAGGCAGAAGCTGATGGGGACCAAGGGGGTCCAGGTCCCTTGGGGCCTCTCAACTCATTAGCTTCTATGAGGCCAACAGGGTAAAACTGTTGGGAAAAAGGACCTTTCAAAAATTCTTTTTAGACAATGTGGGCTGTTATTTGTAAACTTACAAAGAGAAGGGTATGCTAAAACATTGTTTTCTCAAAACACACACACACGCACACACACACACAAATGTCTTCACATAAAAAGGAAAGGAAAGAGAAACTTCCTCACTGTCTTCAGAATTCATTTTCTCCTTACACAGCTGCTGAAGGTGAGCGGCGTTGTGATGAATTCCTGGGGTGCACTCTGGTTCCACTTGGTTCAGTGGTGGAGAGTGGAGAAGCAGATGCTGCAGCCAGTGAGTGTCGTCCCTTGTGGAGTGGCCAGTGCAGGAGTTATCCCTTCCCCTTTTATTTGAACTAATCTGGGGCCGAAAGCACACTTTGCAGCTAGTCTTCCTGGCAATGACCTTGACCTTTGATCTGGAAATACCAACTGGAAGCCTGGGGAGTTCCTTTTCTTTTTCTCTTTTTTTTTTTTGACAGAGCCTCGCTCTGTCACCAGGCTGGAGTGCAGGGGCGCAATCTCGGCTCACTGCAACCTCCGCCTCCTGGGTTCAAGCGATTCTCCTGCCTCAGCCTCCCAAGTAGCTGGGACTACAGGCACGCACCACCATGCCCTGCTAATTTTTGTATTTTTAGTAGAGACGAGGTTTCATCATGTTGGCCAGGATGGTCTCAATCTCCTGACCTCATGATCTGCCTGCCTCGGCCTCCCAAAGTGCTGAGATTACAGGTGTGAGCCACCATGCCTAGCTGGGAAGTTCTACCTTTTTCTAAGGCTTCCAGCAACACTGAGTCACAGACCTGGGTGAGGCATCTGTGCTTGCAGCGTTCTTCACAAAAGCCCCCCACTTGTTCTCAGTCCTGAACTGGCTCCCCTGGCCATCTCTCTGGCATGTGATTGTTGGGGCCAATGAGGCTGGCGTGGCCTTTGTGACTAATATACCCCAATATGAGAATAAGAGATAAGTTGGAAAACATTTGATTCCCTGGAGAAGTCTTAACCTTTGGCATCCCATTTTCAGAAGTAGCATTTAGAGAAGAAAGTGTAATTTTGTGTTTGGTCTTTCAAATCCATCTCTCTTATTCCTTTGGAAGCATCTTCACGTTCTCCAGAATCACTGTACTAAAGCCATTCTTCCTCTCCCAATCCATCCAGCACCCGCTTCCAGATTCATCTCCCCAAGATAACACTTGAATCTCTTACTTCTCTTTTAAAAACTTACAGTGACTCCCTGTTGTGTATAAGGTCTGTCTTGCTGACTTAAAGTCCCAGCCCTTGATCCTTTACCCTTCCCGTGACTCCTGTGGAGCCTGCACTGTAGAAGGCTCAGCTTCTTGCACCCTGTTACTCCTGGCTCCCGATCCCCAGGTGCACTGCATATTCAAAAGGCAATCTAGAAGTCTGGTCCCTCCCATGGAATGTTCCCTTCATAATAGCTTACTGTCCTTTCGGAGCCCTGCTGCACTTGCTGGCTGCGTCACACAGCCCAGCACTCAGCCAGGTTTTGTCTCACTACACAGGTCATCCCAGACAGCATTCACTATCTTCTCCATCTTGACCTCTCCTTCCCCCAAGGGCCTTACACAGTGCTAGGTAGGTGACTAATACGTTCAGACTAAATTAGATTATCTGAAATTATTCATAATTAGGTTACCAGCATCATGTCTTACAAGTCAATCACTAGAAAGGCACTTACTTGATGAGCTACACAGAAGGAATAAGACAGCCCCTGTTCTATTCTACTCTTATTAAGTCAAGTGGACAATACTCAGATATATGGAAACAGAAAGAAAAGCAGAGGTGTGGTTAGACCCCATCTTAAAGACAAAAGTAAAAGAAGAGGCTGGGCGCAGTGGCTCACGCCTGTAATCCCAGCACTTTGGGAGGCTGAAGCAGGTGGATCACCCGAGGTCAGGAGTTCAAGACCAGCCTGGCCAACATGGTGAAATCCTGTCTCTACTAAAAATACAAAAATTAGCTGGGCATGGTGGTGCGGGCCTATAATCCCAGCTATTCCAGAGGCTGAGGCAGGAGAATCACTTGAACCCAGGAGACGGAGGTTGCAGTGAGCTGAGATCATGCCGCTGCACTCCAGCCTAGGTGACAGAGCGAGTCCTCTGTCTCAAAAAAACAACAAAAAAAGAAAAGATGGACATAAGAGATGTTTTGATCAAAACATTAACCAGAATGTTTTTGAAGTGAGGTATTGAAGGGTGAGACAGAAAGAGGAGTAAAGAATGGCCCCACATGAGTAGCAGGGCATTGACTGTTCCATGAATTCCAAGATGGAAGGCGTATCACAGAGCCCTGAGTGGAGGCTTCTGCTGGACAAGAGAAGCAGGGAGGATGAGGGTGTGCTGGGCCGAGGTGACATAAGTGCCAACGGCTGGCTAGATATGCAGAGAGAGGAATCCAAGGAGATCCGAAATGGCATGCTGTATCTGAAAATAATGAAGCATAATACAATGATATTTATAATTTATTGTTTGTTTTGGGACAGGCCCTAGACTGTCTTAAAGGCATCATCTCAATTAATCATCTTATCAAGCCCATAATATAGTATTTTATTCAGCAGATGAAGAAACTGATACTCAGAGAGCAGTTACACAGCTAGCAAATGTGCAAGCTTGGCATCATACCTCAAGTCCACTACATAGCCCTTCCCTGTGGTGCCTTTGGACAAATGTTTTCACTGGCACAGGCCACTCACAACATGAAGTACACTGAGCCACTTTTCATAAGTCATGGGGGAAGCAAACATTGTGAAAAGGACACCCAGAGCTCACCCTCAGTTGGCATTCCAGCCAATTTTTTCTCAAGCATTTTATTGTGAAAATTGTCAGGCATATAGCAAAGTTGAAAGAATTTTACAGTAAACACCTGAATAACCACCACCTAGATTCTACCGTTAACATTTTACTATATTTGCATTATCACATCTCTTTAAATATACATCCCTCTGTACATCCTTAATCCATCTTGTTTTTTTTAAATAAATTTCATCTATTAGTACTTTTCCTCCTAAAGCCTTTAGCATGTATATCACTAGCAACAGTTCTATATCTGCTTACATTTTATGTAAAATTAACGTACAAAGAAATGCACAAATGGTAAGTGTACCTTTGTGTGACCTTTGACAAATGTATACACCTTTGTAACCTAAACCCTAAGAAGACATAGAACATCACTGCCACTCCAGAGAAGGTCCTTCTTCCTCTTCCCAATTAATGTCTGTCCCTCAGTCCTCAGAAGAAACCATTGATCTGATTTTATCCACCATAGATTAGTTTTGCCTGTTCTAGAATTTAATCTAAATGGAGTCATACAGTATTTACTCATTCGTGGAAGGCTTCTTTCAGTCAATATAATGTTTTTGAGATGTATTTATGGTTTTGAGTATATGATTTGGTTGCTTTTTACTGCTGAGCACTGTTCTATTGCATGGATATACCACAGTTTGTTTATCCATTCTCCCATTGATAGGCACCTAGATTGGTGCCAGTCTTCAGCTATTATGAATAAAGCTGCTGTGAATATTCTTATACAAGTCTCTTTGTGAATATATATTTTTATTTCTCTTGGGAAAATACCTAGGAGTAGACTTGTTAAGTCATGGATTAAATGTATGTTTACTTTTATAAGAAACTGCCAGTTCTCCCAAAGTAGTTTTTAGCATTTGACATTCCCAAGAACAATGTATGAGGGATTCAGTTGCTGCACATCCTTGCCAACAGTTGGTTTGCCAGTCTTTACAATTGTAGCCATTTTGTTAGGTGTGCAGGTCTTAATTTGCACTTCTCTGATGACTAATAATGTTGAACAATTTTTCGTGTGCTATTGGTCTTTTTTAAATGTCATCTTTTGTAAAGTGTCTACTCAAATCCTTTGCTATTTTAATTGGGTTGTTTTATTATTGAGTTGTATTAGTTCTGCATATATCCTGATGAATACATCAGTCTATTGCTAGGTATATGTTTTGCTCATATGTACTTTCACTCTGTGGGTTTCCTATTCATTTCACAGTATATTTTAAGAACAGAAGTTTTTAATTTGATAGTTTAGTTTGTTAATATTTTATGTTCATTGTTTTCCGTGACCTACCTAAGAAAACTTTACCTACCCTCAAGTCATGAAGATATTTTGTATTTTCCTTTAAAAACGTAGTAGTTTTACATTTAGGACTATCATCCATCTAGAGTTAGTTTTTGTGTATGGTGTCAGATGGGATCAAGCTTAATATTTTTCCATTTGGATATCTATTATTCAAGCACCATTTGTTGAAAAGACTTTCTTTTCTTCGTTGGATTGTTTTGACATCTTTGTCAAAAGTCAAATGAGTGTGTAATATAGATCTGTTTCTGGACTCTGTTCTTTACATTGATTTATTGGTCAATCTACAGATTGCGTGCTTTCTTAATTACTTTATAGTAAGTCTCAAAGTCAGGTAATGTAAGTTCTTCAACTTATATTGAATGGTTTGGCATTTTATGTCCTTTCAATTTCTATATAAATTTTAGAATTAGCTTGATAATGTTTCCCCCAAAAGCCTGCTGAGTTTATTTTTAGGATTACATTGATGCTGTAGATCAATTGGAGATAATTGATATTTGATGATATTGATTCTTCCAGTCCATGATATTGGGTAGTTTTCTGTTTGTTTAGTTCTTCTTTAATTTCTCTCAGCAATGTTAAGTAGTTTTCAGTATAGAAGTCTTGCATATCTTTGTTAAATTTATTTCAAAGTACTTTATGTTTGTTGATGTTGTGACAAATGGAATTGATTTCTAAGTTTATTTTCTAAATGTTTACTGCCAGTACATAAACATACAATTGATTTTTTGGCCGGGTGCAGTGGCTCACACCTGTAATCCCAACATTTTGGGAGGCCGAGGTTGGCATATCACTTCAGGCCAGGAGTTTGAGACCAGCCTAGCAACATGGCAAAACCCCGTCTCTACTAAAAATACAAAAATTAGCCAGGTGTGGTGGCGCACACCTGTAAATCCAGCTACTCAGGAGGCTGAGGCACAAGAATTGCTTGAACCCGGGAGGCAGAGGTTACAGTGAGCTGAGATTGCGCCACTGCACTCTAGCCTGGGTGACAGAGTGAGATTGTGTCTCAAAACAACAACAACAACAAAATTGATTTTTAAAATTAGCTTTCTACCTGTGAACTTGCTTGATGGATTTATTAGTTCTAGCAGCTGCTTTATAGATTGCTTAGGATGTTATACACAAAAAGTCATGTCTTTCACATCTATTTAGGATGGAATGTTGGTCTGTAGTTATCTTTTTTTGATAATGTCTTCATCAGGGTTTGCATATTAGGATTGTGCTGGCCTATTAAATTATCTTGAAAATGTTCCCTCCTCCTCTATTTTCTGAACAAGTTTATATAAGACAGGTGTTATCACTTCCTTAAATGTATGATAGAATTCACCTGTGAAGGTATCATGGCCTGGAATTTTTTATGTGGAAAGATTTTTCATAAGATCTTTTTTCCCCGAAATATAGGAAAATTCAATCTTTTCTGTTTTTATTTCCATACAGGTGAGTTGTAGTTTTCAGAGAATTTGTCCGTTTCATCTAGGCTATCAAATTTTTTGGCAAAAGTGGATCATAATATCCTCTCATCATCCTTTTAATGTCTGTAGACTTTGTAGTGTAAGGCTGGGTGCCGTGGCTCACTCCTGTAATCCCAGCTCTTTGGGAGGCCGAGGTCAGGAGTTTGAGACCAGCCTGACCAACATGGTGAAACACCGTCTCTACTTAAAATACAAAAATTAGCTGGGTGTAGCGGCGTGCCCCTGTAATCCCAGCTACTCAAGAGGCTGAGGCAGGAGAATCACTTGAACCTGGAAGAGGTTGCAGTGAGCTGAGATCACACCATTGCACTCCAACCTGGGCGACAGAGTGAGACCTCGTCTCAAAAAAAAAAAAAAAAGGAATTTGTAGTGTAACCTCTCTTTCATTTCTTTATTTGTATTTGTGTCCTCTCTCTTTTTTATTGTTCTGTCTAGGTGAGATTTATCAACTTGGTTGATCTTTTTGGAGAACCAACTTGTAGGCTTTATTACTTTTCTCTGTTGTTAATCTGTTTTCTATTTTGTTGCTTTCTGTTCTTATCCTTATTATTTCCTGCATTTATTTTACTCAGCTTGGTTTAGTTTGCTCCTTTTTTCAAGCTTCTTAGGTAGAACCTTAGGTCATTATTATTATTTTCTGACAATTTCTTTGAGGAATAACTGACATACATTAAACTGCACATATTTAAAGCATACAGTTTGATGAGCTTTGTTATATGTACACACCCATGAAGCCATCACCACAATCAAGATAATGAACATGTCTATCAACATATCCCCAAGAATTTCCTTGGGTCCTTTTGTATTCTTTTCCTCCTGACCCTCCTTGCCCTCCTTTATTTCCAAGCAATCAGTGATCACTATAGAAAATTTCCATTTTCTCGAGTTTTATGTAAATAGAATTATAGAGTATATACTCCTTTTTGTGGCATCTTTCACTAAGCATACTAATTCTGAGATTCACCCATGCTGTTGCATTTATCAGTTTATTTATTTTCTTATTATAATAGCTTTATTGAAATATAATTTATGTACCATACAATGTATCCATTTAAAGTGTACCATTCAATGGATTTTAGTGGTTCATTTCCTTTTATTGGTCAATATTATTCTAGTGCATTAGCTATCCCACAATTCATTCATTCATCTAGTGATGGACATTTAATTGTTCTCAGGTTTGGCTATTACAAATAAAGTCACTTTGAACATTCATGTAAAAGTCTTCAAATGTACATGTGCTTTTATTTCTCTTGGGTAGATACCCAAGATTATAACATATTTTGAACTGAATGATTGATTGACTTCTTCTTTGGTCCCTGGGTTATTTAGAAGCTTTGTTTTTTCTTTTTAATTTTAGTTTCTAAATATTTGGGGATTTTACAGACTTTTTCTGTTAGCAATTTCTAATTTAATTCCATTATGGTCAGAGAACATACTTTGTGTGATCTGAATTCATTTAAATGCATTGAGACTTATTTTATGACCCAGATTAATATCTGTCTTTAGTGTCTCAAGTTCATTTGAAAAGAATGTATATTCTTCTGTCATTGGGTGGAGCGTTCTATAAATATCAATTAAGTCAAGGATATTGATCATATTATTCATATCATGTGTGTTTTTCCTAATTTTTTTCATGTTATCAAGTGCTGAAAGAGGAGTGTTAAGATCCTCAACTATGATTGTGGATTTGTCTATTTCTCCCTTTAATTCTATCAGTTTTTTTTCCATGTGTTTTGAAGCTCTGTTGTTAAGTAATAGACATCTCAGCTTGTTATGTCTTTCTAAATTGACCTTTTTGTCATTATAAAATGTTCTTCTTTATAGCTGGTGATACTATTTTTTTCTTTTTTTTTTTTTGAGATGGAGTTTTGCTCTTGTTGCCAAGGCTGGAGTGCAATGGTGCCATCTCGGCTCACTGCAACCTCCGCCTCCCGGGTTCAAGCGATTCTCCTGCCTCAGCCTCCCGAGTAGCTGGGATTTACAGGCATGCGCCACCACGCACAGATAATTTTGTATTTTTAGTAAAGACTGGGTTTCTCCATTTTGGTCAGTCTGGTCTCGAACTCCCGACCTCAGGTGATCCACCTGCCTCGGCCTCCAAAGTGCTGGGTAGAGGTGTGACCCACCACACTTGGCTGATACTCTCTATCTTATAATGTATTTGATTTGATAGTAATATAGCCATTCCAGCC
The DNA here is from genome assembly GCF_006542625.1 of Nomascus leucogenys. Classification (NCBI taxonomy): domain Eukaryota; kingdom Metazoa; phylum Chordata; class Mammalia; order Primates; family Hylobatidae; genus Nomascus; species Nomascus leucogenys. Next base: position 86,182,177 of record NC_044382.1, read on the forward strand.
TTCTTATGCTTGTTTGCATGATGTGTCTTTTCCCATCCACTTACTTTCAGTCTGTGTCTATTGAAGGTATATTTTTTATGGAGAGTGTATAATTGGCTTTTCATTTTTTAATCAATTCATATCTGCCTGTTATTTGGAATGTTTAGTCCACTAACGGCTAATGTAATTATTGATATGGTTGGATTCAGATCTACCATTTTAACATCTGATTTTTTTTGTTTTATTTTTATTTTCTTTTATATAGGTATTTTAGATTATTTGAACAATTTTTTAAAGCCTTTTTATTTATCCATTGGTTTTTTAGTTAAATCTCTTGGCATTTTTAAGTGGTTGTCCTGGGGATTACTATATACATCTTTAACTACACAGTCTACTTAGCCTAATATGGTACCAATTCATGTGAAACATAGGAACTTTTGAAACTGGAAGTCCATTTACCACCTTCCCTTTTATCCTTTATGTTGCAGTTCTCATATGTTATAAACCCCATAATACGGTTACTGTTTTTGCCTTAAATGCATGTGTTTTAAAGAAAAAATTAAGAGAAAATTTGATCTAATATTTACCCAAGTATTTGCCATTGAATCTTGAGCACTGAAGATCGGTGAGAAGGCAGCATACACACTTGTTCTGTCCTTCACTCTGTCTGGCTAATTCTGTGCCTTTGGGCAAATCCCCTAAGGACTTGGCCTCAGCTGTCTCCCTCTGTAGCAGGTCAATAGGTGTCTTAGCTGCCTACAGACTACAGACAAAACCAGATACACACACACACGCACACACACACCCCCCTCAACTCTAGGTTCTCTAATTCTTGAGAAATTGCATTGTTAATATGGATTTTAGACACTGAAACAGTTCCCAGAGGATACAGCTGTTTTTCCCAGGAAACTTTTACAATAGCTGCCATATATGTGATGGTGTAATCACTGTGCCATTGCCCCTGATGTGGACACTAACGAAGCTCTCAGCTGTGTTTCCAGGACTTCTACTGGCAGTTTTTCTGCATCCTGCCCATCCTTCTCTTCTGAGATAGACCTCACCTGCAGCATCAATAGGAGTAGTTTTATCTCTTGAGGGAGCTCGAGGGCCCAAGACTGTGGGAACATCTGCTGCTGGAGGCACAACATGAATCGCCCCAGGCAGGGAGGGTCAGGTTAGACAGCTGGGCCAGTCTAAACTGTTACCTGGACAGAATGAGAACTTTAGCAAAAAGTATTTAAATTCCTGCTTTCAGACATGAATTTCAGCTATGTTTTGCTGGCACATTTTCAGCATAATAGTACCAGAATCTGCCAAATTGAAAAGCTAGGAGAGAGGACATCAAACTTCTCTTTGTTTAAAGTGAGAATGGGTCCCATGGCTGCATTTGCTGCCATCTGTGCCCATCTCCCCTCCATCAGCCAGGCCACCCCAGAAAGTTAAATCCCTCCTTAATTTCCTCCTGCAGCTAGCCTGCCATCACAAAATGCCACTCACAGCCCATTCCTAACGGACTCAGGAAAAGTTCCAGTGGTTGTCTAGTAAGTGGCGCTCAGTGTGGGCTTGGGTGGCATTTTTATCGTGTCTGGAAGGAAAAAACTCATGTCACATGAGATACGTATACTTTAAAAAATTATAAATGCTGCTTAATTCATCCATTTTGTTGCCCCTTTTCAGGGTACAGGAGTGTTGTTTAATACTCACTTTGTGCCTTGATTTCTTTTCTTTTTTTTTTTTTTGAGAGGGAGTTTTGCCCTTGTTGCCCAGGCTGGAGTGCAATGGCTCACCACAACCTCCGCCTCCCAGGTTCAAGCGATTCTCCCGCCTCCACCTCCTGCGTAGCTGGGATTACAGGCGTGCGCCACCACGCCTGGCTAATTTTGTATTTTTAGTAGAGACGGGGTTTCTCCATGTGCCTTCATTTCTAATGGAGCATTCCCAGGACAAATTAGGTGAAGGGTCTCATTTCCTAGGATGTCTTCACAGGTGGCACCCGTCCTCAGATGGGCCACCTAGGACTAGGTGTGGCTGCAGGTTTCAAGGAGCGAGTAGCTTGAATGTGTGATTCAAGGTTATTTAGTATCAAATTTGAGAATGCCCCAAACTTACCTTTTAACTGCTCAGCTGCATGGCACCACCTTTTGGGAAATACTGTCTTTGGGCACTTCTGAACTAGTTCACTGAGAGCCAGAGCTTTATCTCTTGTTCTCAGTCACATCCCAGTGCCTAGAAAATTGCCCAGCACATAATATATGCTCAACAAACACCTGCCGAATGAATAATTTCATTGTCACAGCACTGTTTGTCCCTTATTAGACAGTAAATCCTATGAATGTAGGGACTGGGACCTAACCACCTTTGCCTCGCAGGCCCAATAAATATTTCTTGAGTTGAATCAGAAGTTGAGGTTCTAATTAGAGATGCCCTTTTTTCTCCTGGAGGTAATTGTTTACAAAATGTAAACAAAGTTCTAATGAACAGCATTTTCAGAACCTTAGGACACACAGTGATAAAACTGTTTTACATTCCTCTCGTTATTACTAATTTTTCCGTGTGCTGTCCCCTGGCCTCTGCACTAGCTCTCAAGGGACCTGATTTACTAAGCCCTGGGCTTGAGGATCAATTCTATCTTATGCTAATCAAGTGCAAATGAAGGCCTGGTGTCATTAAGTAGTTTAATGACTCTCTGTTGAGTGCTAGTGTAACGGGTGGGGAAATGTTGGATCTCTCTAATTCTCTCATTCTCTGGACCATAATCTAGGAGGCATGTGGGTTTACACAGAAAAGTGCCATCTGTCACTGACAATTCTTTAAGAACAAGAAACTTTAAGCAAAATGAAATTTCTTTCCATAACTGTTTATATGTAAGTGTCTCTCTGTCACTGAGCAGCAAGGGGACACGGGCTGGAGGACTGACAGCATAAAAGTAAGGAGATAAGTGTGCTGCTTGTGTGTCAGCCGCCAGCAGAGCACCCCACATATGCTCAACATTGAGCTTCAGAGGAAAGGAAGCTAAAATCAATCCTGAAAGAGCAAGCAATATAAATGTCACTGAATCCAGATTCTCAACAAACAGAATACACTTATGAAAGAGAAGGCAAAGAGAACCAGCATGATCTGGGCCCCACTGTAGGCTAGGCCCGTGCTTCTCAAAGGGTGGCACCGGACCTGCAACTTCAGCCTCACCTGGGAGCTTGTTAGACATGCAGATTCTTAGTCTCCCACCCAAACCTGCTGAAACAAGTGATGGGTGCAGAACCCAGCAATGTGGCTTAACAAGCCTTCCAGGTGATTCTGATATAAAGACCGACTTAAAAGCCACGGGCTAATATTGTCTCATTTGATCCTCTTAGATCCTAAAAAGTAGGTGTGATGCTTAATTTTAGGTGTCAACTTGACTAGCTTAAAAAAGATACCCAGAAAAAGGGTCTATGCATGAGATCCTTTAAAACAATAAAACATTATTTATGGGAAGGTGTTTCCCAAAGAGATTGGCATTTGAATCAGTGGACTGAATTTGAATCAGAGGACAGGAAGATCTGCACTTACCAATGTGGGCAGGCACCAGCCAATAAGCCAAGGGCTTGGATAGAATAAAAAGGCAGTGGAAGTGTTAATTTGCCCTTGCTTCTGAAGCTGGGACGTTCATCATCTCCTTCCCTTGGACATCGGTGCTCCTGGCTCTTAGGCTTTCAGACTTCGGGACTTAACGCTACCGCCTTCCCTGGTTCTCAGACTTGCAGACATCATATCATGGGACTCCTCAGCCACCATAATCATGTGAGCCAATTTATATAATAAACTCAGCTCGCTTGCTCGCTCTCTCCCTCTCTTTCTCTACACACACACACACACACACACACACACACACCCCGTGTTGGCTCTTTGTCTAGAGAACGCTAATATAGTAGGTGTTGGTCGCCATTTACCAATGACGAAACTGAGACTTAGTAAAGGTCTGTAAGTTCCCCAGGTTTATACAACTAGAAATGTAGGTACTGGCTGGGCAGGGTGGCTCATGCCTGTAATCCCAGTACTTTGGGAGGCCGAGGCGGTTGGATCACGAGGTCAAGAGATCAAGACCATCCTGGCCAACATGGTGAAACTGTGTCTCTACTAAAAATACAAAAATTAGCTGGGTGTGGTGCTACACACCTGTAGTACCAGCTAGTTGGGAGGCTGAGGCAGGAGAATCGCTTGAACCCAGGAGGCGGAGGTTGCAGTGAACTGAGATCACAGCACTGCACTCCAGCCTGGCAACAGGGCAAGACTCCATCTAAAAAAAGAAAAAAAAAGCATGTACCAAAGATCTTTTCTCAAAACCTATGGTCTTTTCACTTTATCAGTGTTTCTCAAACTGTAATGTGTAATTGAATCACCTGGAGATTAAATGGCAAAATGTAGATTCCGATTCTGCGAGTCAGAGAGCTTTCGAGTGAGTTCTAACAAGCTTCAGGTGTTGCCAATGCCTCAGGTACACTGAGCACACCTTAAATACAAAGGCTTAATGTGTTAATGGGGTGGGCCCCAGACCTATAGTCTCAGCCTCACCTGGGAACTCTTAGATCCAAATGCTTGGCTCCACCCAGACCTACTGAGTCAGCAACTCTGGGGATGGGGCCTATCAGTTGGTTTTAACAAGCCCTTCAGGTGATTTTGATTCATGCGTAAGTTTGAAAACTACGAATATATCATCTTTCCATATTAGAAAACTCAGTATTTGCCAAGTTATGAAGTGTGGTTCTTACATTGTAGATATTTGAAAGACATTAGAGAGAAACTAGACAAGAGAAAAAAGATAAAACATTTAAGCCTGAATAGTAGCTTGCATTAAGTGTTTTTCCATGAGATAAGGACACATAAATGATTATCACTGGGCTAAACAATGAGAGTACTTCTCTGTAAAGGCTCTTGCAAATGTGTGTAGAATGTAGAGCTAGTGGGCACAAGTACTGGGAGCTAAGAGAAGTTATGACCAAGGGACAGTATAATATCTGAAGATGTAGACCTGGCATTGCACAGGAAAATCATGCTTAAAATTTTTCAAAGAAAATATATCTAACAGCAGCAGAAGATAAATCTCTGCTTGTCTGGCATGCAGAAAATGATCTGGGGGGGAAAAACACAGCTTGGGATTTTTCTTTTTCATCTTGTGTAATCCTAGAAATTCATATGCAGTTTCATCTATATCAAACCAATGCATGTTGCTTTGATAGAAATAACATTTTAAATTACCATTAAGATAAAAGGGGAGAGATGCTGTTGCACTTAGTCTATTAGACTCATAAAATGTTCTGAAGTGATATGATACCAAGTATCAGAATCAGCACCCATGCATATTTCTTTTCTGTCTTGGTGCTACAGCATTTGGAGAACTTGGAATACATGAAAACAAATGGCAACAGCTTGTGGGTGGCTTTGAGAGCTATGTAAAGGCAGTCACTGAGGACAGGGGTCTAAAGTCTTGCAAGAGGTGTTCTGTTCCAGTGTTTAGGAGCTGCTTGGGTGCAAATTTTGAGAAGTGAATCTTCAAGTGGTTTTTGAAAATAGAATAGAAAAGATCTTTGATCTATGCACCAGATCTTTTTAATTTCAAGAAAATACTCATCAAAGTTTTTTGAGTAAAGATGATCAAAGATGTTCTGTACTATACCACTCACACTGTCATTTCATTACATGTAAATGAAGGGAGGGTCTCAAATGACTCAGTTCCTGCCATCACATCTCTTTATCCAGCATTCAGACTCCAATTCATCAAAGCAGTCTTGTCACAAACATGAAAGCATTCAGTTCTGTCGTGAAGTTGCGGATCAAGAATGTTCAATCTTAAAAAGTGCTTAATAAGTCAACGTTTAAAGCTACAGTGATTATTTAAGTGAATAGTACTTTTGTTCATCTTAACCAGGTTTTTACCCCTTTCCATAACATTCAGGGGAATGGAGGATGAGACAAAAACAAAACAATATAATTCTGAGTTTGAAAATGTGGATAAAAAATTTCTTCCATCAAAACCTGCATTGTTCTATATAAAATCAAGAAATATTTAAAAATCACTTCCTGTTTCCTTGCAAATGTGTGTAAGGATATGAACAATCGTTTTGTTTTAAAATAACATCTACCATTTGTACCATTCCATTGAATACAACAAGAAAAGTAACAGACTCTGTCAGAAGCTCAAGGAACCAAGTTAGGGACAAGGGTGCATTTAGATATTTGGCCTCCATTTCTCACCATCACAACTCTTTGCCTGTCAGATTTGGCACTATCTGAGCCCATGGATGTATTTTAAATGGACATTTCTCTCAGCATTTTACCATGAAATACTGCAAATTAGTATTTTTAGAGACATAAGTATTAAGTAAAATATATAATGGCCAAATTATTAATAACAGTGTTTTCACCAGAGCTATGAGGCAAACAGCCCAGTCAATCTCAATCTCTTTTGGATTCATTTTATATTAGCTTTTATTTGCCAGGTACTGTGTTAGCACTGGGTATACAAAGGTAATCAAATGAGACATAACCCCTGCCTACACAGAACTTATAGACATTTTTCAAATAACTACTAATTTATGAACTGTTATAAATACAATAAGGCGAAAGTCCATTGATAGCATGTAACAGAAGGGCTTGACCTTATAAGGGAGTAGGATGGGCAGGAAATATCCGGGAAGGGTTCCCTTGGAAATCATGTTTGAGCTAAGATCTGGAAGACAAACAGGCAGAGGAAAGACTGTGGACTGGGAAGCTTCCCAAGCAGAGGAGCTGCAAGTGCAAAGAACCAGAGGTGGGAAAGGGCATGGGAGAGCAAGAGGGATGGAAAGGAAGCCAGGGTGGCCTGCAAGCTGAAAGCTCAGGGCAGAGTGGCGGGGGTCAGAGGTGCACCTGGAGAG